>NW_005871286.1:1973223-1997887 GCF_000147115.1 Myotis lucifugus
GAATTCCATAAGACACATGGTAGCCATGAGACTCTGCCGGCACATAATCACGTGACAGAAGGGTGCTCACGTGACAGAACGCTTTAGCTGAAGGACCAACAGGAAGATGTATATTTTGTTTCAATATTTCCATTCATCATCTTTCCTCCACAATTTCCCAGTCCCTTATCTATAGCCATCTCATCTACAGTGCTGGGTTCTCTCTGGCCAGCAACTCTTTCAGCTGACACAACATCTAGCCATGTGACAAAGAGCAAAAAGTCGAATAGGCAAGGAGCATCCACGGGGCTGTTCAAGTCATAGAAAGGAAAAGAGGAGAGTACAGCTGTCTCTCTCTCTCTCTCTCTCAGCCAACCGGCAGGGGACTAATCAGTTCCATAAGAAATCATCAAAACAAATATTTCATTGAAACTTAAACACCAGCTGTCATCATTGTTATATCATTTTTCTAGGCGCCACTCATCTTTCAACTTCAAGAGCTAGGACACTGTATCGTTTGGTCCTGAAAACAAAATACTAATAAATACCACACCTTGCAGATTCATGTTAATCAGCCCTGTCTTGAAATAGTTGTTTACTAATTTTGCATAATATAATTAAATGTTCAAACACTATATTTAAGGAACATTAAAAGAATCACTTATCCTGATGGGAGCTGGGAAATTCCAATTTTAGAAAGTCTCCAACCCCTGATGTTGTGAAAATAAGATTCTCCATAAGGATGGCAATTTGGAATGGGAATTAGAAAGTACAATTCCCCTTCTATTAAATATTATGATACATGAAAAATACAAAAGGAAGGAGCTCAGGGAGGCTTAGAATAGGGTTCAACACTTCCTCCCTTAGAGGATCTAGTCCAGAGAAACTGAATTTGGTATTAGGTTTCAGAAGCTCCCAGCGGCAAGGATTTGCAGACAAAGAAAGAGGGGTGTGGTGAAGCAAGTTAATCATTTCTTTCACTTTCCAGACTACCCACTCCTTCTCTGATATTTGATCTCTCCCACCCCCTCCACCATCAGGTAGAAAACTTTGGGGTCATCCTTGATCTCTCCCTCTTCCCTAATGCATACCATTGGCAGTCTCCTGTCTGCAGATTCCTGTCCATTCCATGTGGCCTATATCCTAATGAGGCTCATGTCATACCTCATCTGGCCTATTACAAGGGTCTCTCAACTGGTCTTTTCCCCTCCAATATGATTTTAATCAAGTCTTTGCTATTTATATTACCTCATTAGCTTCTAGAAGGTTATATATTTCATTCTCAAATCCCACCAATGTACCTCAAGCTCTTGTTGCTGGAATCCAAATTTTCACGGCTGTTCTTAATACATTTTGAATACTCCTCTACTCTGTCTCAGTCAAATTGATCTACTTCTTCCCTAATAGACTAGGTTCGTGGTCGGCAAACTGCGGCTCGCAAGCCACATGCGGCTCTTTGGCCCCTTGAGTGTGGCCCTTCCTAAGCCTTAGGAGTACCCTAATTAAGTTAATACCAATGTACCTACCTATATAGTTTAAGTTTTAAAAAATTGGCTCTTAAAAGAAATTTCAATCTTTGTACTGTTGATATTTGGCTCTGTTGACTAATGAGTTTGTCGACCACTGGACTAGGTAATTGACTTAGCACAGTGCTTGATACATATAAGGGAGGATGAGAAATACTAGCTTAACCTACTTGGAATAAAGTAAAGTGACTATACTCCTAGGCTTTTGCCCATGCACTCCTCCAACCTAATACCCTCCATCTACTTTGTCACTTGTCAAAATCTGATCTTTCTTTTAGGAGGTCAAGTTCCAGCTCTTCCATGAAGGCTTTTATATCCAGCCCATTGTGGTATTTCTCTCTCTAAGCTTATATAGCAATTGCCTGTCAAAATCAATATTTGGTTCCCTCTCAAGGGAGAAGAAGTGGGGGTATTTACCCACCAACTGATGCTCTGGCATGTGGCCTGCCCCTTGCTTGGGCTAATAATGTTTCAGCCAGGGAAAGCCATCAGACAGAAAATAGCAGGTCTTATAGTAGAAGCTGCAGAATTTTATATAAGGGAACACTGAGTGCCCAGGAACATGGGAAGGAACATCCTTCCATGGTGTCGGGTGTAGGAAAGCTTCCCCAGCAAGACTCTTCTCCCTGCCCCGTGTTGAAGCAGCTACCCTCCCCCTCAAGATGTCAGTGTCAGTAAGTAACACTAGTAACTCCTTCTCTACCTGCTAGACTCCTGGCATTCAAAGCCCCACATAGCTGGGCAGCAATGGATCTGTATGATGTTCTGTGGAATATCTAGATTACTGAAATCATTTGGGATTATATTCTGTCAGAGACCTGGACAGTTAATTTAGCCTTGAGACAGCTTTCCCATCCCAGGTGAATGGGAACCGCAATTGACCCTTGAGCAATGTTGGGATTAGGAGTGATGACTCCCACGCAGTCAAAATCTGCATATAACTTTTGATGCCCCAAAAACGTAGTTGTCCTTTGGTATCCATGGAGGATTGGTTCTAGGACCCCCTGTGGATATGAAAACCCACTAGTGCTCAAGTCCCATATGAAATGGTGTAGCAGTTGGCCCTCCACATGCATGAACTCTCAACTGCAAATCAAAGGCAGTACAGGTATGTATTGATAAAAATTTCACCTATAAGGGGACCTTCACAGCTCAAACTCATATTGTTTAAGGGTCAACTATTCTTTGATTCTTACTTCCTGATGCAGCCTAGAGGATTTCTGTGCTAATAAATGGTCACATACCAAGTATGAGAGGATGTGCTATGTTCTAGTAACGACACTGCATTCAGCACAGTTGCTTGAGGCTACTACTTGGTCAATTACGGTGGTCCTCCATAATTTGCCATGATCTACCTGGATCTTTCAAGGACTACATTGCTATATTAAAAGCAGAAACCAATGTGGGAAACACATGAGATATTCTGGGTTTGTTCTCTGTCTGAAGCTTACCTACATAATCTTTGGAATCTTAATGGAGACAGTAAGAATGGAAAGCAAAGTTTCTTTCCACTAGCAAGAGTTGGAGATTTGGATCCACTCCGCAGCATTCTATTGTTTTGCTTTGGGAAAACCACCAGAATTGACTACTGATTCATGCGAATGACAGATACCATTATTAGAAATAAGGGTTTTGAGCTTCTTTGCTATCTGTTACTAAACTGTTAAACACTTGCCTACGTCAAAAGCAGAGAACACTGAAGATACATGGGGTGGGGACCTCAAAGTATAAAGCGAGAATGGGACAAGCCTAGATCCTAATCTCACTCAGGAGGAGTAATGACAGTCACCTCTGAGCAGGCTAGATAAAGCTTAATCTTGACTGTTGATGTCCTACACTTGGTGTTAAGACTGAGTAACTCACATTTTTGGGGATATACTTGTGGGCTCTGATATCATCTCTCTGGTGGAGATAAAAAGCCTGGGTTAGGGAGGCCTCTCCCTCCGGGGTGCATGTCATTTCTACTTTCAGTTATCCTGGGAAGAGTCAGCTGCTAGGACAAGATAAAGACCAAAGAGACAGGTTTTCAAGGAACTAATACTTTGAGGAGATAAACATATAAACAAATGATTATTACAATAAATAATTATAAGGAAGAACAGGATAACTGGATTGTCATTATTTTCATCACAAGCTTAGCTGCCCAGACAGCTTTAACCTGAAATCCTATGAACCAGTTCCACTGAAGAGAAACACACAACTCATTTCAAGGACTCACACAACTAGAAGGCAACCATTTTATCCTGCAGCATAATTTCCAAGGCAATGGAAAATATATCAAGAAGAAATGGGCTAAGGTTTAGGAGAAGGAATGAGCAAGAGATCAAAACAGAAGCAGTGGTTATGTTGGGTTTACTCCTCCAAGGTTCTCCAGCCAGATTCTGTAGCCAGGTTCTGTCCAGGATCTTTTGCCATGTTCTCTCGCTAGGTTCTCTCTCTAGGTTCTGTCTCTAGGTTCTGTCTCTAGGTTCTGTCTCTAGGTTCTGTGTCTAGGTTCTGTGTCTAGGTTCTGTCTAGGATCTCCAGCCAAGGCCTGTCTCTAGGTTCTGTTTTTTTGCTGTCTTGTTACATCTGTATTTATACCAGTTGATTTTAATCCTATCAATTTCTATTCCAAAAGTTAGGGTGTTTCTTATCTCCATTCCAGGGAGTAAAGATTATGTAGCTTAAGCGTGATTGTTTGTAGTTAAAGTGATTAACTACCCACCTGGCACTTAGTTAGGGGGTTTCACTCCCTCCCTAACTTCAGGGGAAAATCCCCACCTGGGGAAACAACCTTTCTTGGAGAGGTGACCTTGGCCAAAACACATAGCGCTAAGGGGAGCAAACACATTAAGAACAGTGTGCTATATATGCCACGTCCCTTGAAACACATGCTGTGCAGATGTTTCTTCCCTGCAGCGACTGTGTCAAGCAGCAAGGATGGACTGGCTCCCGGCACCTCACCTCCTGACGGCTGTCAGCCTGCTCTCTATCTGAGTCTGTGTCAGGGCCAGCCTGACAAGGTTGAGCCGGGCTGAGGCAGGGAGGTGGGAATTGAGAAAAGAAAGAAAAGCGGGATCGGGAGGGCTCCAGTTCTCTCGATGAACTGAAGTAACTTTATTAGCCACACAATCCTATTTATACATAACATACTGAATAGGAGGTCTGTCAAGAGGAATGTATTCTTTATTCCTCTTAATCTCTAAGGGAGAGACACAGCAGAAGGACAAGTTCTCAGTACAGCATATCTCAGTAAATAGTTACAGACTTCTTGGTAAGCTATGAAAGGCTGTTCTTATTCTACAAATGTTGCTCTCATTCTACTGATAATCACCATCCAAACAAGTCTGGGAAAACTGTGTGGGTAAGGGTCCCAGTCTTGCTAGCCCCTTCAGGTGCAAGGACCTTGCCAGCTTCATCTGGCCCCCAACAAGTCTGTCTCTACGTTGCTTGTTAGTTTATTTTGTTCATTAGATGCCACATGCGTGAAATCACATGGTACTTGTCTTTCTGTCAGAATGACTATCATCAGTAAATCAACAAACAACAAGTGTTGGCGAGGATGTGGAGAAAAGGGAACCCTCATGCATTGTTGGTGGGAATGCAGATTGGTGCTAAGTGAGATGGTCACATATTTTTATTAATGCAGCAGGAGGCTTCCTGAGGTGCTAAATAAACACTCAGGATATTCTCTGTGTTTCCTACACTGGTTTCTGCATTTAATATAGTAATGTAGTCCTTGAAAAATCCAGGCAGATCATGGCAAACTATGGAGGACCACCATAAAGTTAACAAAGTAGCAGCCTGGATCGATGCTGCGATCTTTACTAAATAACCAGCCCCAGGCACTAGTTTGGAGGAAGAAGTCTGCTTCCCTAGTCTTACCCCCTCTTACTGCTCATGAGACCCAGTGGTGGCCTTCACATGGCATTGGATTTCTGTAGCCCCATCATCAGAATGGGAAGTTTTCTTTCCACACATTTTAGGGAACTTTGATTTGCAACATTATTTGATTTGCTGTATCCTATATCCATTCCAAGGCAAATATACCTGCTAAAGCTAGTTAGAAAACCAATAGTTCATGCAGTGACATAATCACCCCCATCTACAAAGCATATCTTCTTAGACCCAAAGGACACTCTTATTATCCTACCATCACTGGACACATGCTAATTATTGCCAAGTCTGCTATAATAAAAACTAAGTATATTCATCTTATCTTTATATCACATAAAAAGATGCTAAACATTACACCTGGGGATTTGGTACCTTCTTTTCACAAATGTGTCCCTCTTTTCCTTTCTTCACAGTGCTGCCAAATGTTATCCTTCAGTCTGAAGCTAATGGATAATGCCTCCACCTTGTCTATTCTCAGCAGCTGTGGCCATCATGTAAATGAATATATGAATTAAATGAATGTGCAGTGAGTGCCTACAGTGTCCTGAACTATATTAAAAATGAAGAGTGATGGACCCAAGAAATAAGTTCCTATTTTCTTTGAAGTTCAGAACCTATGTAAGGAATAGATTAAAACCCTCTAGTACACAGTTCACTCCCAATTGTGAACTCATAAGAGTACTTTACTTTGGTTCTGGGATTTATTTTTGTACTACCCTTACAGGTGTGGATGAAATTCTGGAAATTCATAAAACTTTAGTCAAAATAACAAAACCACAGTGTGAACATCTGCCAGGAAGATGTTCGATTCCCTCCTGGCAGTCTGTGCCAGGCTAAAGAGGCTCTCACTGTAGTGGTCAGGGGCCCACAGAAAACAAAAGGCATGTTCTGAAGGGATTCTGGAGAGACTGAACAAAAAGGACTTTTTACAGAGGCCCGAGGATGATTGAGGAAACCTGTAGGAAATGTTGAGGCTCCCAAGGATAGCACCTGGGGAACTGACAGGAGGAGGGAGGGAGCATGCACTTGAAGCCTGGATGAGCTGACAGAATCAATGGGAGTCCACAGTGGAGGAGAAATTGTCCTGGAGGGATGCAGCCAGGAACAGAACAGCCTGGCTGAAGCAGAGGGAGCAATGGGGAGGGGGGGTTCTCCAATGCTCCCTTTCCCCCTGCCCTTTGCTCTCTTGAATCGCCTCACACTGGCCCAATCCAACCAGAAACCAGAGTCGATGGAGCCGGGATGATGTAGCCTGTGGGGCCAGGATAGAGCGAGGTGGAGACTGAATTTGGGGAAGGGTAAAAGGGGAATGATCAGCCCAGTCACCATCTAGACCAGCGGTTCTCAACCTGTGGGTTCCAACCCCTTTGGGGGTCGAACGATCCTTTCACAGGGGTCACCTAAGACAATCGGAAAACACATATATAATTACATATTATTTTTGTGAGTAATCACTATGCTTTAATTATGTTCAATTTGTAACAATGAAATTGGGCGTCACCACAACATGAGGAACTGTATTAAAGGGTCGAGGCATTAAGAAGGTTGAGAACCACTGATCTAGATAAGACCAATTGCCAACCTCTGTTGAATTGTCTTTTCTTGGTTTAAGATAGTATTTCCCAAAATATTTTCCAGATAGGGGCTGAGTGTGTGTTTGTGGGGAGGGTGGGGGAGGGAGGTCTGTGCATACATTTATTTGGAAAACACTGGATTAACACATTTAAACAGGCTTCATATTCCAGGATACAGTGGGCTGGGTGTTGGGGATACAATGGTGAATAGGACAGACACCTACACTTGTACTTGCAACCAAGGGGAGAGCAGACTATAAATAGTAAACCAGTAAAACTACAACACATTACAAAGTGTTTGTGATGAAGGTCTCAGATGAGGATAACACATGCGTGTCCCAAACAAAAAGACCGAGCTTCAGAAATCTGAGTTTCTGGATTTTTTAGAAAGAAAAGGGCTCTCTTTGAGAGAGACCACTCTAAGTTTGGGTGTTGTTGTTCTTTTTTGTTGGATTTTTTTTTTTTTACTGTTGGTTACATAATTTTGGTATGAAATTTACATAATTAAATGCCTAATACCTAGTTTTTGATGACAGCATTTCTTCCTGCTGGCCATCCACAGTCAATCAGGAAGTATATCATCAGATTTACGGAAAATGGACAATTGGGAGAAAACATGAAAAAGGAGAAGCAATATCTTAGTTGTCAAAACCATTTAAATCAACTTAGCATTTTTCTTGCCTTGTCAGCTTTTTCTTGGAATCTGCCCTGTAAGGCAAGATGACATTGTTACTGAAATGGCCATGTGGTGGGTGGTTATGAGGAAGATAAGCATACCAAATTTTAAAGGCAACATCTACAGTTCTTTGACATAGATGAGACAAAAGGAAGCAAGTAACTTTCAGGGAGAACTTGTTCATAATACACATTTCCCTGACTTTCTGTTAGATTAAAAGCTTTTTGTAAGAAAGTACATGGCCAGTTGTCATAGACGCAGTTTGGTGCCCCACCTTGATGCTCTTTCCTAGGCTGGTGCGTGCCAGCCAGTGCTGTGAGTGTGGCCTGCTAAAAGCTCACCACTGTCCCTTCTTATATCTCCCTAAGCCCCTCACCAAGGGGCAGTGGTTTATGCTAGAGGCATGAGCCCTGAGGCTCAACTTCATCCTGGCTGACGTTCCCCACCTTCACTCCCTCCCTAATAAATTTTCCCAAAGAGCACTTCCATAGCTAAACCCCTGTCTTTATGGAGCATCATAGGAAACAGGGAACCAGAGGGGTTTAGAAGAAATCACACAGCATGTTAATGACAAAGCAGCAAAGACATTCTTAGCCTCTTTACCACTCTGTGCACTGATCTTTCTATGTGCCTTGTTGAAATCTACTACATTGACTAATTTAATAGTTTTTCATTTTGTTTCATTTTTTAAAAGAACATTCTATATAATAGAAGGCTAATATGCAAATCGACCGAATGGTGGAATGACGGGTTGCTATGATGCGCACTGACCACCAGGGGGCGGATGCTCAACGCCAGAAGTCAGGCTCACAGCTGGCAAGTGCAGCAGTGGTGGTGGGAGCCTCTCCTGCCTCTGCGGCAGTGCTAAGACAGCAGTCAGACATCCCCTGAGGGCTCCCGGACTGCAAGAGAGTGCAGGCTGGGCAGAGGGAAACCCCCACCAAGTGCATGAATTTCATGCACCGGGCCTCTAGTATGGAATATAAGTGTATTCTATATGTTAGAAAAGCTTATTGATTTAACTCTTTCTGTTACCCACATCTATGAGAAGCTAAGCTATCTAGATGATTAATCACCATTATCTTACTAAAACCATTGATCCAAATTATAGGCATAAATATCTGTGAAGATAATTAAAAATGTGAACTTACAAGACTAGACCTCTTGTGAGCTTTTTAAAGAGATAACGAAGGTTACAATCCTTACAGAGCTTTTGCCATGTGATATTAACTGTTGTTAGAATAACATTTGTATTGCACATTATGGTTTTTAATTCCCTGTCATAAATATTTCATTTATCTTCACAGTAACCCTGTGACCTGAGTATAATATTGGATCCTTGTTTTATAAATGAAGAAACTGAAGTTAAGGGATATTAAGGGACTTCCTCAATAAGTGGTATAGTGCAGGTTTTAAGTTGCATAGTAAAGATTTGACTGTGGATTGCGGGTTTTCTCATTAGCAAGTTTGGAGCCTTTCTACTTTATTGTCTGTTTTATCCACTTTATTATGTCTTGTCATTTCTTAAATTATTAAAGATCATAACATCAATTTATGGTTTAGTTATCGTAAAACTCTGTAGTACTATTTGTATTTTAGAACACAACACCCTCTAGAAATTCTACAAGGTAACAAAATAAGCTGCATAATTAAACATTTACCCAACTTCTATGAAGTGGATGTGTCAAGATTTTTATTTCTCTCCACTTGATATAAATTTGGCTTGTGGTTCTGTAAAATTAATGTCCATTGGTTTCTCAGAAAAGTGTGAAGTCACTACACAGAAGGTTTGGTTTTCAGAAAAAAAACAAACAATACATCATTATTGATTATGTATTGCCTTTCCTTAAGAGCTGTTGACAATGTGAATACTCTTCTAAATGGATACTCAGACATAATACTTATTTAATTCATATCACAAACCCAGCCATCTCCTAGCCAACTATAGCATAGTTTGCTTTAAAATATCAATATTTTTTTTTGGCAAAAAAAAAAGTCAAACAAGAAATATCACCCCAAGCATTAGCTTTTATGCTTGGAGCAAATACATGGTTTCAGTTTAGTAAAAGAGAATAGAATATCTCTTCTCTGTGGCTTAAAAGAATATACCCTCCATTTGCCTTATCTCCTTGAGTTTGTGCAGTTATAAGTGACAATGGGATATTGATGAGCCAGAGAGGGAACACAGAGCTATTGAGGGACTCAGGCATATCTTGGAAATTATCATTCCAAATGCCTTGTAGACTTATTTCTAACTCTGGGCATGCATGAAAGAGCCAAGCAAATTTCATGTAATTGCCATACTCTAAGGGTTCACTCTAAGGGTTCCCGAGGGAAATTATTGATCACAATTATTTACTTAAACACAAATGGGAAACTCAAGTATCCTCAGGGTCACATTGAAACAGCTCTGGACTTGGGTTACAACCTCAAAATTAATGGGAAAGAGCAAGCAGTAAGGCCAGTGCAGTGCCTTGAGCAGTCTCACCAGAATTAAAGACACACTTGCAGCCAAAGGACATTACCTGCCACTCTGGGAAGGTAGCGGATTTACTCATTCTGCAAATCTCTAAACATCATGTGGTTGCAAGTTCTTGCCACATAGTTCTACGCCTTTAAGAACACAGGTAAGCTTCCTTCCCTGTTGTTGATGAAACTGATTGTCACAGACAGTCATTTTAATTACTTTCTAATCCTATATAATAAAGAGCTAATATGCTAAATAGAACAAACAGCAGAATGAGCGTCCAGACGACTGTCCAAATGACCTTCTGGACAAAGCCAGGGCTGTGAGGGCTGGCTGGGGTTGCGAGGGGTTGCGAGGGGTTGCGAGGGGCTGTGAGGGCCGGTCAAGGCAGTGGTGGCTGTGAGGGCCGAGCTCCTTGCAGGAATTTTGTGCGTCAGGCCTCTAGTACTCATAATCATGTTATCAGAGGATTGAAATGCCACCCCATACCTGGCATGGGACTTGGGGCAGCACATGAGAAAGTATTGTGTACAATTAGCTCTAATGAGCACAGAGAGCTGAACTCTGCAAGCTGCAACCAAGCGTAACTTGCAAGTAGATCAACACACTTCGAGTTGGAGATCTGTTAGATTCTCGGAAGGCACAACTCTCTTTGGAAAGTTATTATAATAACAAGATGAAGAAAGATTTGGAATGGAACAAGAAGCACGTGGAGCCCTAGTCAACAAAACTTCACTACTTTACTACCAATTGGACACCTTCAAGAGATGACTTAAGCCTGTGGATGAACTGAGATCACTGTCATTGTCTGGGTTTGGTCACTGTGTTGCCAAGTCTTTCCCCAGAGATGCATCTTCACACAAGCAATAGGCGGGTCTCTCTGTGGCCTCCATAAAACTTGACTTTGGCTAATAGTCCTTAAGCATGGAGACACCAGAGAGCTTATCTTCATGAAAAGTGTGACAATAAGTAAGACAGAAAACCGAGGTATACAGTCATAATGAAGAAAAAAATTAAAAATATTTTCTTTCAAGATGTCTGGTGAGTTTAGCTGGCAGAAATGAGGGGTGCTTCTGTTTCTTAGATTTTTGAAGGTTTTTTTTTTCCAGCTTTATCGGCATAATTGCTTCTAATTGCATCTGATAGGTCTTGACGGTGACAGACCAGACATCTAGGCCCCTTTTCAGAATCCACAGGGATCTCCTTATAAACCAGGGTTGATACAGGTAACTGCAGCTAGTTTGACCATGGCCAAGACCACACATTCCCTCAGCTATTCTGGCTTAGAAGGAGCAATGGCAGCACTGCAGAGAGCTGTGATAACAAAAGATTTCATTTTCACTGCATTTTTTTCCACATGGCATTTGAAAGGCGTAACTTCTCTGAGAAATTGGACAAAGGGGAAACTGAGGCAGAATTGAAGAATTATTTGCCCCAAATCAGAGAAATGATCAACTGTCCCAGGTGCAGTGGCACATCCATATCAGCACGTGTTTGGGATTATTCATCCACAAAGATGCTCATTGTTCAATTAAAATGATTCTCAGCAAACACCTGAAAACAACAACCAACGTTTGCAAATCTCTCTATGACTTACCAGCATCTTCCTTTGTCATGGATTTCCACTTCATACCTTTTATTTATACATTATCAGATTGATCACACATTCTTAGAGAACTGGGAATATCTGGAATAGTTGAAGTTTTAAAGTTTCCTATTTCCAAGCATTAATGTTACATCTATCTTCCCCGTATAACTGAAATAGACTCATAGATTAGACTAGGATCCAAATACACATATTATTGGCAGGCCAGAAAAATCTTTTTTCCCCCTGATATAACAAAATAGTCTATATTTAGTTTGCCAGTTATCAGGCATTGTATTAATTTTTTAAATTAGAAATAATTAAAATCTGTCTAAGTGGATTGTTAAACATGCATGGTAAGCCTTCTTGCTGCTGAGGAGAAAGGCAATTTTAAGGCACCACCTCGGCTGGTTATGCTATGTGTGCAGAATACTGACCATGACATACATTCTGATATGGCATTTCAAGCTCGAGGTCTGCAACCACCTCCCTAGACAGTAGGACAGAAGCCTTAACTCCTTCCAAAATCCTCTGTGGCTCTTTACATCAAGGTTTTAAAAAGTACACAAATTAAGCTGTATGCAGAGAGACACTTTTAAAGAAAGAAAGTTGAGGATCTATTCTAATATTATGTCACCATTCTTATTCTAAAGAAACCCATCATATCCTTTTATAGTTTGCAAAAAGGAAATTACTTACTTTAGAAAAGGAAAGCTAGGCCATTTGTGTTTGTCTTCATGTGTTCAGTGACTAATAGACAGATTTTTTTAAATGACTGTCCTTTTTGTTTTCTGAAATGAATTCATCTGTTCTAAATGTACTGCTTTACTTTCAATTATTCCAAGACCTGGGAGCATTAATTATCCAAGCAGCAAGTCAAACAAAAACAGGGGTTACAGACATTTGAACTTTGACCCTAAGTAGTAGTTGCCCTTCATGATGATTCATTTTATTTTTTTCGCTCTCGAGGTCTAATCTTTCAACTCTTCCCAGACAACCTATAATTCTCCGCCTTTGCCCTCTCTACAATTGCCCAAGGGCTGTCTGCCTTCAAGGGAGATTTATGGCTCGAATGGCAGAAGCAGTGAAGGTCAGCTACAACTTCGGGTCTGCCTGCCCGGGGACAGGGGATTCCTAAATAATTTCAGTGCCCCCCACCCCCAATAATGATTGGTTTCAGTAACCCGATGACAGGCAAAACTACTACCCCATTACAGCGAGGAAGTTTATTTCTTCACTGAGAAGAATTCACTTGCTGTTTCTGTATGTAATGATAACTGACTGTGGGACAGAGTAAACATGACTAGCTCTGTAACCCCATAAACAAGCCAGTAAAAGCAGCATGGGCTGTGGTGTTTGTGGGGTGATTGCCTTTGTTGCCATTGAAGTGCTCACCGCATTTGATTCTCATTCCCCACCTTTCACTTGCTTTCCTCTGGGGCACGCAATGTAGGCTCCTGTGTTTTATCATTCATCATGAAACCTCTTCAGACCTGGCTTCCTAACTTATCTTAAAAGATTTATGAGATCATTTCAACTAAGTTCTTTTGAGGGTTGGGTCTCAAACTAGGTTAATATCAATAAACTTTGTGAGGTATATATTGACTCTATTGTTAAAGTCAGTTCTTCATTACCTGAGAGGGATTTACCTGTGGCTACTCACTACTTGCTACTTGCCTTTGGATCAGCCCATCAAATATCAGAAGGGGGTGGGATGGGGTAGGGGGTGAGGTGAGAGTGTGAGGGTACTGGAAGTTGATGTGTGTGCCTATGACTCAATGAACCTTTCTATGGCATTCCTTACGCAGATATTGATGACCATCCCTTCAATATTCACAAAGTCCATTTATGATGAACTCCTTAGTATTTTCCAGATCTTTCCCCCTACTAATTGCATATTTAAATTCTGAAAATGAAACTTGTCACAGATATGACACTATAGTGCAGACAAATCCACGAGTATTTGTCTAAATAGTGGTTCTCTGAATCAAATTTCAGTCTCAAGTGAAAAACATATCAATAGCATGGGGCAAAGCTCCGGAATATCAGAGTTGAGTTCCTAACACTTGGTTTAATTTTGTAGTTGGCGTCATAAAGAGCATTATTCAAATAATAAAGAACTGGAATTTTTTTGAATCAGTACCTTTCAGTTTTTAAATTCTGGGATTAGTGTCATTCAGAAAACACCATATGAGCATCCCAAATGACTGAAGCATACATGTTAAAGAGACATGATCTTTGTTCTCAAGGAACATACAATTGAACAATTTTCCGTAAAACTGTCTTCAAAAGTCAGTCTCTTCTATTTCTTGAACCTCATTTGCCATTCTCAAAGGGTGATACTGGCTTTCTCCCTTGATCTGTATGAAGTCAGAAATTCTAATCTTTCTATTAAAATGTATTCAAATAATTGTTTCTTCTTAAATCTCTCCAGTCTTCATTTTGATGTGCTTCCTCTTTAGTTTTTCACAAACTTCCCAGTCATTTAGTATGACTCCTTCATTTCTCTCAAACAATTTATGAACAAATTAAATGATACAATGTTGTATAGATATTTAGCTATTTCACTTGTATTTGTCTTCATTTTAATGTAATACTTATTCCATTTTAACTAATAATTTTATATCGATGTGCTGATATGTCTACACCCAGAACACACACACAAGAAAAGTTATTTGTTTTCTAAATACTAGGCCATTACTCACTAATTACTATTCTTTTTTGGAGCTACTTATGCAGGCTTGAAGGACATAATTTAGCCTGGCTTCCTTAAATAAGTTTCTGCCTCATTTTTCTTCCTTTATTCAAACTTGCTTTGACCCTTTTTCATTCTTCAGTTTGATTATTAATCACTCATTCTTGTTTCCCACCAACCTTAGATTAAATTTCTTAATAAAAATCTCCCAAATCCTAAATCAGCATTTTCTATGCAGCAAGAGACACAATCATTCACATGGTGCCAAGGAGTTGCCATCTATCCACAATAACATCTGCCTCTGAAAACAAAGTCAGACATATCACTTTTGTTGATTTTTATATTTTCGTTTTTGGCTTCCTCAGAAGCGCTGGATTTATTGCCCCATTACTGTGATTTGGTCCCTTCTTCATCTTTGTGTTATTGACCCTTCCATCTATTCACCGATACAATTACTTTGCTTCAAAAATGGAAATAAATCTGTCCAAACTTGAGATCAAATTATAACTTATTCCTTCGCTTGACTTCCTTGATTAGTTTCTCACTTTTCTTTAAGAGTAAAGGATGACTTTACACACCGTCTCTTTGTCCTTGCTTGTCTACTAGAGTCAACACCCTGGAGCAATTTCATAAGAATCGGGTAGCATTGATTGCACGTACGTTTTCCAGCCCCCAATAAATTCTGCACTGGTTCTCCCAGGCTTAATCAAGATAACTTGGCTAAGCAAATGAGCCTTCCTCAAAGTTTTTCAAGGACAGCAACTAACCTTTCCTGAGTGCTTCCCCTGCTGCTGTCATTAATACCACCTTAACTTAGCTAAGTGTTGCAATCAGCCTCACGAATTACATACTGTTATCCCTATTTTGCAATAACAAATCGACCACCTCACAGGTGATGTGAGTTTGCCCAAATTACATGGCTGCTAAACAGCGGAGATGGGATTATGTGCCCAAACCAGGCGGACTTTCGCCAGATTTTCAAAATAGTTATTTGGTCTACAATAGACTATATCATTCTGTCTCTAAACAAATTCTACCCTTTCAAAAAACAGAAGCATAAGACCTACCAACCCCTCTCTCGCCAAGCCAGAATAATAAATAAAATGCACATTCTTTGTTAATGGCCTGCCATATATTATTCCCAGGCAAGTGGGGGCAAGCAAGTCATTCCAGGAAAATTCATGATAAAAAAACTTTACAAAATAATTTTCTATCTTTAATTCCCAAAGTTCACTTAGACCTCTATCCAAACTATCCTTAATTTTTAGTACCATCACTAACTAGCTCAACCGAAGGACTTGTATGCATGCATATAAGCATAACCAATGGACACAAGACACTGGGAGGGTGGAGTGAGGGCATGTGCCGGGGGGTAGGGGAAGCTGAGGGAAGGTCAATGGGGGGGAAAAAAAGGAGACATATGTACTACTATTTGTAATACTTTAAACAATAAAATAAAATTTATTAGCTTATTCTTGAACATTGTTTACCCTGAGTATACACAGCATGATTGTGTCTATAAAATAGCCATCAACCATCAGAAAACAAACAAAGAACATTTAAAAAATTTGGACATATTGAGAGGAACCAAGATGGCGGCGTAGGGAGCGGACCTGTGTGTGCTGCTCTCTCACAGCATCACTGAAACTATCAACTATGAAGTAAACAACCGCCACTCAGAACCATGGGGAAGTTGGCCCAGTGGCAATGGATTCCTTGACTTCTCCTCTTTCTGTTCCTTCTCATAAGTGTGATCCATGGCTTTTCATTCTTTTGTTGCTCTAAAACCTTCCTAAATGCAGTGTCTCTGCCTCCAATCCATCCGACATACCATAATAGCCAGACTAATCTTTTAAAGCTTTGCTTTTATCCTTTTACCCCCTTGCACAAGCATTTCCAAGGGTTCTGCCTATTTCATCAAATACAGAATTCCTCAGTCTGACTGTGGAGGCTTCTAAAGTCAAGCCCTGCCCCCACCTGTTCGTTCTCACTATTCCCCAGCACAACGCCATCCTCTGGTCAGACCAGTGATTTCTCGGGGCTCCACACGAGCCTGTGCTGTGTAGCCTTAGTCCCTCCTCTGTGCCATGCCTCTGTGGCGGCAGCCTTGTGGAGCCTTCTCCACATCCTAGTCATGTTTCCTAACTGAATGCGTTTGTGATGGGATGACCTGACAGAGACAGCCCCAACCTGGGGGCCAAACAGACACCAGGTGACCTGAAGATGGCCCAAGAAAGTTAGTGGGCACTGTGCTGCCACAGGAGCTGCATGTCAGCAAGAACCTAGGAGACATGAGGAAAGAAGGGATGAAATGGATGGAAAAACGGGTTAAATCGGTGTCACCGTTACTGGAATAGAGTGAGAGAGAAACGGAGTCTTGGGGAAATAAAGCATGAGCCAATTTCTGGGACTTTGGGAAGAAATTGGAGATCAGGAGAAGTCAATGGGCCAATTGGAGAGATGTCTATTTTTTTCTTGTGGAAGCAGAAGATTTACAGAGGACTTCCTGTACCTGTGCCCAAAGTAACTTAGGGCTGCAACGATCAGAAAATGGTAACATCAAGGTACCAAAGAGAGCATCATTCCCAGGATTGGCTCAACAGCTTCCAAGAGGACCAGAACATTTCACAGAGGGCATGCTTGCTCAATCTCACAATGCCTGGCATCTTTCTTGTAATTCTAGGAATTAGTGTGTGTGTGTGTGTGTGTGTGTGTGTGTGTGTGTGTGTGTGTGTTGTGGGGGAGGGTGGGTTATCATAAGTCCTAATGGTAGCATAGCCAGACTATAACCATGTATTTTGGAGTGTTTTCCTCTCTCTTTCTTGAAACTCAGGCATCTTTTTCAACTATGTGAGTCTGGAGATCTGTGAGTAGAAATTAATCTTCCTATAAGCACCAGAGTGCCAAGGGGATTTTCCTTTTGGCGTTGTTGGATGGTAGTGAGGGAACCCTAAAGTTGATGTTCATATTATTACACCACATTTGGGCAGCAAGTGCTAAATCCTTAATAATAGCCTTAACCAGTCTAGGTCTGGCCACATTCAAACTTGGGACAGGAGGTTTGAAGATCCCCTGACAGTGCCTTCAGCATTAGGAATTCAGAGAAAGTTTATTTTCAATGTGATGTCCTGAGGAAATACATGGGCATTGCTGTCATATTACTTAACCTCTTTAAGCTTCAAGTTCCTGAGTGTATATTCTTATAGTACCTTAGTCTGTCTTACATATTGTATAGTGAGGATTAAATGAGTTCATGCACATAAAGTCCTAAGCATTCAGCAAATGCCTTAATATCAGCAGCCATATAACCACACTGATAATGTATATAATAACTTCTTGTTTCGCAGCATTATTTGGAAATACAATGTATTTTGCAAGTTACTAAAGCCTAATTCTGTAAAAAAAAAAAAACTTTACATTCTCAATTGTTTTAGTTTGAAAATATTTCTAAAATGTGTTCCATACATTTCTGCTTTGTTCTTAGTTCCATAAAGTGAGAATGTTCTATTCTAGGAACAGCACAGGGGGCTCTCTGGGAGAGATGTTGTACTTCCACTCTACTCCCTGGGTTTTCCATTGCTGTTATTGTGGGGAGCTGCTACAGTGTTTTGGACAGGTTCAAGCCTTGGACTGATGGGAGGGCACAGTGCTCTCATTGCCACGTGCAAGTCCCAGCTTGGAGGGCAGAGCCCTCCCAGCACAATTATAGCCAACAGCTATAGTTGTGAGCTTGAACCTATGGTCCGAACATGTGGCCCCACGTGCCTGAGTGATGTGGGCTTGATAGAGTTCAGGTGCATGTAGTTGAGTAGAATTGAAACCCAGAGAATGTTGTAAACATCTTGACCACGCCCTTACTTTGCCTCGTAGCATCTGCTACAAAATAAAGACACGGCTTGTGGGCGTCAGCGCTGTCTCTCCATCAGAGAAGCAGCGTCCCACCGAGACCCAGCTTTCATTCTCTTGTCTGTCTTTTCTAAGCCTTTCATCGCCCCCACTCGGGTTCACCCTTGGCCGTGCTGGCGCAACACATGTTATGTTGTTAAAAAGTAGGCCCCAAAGGGACTCTGACAAGAACCAAGAGTCTCAAGATCCATACCAAATTTGTTTTCATCTGAGTCTTTATTTCCACACCTCCAAAACACCTTGCAAGCCCCAGAGGAAAGGCATTAATTTGTCCTTTTAACAAATACCTCTTGGGTGTCTACAATGTGCCAGAAATTTCTCTAAATGCTAAATAAACCATAGGACCCAAAATAGACAAGAGTCCTGTTCTCATGGAGTTTATATTCTGGTTGGAGCTATATTCAGACAGTAAACAAACAAAAAATAAGAAAATTTAAAACAAGTCTCAGAATGGGAAAAATATTTGCAATATATCTGATAAATGGCATCTGTCCACAATATATAAAAATATCTTATAAAATAATAAAATGAGAACCCAATTTTAAAATGAGCAAAAATCTTGAATAGTCACTTCATAAAAGAAAACACAAAAATTACCAATAAACACTGGAAAGTGTGCTCCACATCATTAGTCATCAGAAAAGTGAAATTATAACACCTATGAGATGTTACTTCAAACTTATTAGAATGGCTAAAATGGAAATAAATTTTATAATACCAAATATTGGAAAAGATGTGCAATAACATGAACTCTCACATTCCTGTTCAGACACTAAGATGATACAATCAGTATAGAAAATCATGAGGGCAGTTTATTAAGTTAAACACACATCTGCCTTTTGATTCAGGAATTCCACTCTCAGTTATTTATGCAAGAGAAGTGAAAATATATGTCCACCAAAGGACAGATAGAAAAACATTCATAGCAGCTTCATTAACACCACATCTAGAACAACCCAAATGTGCACCAACATATGAATGGACAAAACAATGGTGGTTAGTGATACAATGAAGTACTACTCAGCAATAAACAGGAACAAGTTGACCCACACAACTTGGATGCCTATTGAAAACATTTTGCTGATTGAGAAAAGCCAGACTGCCCCACTCAAAGAACATGCTATGATTCCATTTATCTATATATAAAACCCTAATATGCAAATAGACGGAACAGTGGAGCCCAACATCCGGTCGCTCTGCCATGTGCTGACTACCAGGGGGTGCACGTGGAACATGGCAGGCATCGGCCGCAGCGGGATGGTGGAGCGGGGGGGAGGGGGGGGGGGGGCGCCAGACCAAGGTGGGGCACTGTTGACAGTCATCGGGGTGAGCCTCTGGTGCAGCAGTTCTCAACCTGTGGGTCGCGACCCCTTTGGTGGTCAAACGACCCTTTCACAGGGGTCGCCTAAGACCATCCTGAATATCAGATATTTACATTACAATTCATAACGGTAGCAACATTACAGTTATGAAGTAGCAACGAAAATAATTTTATGGTTGGGTCACAACATGATGAACTGTATTGAAAGGGCCAGAAGGTTGAGAACCACTGCTCTGGTGGTTACTTAAAATACTTTGCTCCTGCGTACCATGGTCCCACCTGGCGCTCACACCTGCCATGGTTCTGGCCCTGCTAGCACTCGCTGCCAGTGCTGGAGCCACTACTCGCACCCACTGCTGGTGCCAGTCCCACTCACACACACAGCCAGTGCAGGAACTGCCGCTCACACCCACTGCCAGCGCTCAGCGCCGGTCCCAATCACTCGGTGCCATCAGCTGGTGCGAGCAGCAGCTGCCGGCCCGATTGCCCCTGAGGGCTTCTCCACCTCCCCCTGCTCCTGAGGGGTGATTGGGGTAGCAGCTGCCGCTCACACCCATGGTGGCCCCACTCGCACTCGCTGCTGGCATCAGCTCCAATTGCTTCATGCCGTCAGTCGGTGTGAGTGGAACCAGTGCCGTCAGTGTGTGGGAGCGGCGGTGGTGGGAGCGGGGCTGCCAGCAGACAGGTGCGAGTGGGGCTGAGGACTGCAGCGTGAGGGACCAGGCGGGGGCGCAGAAGATGGGCCGAGACCCACCCATGTGCCTACCATAGCTTCCCAGCCCACAGTTCCTTTCAAGATGCACGAATTCGTGCACTGGGTCCCTAGTATGAATTACAAAAGGAGGCAAAACTAACCTATGCGGTGAGAAAATTGGAAGAGGGCTTGCCTCTCTAATGAGGTAGGCTTCACTGGATATGACATGAGGGGATTCCCTGAGGTGACAGAAGTGTTTTATATCTTGATTTGGATGTTGGGTACATAGGTACACGTATTTGTCAAAACTCATCAAACTCTTCACTCAAGATCTATATGTTTTATGGAATGAAAACTATTTTTTGTGTTTTATTTTTAAAAATATGTGTATTGCCGAAACCGTTTTGGCTCAGTGGATAGAGCGTCGGCCTGTGGACTGGAGGGTCCCAGGTTCGATTCCGGTCAAGGGCATGTACCTGGGTTGCGGGCACATCCCCAGTGGGGGATGTGCAGGAGGCAGCTGATCGATGTTTCTCTCTCATCGATGTTTCTAACTCTCTATCTCTCTCCTTTCCTCTCTAAAAAATCAATAAAATATATTTTTAAAAAAATAATAAAAAAATAAAAATATGTGTATTGATTTTAGAGAGGAAGGGAGAGGGAGAGAGAGATAGAGACATCAATGATGAGAGACAATCATTGATCAACTGCCTCCTGCACGCCCCCCTACTGAGGATCAAGTCCTAACCAGGAATTGAACCCCGACCTTCTGGTCCATAGGTTGATGCTAAACTACTAAGCCACACCAACCAGGAGATTTTTTTAATAGAACTGTAAAACTAGCCATGGTTGGTCACTCCCTCTTTCACTTTAACAGATAGCTCACTGTCGTCTCAGTACTATTATAAGACTCTCCTTACAGCAGTCAGAGCGTATGCAAGCTGAGTGTGAAGCTCCCAAGCCCTATAAGGTGTTGCTACTTGCTCTTAGACCTTGCATTGATGGCGGAAGAAGGAGGGGAGAAAAGGGAAGAAATTCTAGAAAAGGTAGAATTAGTTGTTATGCACATGTCAAAGCTGAGTTATTTCCTCCAGAATTCCAGCTGCCCTAGTTGTCCTCAAGATTAAAATAACCTGGTTTAGGTAGTGATGCATTCTGTAGAGTAATCTTTATTCTTAATTTGTATGTTTCCATAAGTAGTTTCCCAAAGGAAAAAATACACGCTTGCCAAATAATTGATTCAATTATTTGTGAGCCGATTTAAGCTTTAATTCCAGTTTATGCCTTCTATATTTTGCACAGATCATAAGTAGGAACGAAATCTATTACATAACATGCAGCTGGCAGAGCAGGCAGGCTCTGAGTTTCCCCCATACTTCACTGTGACCCAGTTCAGTCCAAGAATTTGGCTCTGAGTCTATGAAGATGTGAATATTTATTTTTTATAACCTGAGTTCTTTATGAATATCAATCACTTAGTGAAAGTCTCAGAGGTGTTTGAGATCTTGAAAGACTTTTAACTTATATCACATATTCCCAAATAACTTCAAGTGAGTTTTCAAGATTACTTTGTAGTGTTTTCTACTTCCCATCTTTTAGTCAAGCTAATCATAGTCACTTATTTTTTTATGTGCCCATGCTCCCTTTAAGAGCCTGGAGGTTGTTGTAATTTGCTAAGGGCCAGGAAACTAGAGACCCAGACCAGTATTGCATAAATGAGTGTAAATTAAGTGCATACCCAACAATAATTGAAACTAGTAAAATACTGATGCATAATGTATTAATGAAACACCACAGAAATTACACAAAAAATTGTATATATCAGAAACTAGAATATTTCAAATAAATAGAAAAGGGGTGAATTTTCAACAAATGGGTGAGTTAAAAGACTAAAAATTTGTGAAAAATAAAAAGTATCCCTATTTTATACCAAACAGCAAAAGTACTTCTAATTTGATTAAAATTTTAAAGTGAAAAAAGATACTCTAAAAACAACAGAAGAACTATATGTGAATATTAATATATTTTGGGGATAGGGGTATACTTTCTTTTTTTATTTTTCAATCACAGTTTACATTCAATATTCTATATTAGTTTCAGATGCATAGAATAGTGGCCAGGCAAGGGGGTATACATTCTATAATACTCAAGGAAGAAATAATAAAGAAAAGGACTGACTGATTTTACTACATAAAACAATAATAATTTTACATGTAAAGAATGAATAAAATTATAAAGCAATCAACAGATAGAAAAATAGCTGTACATGTATGACAGCCCCAAAATTGATGGGCTTAGCATAGAAAGAGTTCCTGCAAAGCAATTTGATATCACAAAAATGAAAAATGGACAAAGAACATGAAAAGCAATTTATAAAGAAAATGTGTCTTCCAAGAGTAAAGGATTAGAGGAACTCTCCTAAGTAAAAAGATACATTGTCATAGGCTTTCTAACTGCTACTTAGGTAATTTTATGGTTTCCCCAGTCCCCATTCTTGGTTCGTGGTTAAATTTGCCAGTTAAATGCACTTGAGTAGAGAAGGATTTCACTGGGCTTCCATTAAGCCAAGACTTACACTTACAAGATAAGTAGCCTAGGCTAAGAAGGCAGACTATGAACACGGGAGATAAAAGTTCTTTAGGTTTCCAGCCTGGAATTCATGGCTTTGTGTTTATTTACACAGTTGTCCGAAGTTCCTGAGGTAAGCAGCCACAGGCACAAACACTGTCTTCCATCTCTTCGGTGCAGGGATCACGTGTAGAGAGGCAGTAGTTCAGTGGACTGATCAAAGAGGAGAACCCGGGTTACCTCATTGGAACCCTGGCTGATATTTTACAATTTGAGTTCTTAACCTCTCTGAGCCTTACTCTCCCAACTGGGATAACTTTCCCAAATAAGGATAACAACTGTACCTACCTTATAAAGTTTCCATGAATATTTAATGAGATTACACCTGTAAAGCACTTAGCATTATGACTGCTACTTAGGAACTATTACATTGGTTCCTCTTTTTTCCCACCATAACTCCCCTCCACCCAGTTCCCACCCCACCCTCCGCCCTCACTCCCCACCCACTGTCCTCATCCATAGGTGCACGATTATTGTCCAATCTCTTCCCGCACCCCCCCACACCCCTTTCCCCCCCAAGAATAGTCAGTCCATTCCCTTTCTATGTCCCTGATTCTATTATAATCACCAGTTCATACTGTTCATCAGATTATTTATTCACTTGATTTTTAGATTCACTTGTTGATAGATGTGTATTTGTTGTTCATAATTTGTATCTTTACCTTTTTCTTCTTCTTCCTCTTCTTACAGGATACCTTTCAGCATTTCATATAATACTGGTTTGGTGGTGATGAACTCCTTTAGCTTTTCCTTATCTGTGAAGCTCTTTATCTGACCTTCACTTCTGAATGATAGCTTTGCTGGATAAAGTAATCTTGGTTGAAGGTTCTTGCTGTTCATCACTTTGAATATTTCTTGCCACTCCCTTCTGGCCTGCAAAGTTTCTGTTGAGAAATCAGCTGACAGTCCTATGGGTATTCCCTTGTAGGTAACTGAGTTTCTTTCTCTTGCTGCTTTTAAAAAAAAACACCTTCATTCTCTTCTGAATAAAAATTTGCTAAGACTTCACAGAATACAGTGTAATCCTTTATGTGGACTTTCATGCGGCACATTGGGAAAAGTATAGTGCTTCACACGGGAAGATCTGTTCCCAGTCCCAATTCTGCCTCAAACATTAGAAGTCACATGACCCCCCCTGTGCCTCAGTTTCCCCATTTGTTAAATAAAGTAGTTGAACTACTAATTGCTATATCTCTTTCTGTCCAACATTCTACCCTAACGAAATATAGAACAGTAGATAAATCAGGGCCTTTAAATAAGGTGTATCTACAGTAAGTAATATATTTGAGTTAATATATAATGACAGTTTTTAAAACCTAAAAGAAAGTATATATTAATTTGCTAAACAACTGGGATAATATCAATTTATTATAGTACTGATCATGCCACATCAATCAGAAGTTCCAATTGGCAGTTAACATAATTTTTTCTTTTTTTTAATGTTTTTATTGATTTTTTTTAAAAGAGAGAGGAAGGGCGAGGGAGACAGAGATAGAAACATCAATGAGAGAGAAATATCGATCAGCTACCTCGTGCATGCCTCCTACTGGGGATTGAGCCTGCAACCTAGGCATGTGCCCTAACCTGGAATGGAACAGGGGCCTCTTGGCTCAACCACTTAACCACACTAGCTGGGTGGTAGTTAAGCATCCTTGATTAATTTTTTTAAATTACTTAATAAAAAAAGTTAAATTATTGTACTACAAAGCATGGAGAGCTATTTAGTAATGAAAA
>NW_005871287.1:0-1196 GCF_000147115.1 Myotis lucifugus
AGCAGGTGTCGATGTGCATCGCCCCTTCTGCCCCAGGCGCGGCCACAGGGCAACCTGTGGCGAAGGGGCCGTGCTTCCTGTGTGCGGGGAACTTCCTGCTGGCCTGGCTCAGCAAGAAGGGAGGGAGGGGCTCGTCACGGCTGGCTTCACCGAGACACACTCCTGTCCGAGCGGGAGGCTCAGTGGGCGCTCAGGAGCTGGGGTGCTCTGCGGAGCTGCTCCGGATGGAGACCTGTACTCTGCATTGACTTGTGCTGGCGTGCCGTCCTCAGGGAGAGGGCGTGCCTGGGGGAAGGGGACTCCCCACAAGGGACACAGCCGTGCAGCCCCCGCGGCTGGGAAACCCAAGCCTCAGGCCTGGGAGCCTGGGTGGTGCCCCACAACGGGCTTCCTGTGGCATCTACAACCAGGCGTCGAGTGCTTCGTCTCCCCCAGGATGGCAGGAACGGCTGCCCTGGCCCACCTGTGCCTCACCCCCGGCAGCCCTGCCAGGTAGGCCCTTTCATCCCGAGACACTGAGGCTCAGAGGTGCACAGGCCTCAGAGCGAGTAGCTGGCAGGATTGGGGTTCTGAACGTGGCACCCTGAACCCCATGGCCTCCGTGTCCCTGCACACCCTGCCCTTTCAGACCCCGGGCCTTTGCTCCTGCAGCCCCTCCCACCAGGAGTGCCCTCTGCTTTCTCCGCTCAGGGCCATCTCGGCTCCACCGCAGCTTCTCAGCGGCCTGGCATGTGCCCACCCTGACCTCCCACCCTCAGGGCCCTGGCCTCTGGTGCAGGCCCTCGCTGGGGTCACTCACGCCTGGCTTTGACCCTGACCTGGACTGTGAGCTCCTTGAGAGCCAGGCCATGACCCCGCCTCGGTGTCCTGCCTGCCTGAGACTCCTGGCGCCATGCCCAGGCCCGTGGCGCTGCACAAACACTGGCAGAATTGAATTCCATCCTCGGCACCCCTCCCCCGCCCTCTCTGGTGTGACTTGCTGCTGAGCGGATGGTTTGGGCTGGTGCCAGCCCCTGCCTCTGGGTGATGCCCTCAGGGGAGGAAATCAGGGTTTGCTGGGCAGGAAACGGTGGTGTTGCTGGGACAGTGAGGTGGGCCTGGCCCAGGGGCCCCGCCTGGTGAGGTGACAGGGAGGAGCCTGACTAGGGGCCAGCAAGCAGAGGGGACATCTTGGGGACACTTTTCCTGGAAATTTC
>NW_005871287.1:3915-6116 GCF_000147115.1 Myotis lucifugus
CACTCCACGGGGGGGGTGCCTCCGTTATGATGTTACAACCGCGGCACAAATCGACATTTCTTTCACTCTCCCCCTGGGAAGTAACTTCCACAAAGAAGTAATTGCTCTATCTTGTCAATCACAGATAAGATGATCTTCAGAGATGGCAGAGGGAGCCTCGGACTCTCACAGACTTTGCTTGGGTCTATGACCTATTATGATCGCGTTCCCGAGCTGCCACTCCAGGGGGACTTCCGCACCATCTTCGGGGAGCCTCAGGGGAGGCAACCGGCCCCTCTTCTCGTCAATAGTCGATGTTTTGGCTGGTAACTATGTGGGTGGACATCTACCTGGCAGGCAGGCAGGGCTAGGGGCTGGGGACTGTGAGGAAGGAAAGGGGGGAGGGGATGGGAGTGCGGTTGAGGTGGATGGGGGTGGTCACGTTGGGGCCTGTAAGAAGGGCACACAGGGGCAGAGACCTGGAGGAGGTAGGGAGCCGGCCATGTGGCTCTAAGGTGGTCGTGGTGGCAGTAGCTGACCGTGACCTACTCTGCGCATGTTAACTTCTCTAACCCGCCTCACAAGGCTTGAGGGCCGGCGTGCATGTACAGACGATGTCCAAAGTCAGGATGCTAAGTGCATCAAACCCCGGCTGCCTGGCTCCATCACACAAGGTCTCGCTGGTCTCTTCCCCGTCTCTCTGGAAAAGGGCATTTCAAATGGGAGGAACAGTGCGTGCAAAGGCCCAGAGGCCTGATGTGGTTGGAGAGTTTGAGGAACAGCTGTAAGGCCAGCGCGGCCGGAGCAGCGTGAGTGGGGTGTCAGCAGACGAGGGGAGGGTGAGGCGTTGAGGACTGATGAGGAATTGGGGGCTCCCTGTGCTCTCTTGTCCTATTCTTTATGCCCCTAAGATGGAAGGAGGATGGTAATGGGTCAGGTGGGGGAGGGCAGAACTTGTGCAGTAGGACAGGGTCTAGGGGCTCCTGTGGGAGGGATGAGTGAGGGGGGCACCCTGGGAGGGTCAGGGCTGGGAGAGCCCAGGGGCTGGGGTGGGAAGGAAAGGCCAGGCCAGGGGAGCCCAATTGCTTAGCCGCACCTCGGCCTTGCCCTGGGGATCAGAAAACCAGGACTCCCCAGCTTCCTCCCTGCCTCAGTTTCTTCATCCAGAAGATAGGGAACCTGACGGTGGAAGGTTACAACTCTGCTTACTGACCACTCGCTCTCCCATTTGATTCTCTGAACTCAAATAGTGTCCCCATTCTACGGCAGGGCACCAAAGGTCAGGAAGGAAATGTCTTGCCCAGAGGAATGCGGTCCCTGCCCCGCTGCACACATGCCTTCCATGGAGTGGGGTTGGGGCACCTCGAGCCTGGGGCACCGGCAGATGGGCCTGGCTTCAGTCTCCGTGCCTGTGGGGCACCAAGGGCAGGGCCAGAGGGACACCCATTCTGGCCTTTGTTCATGCTGTGCTTGCTGCCTGGACTTCCTTTCCCCCTAGCCAAGTTCTCACCCTTTAAGTCTCAACTCAGGCCAGCACCTCCTCCAGGAAGCCTTCTCTGACTTCTCCCCTAAGAATCACACACCAGCTTGGTGCCCCCTTAGCCCTGTGCTCATGCTACTCTCAGTGTGGACTTTACCAGGTGCCTCCACCCAGCCTGGGGCTCCCTGCAGCTGGGGCTGGACCCAGCCCTCCCAAACCCCCAGGGCCTTCACAGGGCACGGCAGGGAGCTCACGTCAGTGATGCCTGCAGAGCAGAGCTGGGTGCACTTCAGCCAGGGGCACGGCAGCGGCCTGCCCTTTGCTGGATGAGTGCCACCCTGGCTGATTTCATGGCCCCAGGCCCCAGCTGGCCACCCAAGGGATCACCCAGGCCTGGAGGTGGCCAATGTCCCTTTCTTGGGGCAGCTTCTGAGCAGCAGGCCCGGTGACATTCTGGTGCCATAGAGATAGTGTGTCCTCTCAGGCCCTGGATCTCGCAGAGCGAGGCTGGTCACCTGCAGCCCGTGGCTCAGTCATCTCTTACCCGAGGTCCCCGATGAAGGCTTGGCGGGCAGTGCGAGGGGTCACTGGGTGGAGGGCCCCATGCTGCCCTTCTTACCAGGCCTGAGCCTGTTCCCTGGAATCGTCCCCAAATGCCAGCCTCTGTTCTTCCTCTTAATGAGGAAAGCTCCCTTTGCTGCGCCCCTCTTTTCCAAAATGGATTTACCGTTCCGCTGCACCG
>NW_005871287.1:8499-9670 GCF_000147115.1 Myotis lucifugus
TCTGGCCTTGGCACCAGTGGACTTTGTGTGCTAGGAGAGAGACTTTCTGCCTGAGCTGCCCCTGAAGACTCCTGGCAGCCAAGAGAGTCCCTGTCCTCATCACCTCTTCCCCCCCCAAAAAACAAACAAACAAAACGTTGCTTCAGCTTACAGTTTCAGCCACTGCTTGTGCCGAGGTTGGACAGGACCCTGGGACCTGACTCCACCCAGGGGATCGGTGCTGGGTGAATAAAAGGGGTACAGGCAGTAGCTCCCACTCTCACCTGGGGGAGCCAGGCTCCCTGCTTCCCCACAGCCCCTCCCAGGTGTGGGCCCCGCCGGCTCTTCCTCTCACCTGGGAATTGCGGGCTCCCAGGGCCTGGGAGCAGCTGGGCTAGGGAAGGGCTGCCCGCCTGGCTGGCTGCTGGCTGCCTGCCGGCCCCGCGGACCCCAGGAGGCCTCGCTGCTGGGATTTGAGCTCCTCCGAGGGCCTGCGTCGCGCGGTGGGGAAATCATTTTCTGACAACGCTCATCAATTTTGCTGAGAGCCCGTCGGCGCTCCCGCAGCCTGTCCCTCGGCAGCGGCAGCTGGTCTGCGTCAAGCCCCTCCGTGTCCTGATGACAGAAACGATTCGCATCAGGCATCTGCCCCAGAGCGCACGCCCCGAGGGACGGGGTCCAGCCAGTTCCATGTACGTCCGCGTGTCCTCCAAGTTCGTCTTTCGGTCCTTGGGAGAGCGGAGGGGTCTCCTCCCGGTGTTGGGGTGGCCATGCGGGGCCCTTGGTGGGAGAGCCTGGGGCTCGGGAATGGGGCCTCCCTGCTGCCCCCATCCACCTTGTTGCAGGCACTGTTCTAGGGGCAGAGCGGTGAACACACACACAGCCCCTGTGTTGCCCTGAGGCGGTGCCACCAGCTGAGAGAGACAGTGCAGGAAGGAACCTGCCAGGCACAGAGCTCAGGGAGGGGCACTGCAGGCGGAGGGAGCAGCCGTGCCAAGGTCCTGGCGAGGACTAGCTCTGTGTTCACAGCAGAGTGCTGTTCAGGCTGCGTGAATGGCAGGTGCCGGGTCTCATCCAGGGTCAGAGCCAGGGCCCCACAGCCCCCGAGGCGCCAGCGGAGCAGATGCAACCCCCGGAGGAGGCAGTGGTGGGCTGAGGCAAGGAGGGAGCAGGGTTTTGCCTGGTGGAGTTA
>NW_005871287.1:17658-19332 GCF_000147115.1 Myotis lucifugus
GCCGATGGATTATTTATGAGGTTCTCTGTTACTGTCTGTCAGCTCTGTGGCCCCAGCCACGCTCATCTTATTTCCCACTGGACCCCCAGTACCTGGGACTGTACCCCCAGTACCTGGGTCTTAGTAGGCCCTCAGCAAATGTTGGATGAATGAATATTACACGACTGTTGTCGCCCTAATTTAAGAAGTCTCAGTTTCCCACGGCCGCTAGCATAAAAGCCCCACTCCTGAGTGTGGCATTCAAGGCCTGCGAGGGCCGGCTGAAACAATTTCCTGTCTGGCGTTTCCTCCTTGTCTGCTCTCTTTACTTGGTAAACTCCTATCCATCCTTCAAAACCTCAATAGGCACCACCTTACTTCCGGCTGCCCCAGGCAGGCTTGGTTGTTCTGCCCTCTGCTTCAGCTGCTGCTGGGCACCAGGTCCTGCGCAGGGCCCTGGGGAGACGGGGCTGGGAGGGATGGCGATGACAGTGCGGAGTTAGTGCGGAGTCAGCCCTATAGACAGCAACTCTCAGCATCCTGATGGCGATAAACGCCAAACACGATACGGGCCAGTTTTCTTATTGCATCCTCACCATCACACTGTGGGGTGCTGGTGTTACCCCACTTGACAGAAGATGTGAACAAGGCTCAGAGAGGTGACGTAACTCACCGATAGTTCAGGGAAAGCTGGAGTGGAACGCCTTGTCACTTGCCCTCTGCTTCATTGAGGGGCGTGAGGGCTGAGCGGGCGGGAGGAAGAGTGTACATTCTCCGGGCTGAGAGGGAACCAGAGGGGCTACTGGCCTTGGGAATGGGGCAGGGGGAGGGTTGGGTGTGCAGGAGGGTAGAGGGTGGGGAGCTCTTGAATGTGGGGGGCTCAGGAGCCTTGGGGCTGCCCGGGTGGGATGGGGAGGGGGAGAGGGAGGCCGGGGAGGTGGGCCCCGCTGGCAGCACGGTGCCTGCCGGGGCCTGGGATGGATTGAGGCTCCCGCCTGTGGTCTGTGCCTGTGGTCCTGGCGTGTGGCCACTGTGGGCTTTGGTTTCTGGCAGCTTCCAGGCTCCACCGTCCCTGCTTGTCCCTGTTTGCAGTTTCCACTGGTCCGGCCTCCCCTGCTCCCTCCTGGCTGGCGGAGGGGGTGGGGCCCAGGGAGGGTTTGCTGTCGAGCATCCTTGGGGGAGAAGGTGAGGATGAGTCTGTGACTGTCCCACAGGGTTGCTGGGTCCCTCTGTCACCTGTCGTCTTAGTCACAGAATGCCCTTCCCAGTGCAGCTTTGGGCCGCCTCTCTGAGGCTCATGGTCCCTGTTTCTCACATGGCCCCCCCAGGCCAGCGGTCTGGGCCACCGGGCCCTCCTGTGGCCTGTCAGCCTCCACACCATGTTCTCCTGGGTGCACAGTGGGCGTCCCAGCACACTTCACCCTCACCTCTGCCCGTAGGGCCGGTGTTACCCCCCATTTTCAGGGATGGAAACTGAGGCGTGTGATGACCCAGCCAATGAGGTGGAAGCAGGTTTGGGATCCCAGTCAGCTGACTCCACAGCCCTGCTCCTGTCCCAGCAGCCCTGCCAGGGGATCCCTCCTCCCCTAGTCCCCGCCTCATCTCTGCTTAGTAAAACTCAACGTCCTCCACAGGCCCACTTGGGAAGGACCAACACAGTTCCAGCTCGTGGCAGAGGCTCGGCGTCCCTCTCTC
>NW_005871287.1:21489-23992 GCF_000147115.1 Myotis lucifugus
TTGATGTAGCTCTGGGTTCTGGCGATGGCGTGGTTCTGTCCTAGATTCACCGGCACCCGTAGAGGTCAACTCACCCACAGTTCTCAAGGTGAATCGTGGGGTGGCGCCGAAGGCAAAGGTATAAGTCCTGTCATAATTGACTGGTCAGGCTGCACTTTGTTTTGGAAATTGGGGGCGTTTGTCCTATGCTTGCTGTTCTGTCCCTGGAGGGGAGGGGAGGGGAGGGGAGGGGGAGGTGCGGATCTGCCAGGGTCAGCCTTCATGGTCAGTGAGGGGACAGGTCTCGGAGCCCCCAGGGGCACCCCTGCCTCTGCGGCTGATTCCCTGTGGGATAAGCATCTCTCCTGAGAGGCCCTTCCTGCCTCTCGGCCGAGTGCCTGGAGGGCAGGCCCTGCGTGGGGATGGACAAGTGGGGCGTCGGCCCACATCCACCATCTGGGTCTCAGGGCGCTCCCAGCCACAGGCAGGCAGACGGCACACGTGGCTCAGGGTCACTGTCCGGCCAGGGTAGTGAGATGAGGGGATGGGCAGCCTGGGAGGCCCGGCTCTGGAAGGGACAGAGGGAGGAGGGACAGAGGTTCCCTGGTCCTGGAACAGCATGTGCCGAGGAGCAGGGACTCGATCCATCCGTTCACCCCAAAGATGTCGGTGCGGCCGCTGCTGGGGAATGAGGACGTGGGCCGCAGGGCCGAGCCGCGTGTCCATCCAGGCAGGAGTTTGGTCTCTCTCCCCCGCAACCTGGAGAGGCCTGGGCCGGCTGGTGTGCAGGGTGTTTGGGAGGGGGACGTAGGAAGAATGAGGGGGTGGCATGTCCCCGGGTTTCTGACCCCAGACAGATGACCGTGCCATTTTTTGAGATGGGGGCTGGGAGACCCAGGAAGAGGGGCACTTTGGGGGGGGGAGGAGGGCCCCATCAGGAGGAAGGAGCAGTCGCTACCTCCCTAGTGTGAGTTAGGGAACCGGGCCAGCTCACGACCCAGTTCTCACCTGCAGCCGGGGTCTCTGGGCGCCGAGGACCTTCGCTTGGTTGTGCTTCAGCGCTTGTGGGTCTGCATTGGCCCTGGGGACCCACAGGGTGCGCAGTTCAGCTCCTGCTCTCCATCCTGGGTGGCCAGGGAGAGGATCCGCGGTGCGCCCCGAGCTCCCCACGCTGCATGGCCTCTGTGGGTCTCTGAGCCTCTCTGAACCTACGTTCTGGTTTGGAAAGAACACGAGCCATGGAGACAAACAGACCCCAGGACACGGGCACTGGCAGAACCGAGGGCCAGGGTGGCTGGGGCTCCAGGGACTCCAGTCCCCCAGCCTGGGCGAGGGAGAGAGGCCAGTGCCCACCCTGCTGTATGTGATGTGGGCACCCTGGTCCAGTGCCGACCCCGCTGTATAGGATGTGGGAGAGGGGCCAGTGCCTACTCCGCTGTATAGGATGTGGGAGAGGGGCCAGTGCCCACCCTCCTGTATAGGATGTAGAGAGGGGCCAGTGCCCACCCCGCTGTATAGGATGTGGGCACCCTAGTCCAGTGCCCACCCCGCTGTATAGGACATGGCTGTGAGCTTCCCTGGGGGAGGCTGATACCTGGTTCACAGGCCACCAAGACCACCCCGAGGCCGGGGTTCCCCGATGTAAGTCCAGTGGTTCAGTGTGGAGGAGTGGACACTAGGCAGCCAATACCTGCCGCTGCTCACCACCCTCAGCAAGGCCCCTAACTCCTCTGCCTCCGTTTCCCCTGCTATAAAACGGGGTGATTCTGCCCGTGTCACAGCGTTGTTGTGAGACTTGAATGTTCATCGGAGGGCCTACCTGGCAGCCCGCAGCCCGCAGCCCGCTGTGCTGGTTATAAGGACAGATGGGTCCGTTGCTGGCCCGCCGGGCTGGCAGTGGGTCCAGGGGGGATCTCGGAGGGGGCGTCGTGGACATAACAAGGGCACAGTGAGTTGGGGGGCTCTGCGGGGAGTGGGGGGTTGAGGGCAGGCAGGTCCCAGGACCCAGTGTGAGATGTGTGACTCCCCTCCCCAAGCCCAGAGCTCTCTCCCCTGTCAGGCTCCTGACCCAGGGCCCAGCCCCCACCTGGAAGCCGGGCCCACCCGCACCTGCCTGGCCTCCCCCTCCCCCCCACGCGTTGGGCTCCACCTGCCTCTCCCCATTTGGCATTTGGTTTCGGAATTCTGGGCGGCATGGAGCTCAGCTTTGATCTCCTGGGAGGGAGGGCTGGGCAGTGAGCTGGCGGGAGCTGGCTGTAGATTTCCTCCTGTAATGGGGTATTAAGTAGACAACCCAGATGGGGGATCTTGCCCGCCCGAGGGGGGTGGGGGTGCAGCCTGCTTTGTATCAGCCTGAAATATGGCTCCATCGCTGCCAAAACCTCAAAGGACGCTACCTTGGGGCTGGCTGCGAACCAGCTTTGATGTTCTTTGCAGGGGGGACCGGCCAGTCTTCCCTGGCACTGCTGGGCCTTGGCCGCAGCTGGACTGGATTGTGGTCTGCCAGGGCCCGGGGAGAGGGCTC
>NW_005871287.1:25601-51782 GCF_000147115.1 Myotis lucifugus
CCCCCCCCCCCCCCCCGCCACCTGTGCACAGTCCTGGGAGCAGCCCCTCCTGCCCTCACCTTGCAGGGGTTCCTACTCAGAGGGGCTATGTCAGCTCAGGCCAAGGCCCCTGCCCTGCCGAGGCCCTCTCCTGGTGGTGGTCACATTTGCGCCCCTCCCCGTACCCCCAGGGGGGCAGGCACCTCCTCTGTCTGCGGGGCCTGGCACAGAGCAAGTGCTCAGCAAGTACTTGTCAAGCGCACAGTGAAGGAGCCCGTGGCTCCCAGAGCGGCACTGCCAGCCCCTCCGAGACGCCACAGCCAGGTCTGAGCCGCCTCTCCCTGTCAGACACCTCCAGGGCCTGGCTCCCCGAGCCCTGCAGATAGAGAGCCAGGCTCTGAGTGTGGTTTTCAAGGCTCCCCACATCACCCCCACCCAGCCTTCCCTCCGCCACCAGTGCCATCTACTCTCCTTCCCTACCCCGGTGAATGCAGATGCTCTGTTTTCCCAAAATTCTCTGTCCCCTGCCCTGGGGCACCCCTTGGAGAGACCCCCCCAGAGGCAGCTGCTCCCTCCGTGGAAGGCCCACCTCTCTGCCCCCTGTCCTGGCCTGATTGGTGAGTGGGGCCAGGGAGTGAATGGGTGAGTGCATGACTGACTGTGCTGAGGCTGAGGCGGGGCCTTAGGGAGTGGAGGGCCCGGTGGGCAGGGACAGTGGGCTGAGTGAAGGCGCTGAATGAAGGCGGGGTTACCCTCCCGTCACTACCCTCTTCCCCATCGTGGCCCTGCCTGCCCCTGGGGCTCCGGGACGCCCCCACTGCCCAGCCTGCTTGTTCCGGCATCTCCAGCCTGGAGTCCAGAGATCTCCAGGTTCTACCCTTCCCCTGGCGCCCATCATGTGACTTAAGCCCCTTTCTCTCTCGGGGCCTCAGTTTCCCCACCTGTGATACAGGTAGGTCAGAGCCCCTCAGACCAAGGTCCTGGACCCCAGTCGGGACATGCTCTCTGTGGCCCATGTGGTTTTTTCTTTTCTTTTCGTTGTTTTTTTTTTTTTTCATTTGAGCCAATATTGAAAAGAGGAAGCGTTCACATAAAATCCAGATTTCCGGCTTCTCTTGATAAGGGCCGGCTGGTCCTGCCACCGGCCTCACACCAGCTGCTCCCAGTGGCTGGGTGGTCCCCTCTCTTGGCCGCCCCGCCCGGGGCTGACCGGCTGACCGGAGGCCTCTGCTGCCCTGACAGGCTGCTTGGCGGGAAAGGGTTGCAAACCTGCCTGGATAGGAAGCTGACGCTCCCCCACCCCTAATATTGCAGGCAATCTGCCTCATTTTAAAATTCTCTCAGCAGCCCCAGGCCCAGCGGCTTCTCCCAGCGCAGGAACGAAGCCCTGCGCACGTGACCGCTCTGCGGAGGGGAAGGCTTTGATGTTGCCTGTTTCAGAGCGCCCCTCCCCCCTCCTCCCTTCTCCCCCCTCCCTCCCTTCCCTGCTTTCCCTCCTCTCCTCCCCCTGTCCTCCCCTATCCCCTTCATTTTCCCCTCCTACCTCCTTCTCTCTTCTCCCCTCCTCTCCCCCCCCTTCCTGTTCCCCTTTCTCTCTTCTCCCTCCTCCCCTCCTCCTCCTCCCCCTCCCCCTCCACTTCCACCTCTGCTGTTCTCTCCCTCCTCCTCTGGGTACCTGCTGATTGCCCTGTAATCCTGACATCACCTGGCCTGGTGACAGGCCTGGCCTGGTCACCCCAGGGGGTTGAACCTGGGGAGGGAGCTGCTGTGGGGGAGAGAAGCAGAGGTTGGTGAGTCGCTGGCTGGAGAGAAAAGGAAGAGGTGTTACTGGTGGCCGATGGTCGTGTCCACTGTGTCCTGTGCGGATAAACTCTCACCTCGTTCCTGGCTGCCTAGTTCAGGGCTGCAGCCTTTGTCTCCTGGGGGTAAACTGAGGCCTAGGGCATTGAAGGCCCCTGGGAGAAGGGAGGGGGAGGGGAGTGGGCTGGGAGGGAGGAGATAAGGGCTGTAGGAGTGGGCGGTGCAGAGAGCAGAGGGGTGCAGGCGGGAGGCTGTGAGGGAGGAAATGGGGAATGCTGGGGTCACCTGGGGGGGCTGGACCCCTCAGTGCCCCACCCACAGCAGGGACCCTCCCTGCCCTCCTGCTGCTGCCCCCATTTGGGGGGGAGTGAGTATTTCCTGGGACCTCCAGTCTATGGCCCTTGGGCCTTGCCATTGGCCCACTGGCCCCTCCTGTCCCTCCCAAGCCTTCTAAAGGCTGAATGTCTATGCCGCATCCAGATCTGCCTGGGACTTCTCCCAGCCCCCATTCCTCCCCCTCAGCCCCAAGGGCGGCCAGTGGGCGTGGGCAGATTCACACACCAACAGGGGCCTCCGCTGTGGGGCTGCAGACATGGAGTCCAGGGCGCTGGGCTGGCTGGTGCTGGACTGGCCTGAGGAGGGTGCTCTGTGTGTGTGTGTGTGTGTGTGTGTGTGTGTGTGTGTGTGTTGGGGGGGACTGCCGCCACCCCCAGGCTCTGGCCTGTCCCTGCTCTACTTTCTGTGGTTAAATTTGTTCTCCTGGCAGCCATGCCCATGAAAGGCCGGTGGGGAGACAGAAGGAATTAGGGCAAAACTGTAATTGTGCCAGCCGGCCAGTAGGCCCCACTGGGTGCCCAGCCCTCACGGGGCGGTGAGGGTGTCACGCCCTGCTCCATCGCCGCACCCAGGAGCCCAGGCTCAGAGAGGTGCTGAGACGCACAGGCACACAGCAGGGCTGGAGCCAGGCCCTCCTCTGCCACCCCCACCCTCACCCGGGTCAGGGCGCCTTTTGGTGTCTGGGCAGGAGGCACAGGGCAGGCTTCAGTGACATCAAAGGGGCTTCAGCAGTTTTTGCCCGCCCTCCCCTCCCGTGTGGAGTCTGCATCGGCCCCGTTTCCTTCCTCTTAGTCAGCGCCACGCCTGTCTCCTGGTGCCTCTCCTCTGCACGGCTGCTCTCACATGCCTCCCCTGCACCTGGCAAAGTCAGCCCTCCTCCCCTCTCTCCAGACCACCTCTGCCACCCATACTGTCCGCCCTCACTCCTTCCCCTGCTCCCCTCTGGGAGCTGAGCCGTGGCTCTGAGCTCAGTGTTTGTCACACACACCACCACCACCACCAGGGGTTAGGGAACCTGGGAACGGGAGTCCTGGGGGCCTCGGGACCCTGGTTTGCACCCTAATGACTGTGTGACCCTGGGTGAGTCACTGTCCCTCTCTGGGCGGTTGGGAAGTGGGGTCAATGGCAATACCTTTTCCCCACAGGTTTGCTTTGAATTGAGACTAGAAATAGTGTTTGTTTTTGTCTGTCTGTAAAGCCACCAGCACTTCGTACAGACGTGAGCAGCTGGGTGAGGGTCATCCTTGCACCACTGCCCAGCCCTGAACCTGGCACATGCTTACACGGCTTGCTCTGCCCTTCCTGTGAGACCTTGAACCAGGAATGCTGGGCCCTGCTTGATGGTTCTGGCTGGTCGGGGGACAGAGACCCAAGTCTTTCCCTGGACCCAGGGGCAAGAGAGATGCACACAGGCCCTGGCCAGTACCTCAGTTGGTTAGAGCATCTTCCCGTACACCAGTAAGTGGCGGGTTTGATTCCTGATCAGGGCACACACCTGGGTTGCAGGTTCAATCCCCGTTGGGGGCACATACAGAAAGCAGCTGGTCAGTTTCTCGCTCCCTCTCTCCCTCTCTCTCCTTTCCTTTCTAAAAAATCAATAAAATCTTTTAAAGAGAGAGAGACCCTCACAGGAGATCGGTCTGCACACATTTGAGCTCCTTGGCCCGTGCAGGATGTCGGGCGGCTTGTTCCTGTCGACCTTGAGTAGGGGTGGGGAGAGGCTGGCCTGCGTCTCAAGGCCCTGTTGTGGGGTTTCACGGTTGGCCCTGGGAACTGCCCCTCCGGCCCAGCTGCACCACAGAGGGGGCCCAGGCAGGCAGAGGCTCTGATGAGGTGGACCTCCATCTCCTGGGGCCATTGCTGTAGCTGGATGGATATAACCGCACCCCCCCCCCACCTCCCACTCCCCCTGCTGTCTTCAGGCACATGTCCTCTGCCCAGGCCTGTTTCTCTGGTCAGCTCTGCAGTGTGGTCTCTGATTGCCCGGAGCCCCCTGGCTGGGCTGTCCAGGGTGGGCACCTAGGCCTGCCTGAGCCAGTGCAGGGGCGAGGGTGGGATAGGTTGGGAAGCCTGCATTACACTTGGGAGTCCTCCCGCTTCCCCGGGCACGCTGCTGTACTGAGCTCAGCGCCACATCTGCACAGGGAGGGCAGCAATCGCACGCCCTCGGGAGGAGTCGGCGCAGTAGCACACAGCACCTGGCACGGACCGAGTGCTTGCTAAATGTCAGCTGTGGTTGTTGCTGTTTTTATTATTATTTGACTTGAAAATTCCCCCTGCTCTGTGTGCTGCTTCTACTCCAGTGAAAGGCTGAGCAGAATAAACGGGGATGAGGCCTCCTGGGCGCCTCCCAGCAAGGTTACGCACGTCCCTGGGCCTTGCTTGGGGCTGGATCCCTTGTAGCTTTGGCAGTGAGAAGCTTGGCCCTGTCCCGGTGGCCTGGCCAGGGCTCCATTCAGGGGTGGGGGTCTTGGACCCGCCTGGCCTGCCTCCCAGCTGACAGCTCAGGCACTGTGAGCTGGCTGCCAGCCAAGCTGCCTCCTTTCTCTGCTGGCTGGCATCCCGGGCCCATTGCCAGGGGGCCGGCTGGTGGGCAGCAGCTCGAATGCCGCAGGGCTGTGATCCCAGCCAGGAGGCTCAAGGCAGGGCCGGGTGTTGGGGCTTCCAGCCGCCCGCCTCCCCCCACCCCCCCGCCCCACCCAGTGGCCCCCAGGAGCCAGGCACAGCTGTGCTGGCTCTCAGCACCGCCCCCAAGTTGGCACCTGTGCAGAGCTGGGGAGAGCAGATTCTCAGAGGCTGCAGCGAGACGCACAGCCGGGCAGTGGGTCCCCGGGACAGTGCTGAGCCTCCCGCAGCCTCTACTTCCCCATCTAGAAAATGGAGCCAGTTCTGCCGCCGTGGCCTGTCTTCCAGGTCAGACAGCTCGCCAGCGCTCACTGAGTGCCCACGTGTCCAGGGCTGTGTCGGGGGCAAAGGATGCAGCATCCAGTTAGCAGTGGCCTGGCAGGGGGATAGGTTGATGATGGTGGTGGTGATGTTGCTAGGCAACACCAAGCACTCGCCAGGCACTGTTCTGAGTGCCCTACAAATAGGGGACTTACCCATTTTACAGGCCAGGAAACAGATTCAGAGAAGTTCATACGGCTAGTAGGTGGCGGCGGCAGGATTTGAACCCCAGCAAACTGGCTTCGGAGTCCAGACCTCAGTGGTGTCGAGGGTCTGAGTGTAGACGGCGGCCTGTAACTCGTGGGGAGCTGGTCACTCCGCCCGGAGCCCAGGAGGCTGACTAAGGAGGGGAGAGATGTGTGGGTGGATGTGCGGGTAGGGCTGCGGGAGCCGCTCAGGGCCTTTGGCAGAGAAGACTGCGGCTGGGAACTCGAGGAAGGCTTCTCTGAGGAGGTGTTCCCGGGGCTGGGACCTGAATGACACGAGCCAGTTCTGTAAACACATAGGGAAGAGCGTTCCAGGGAGAGGGAACAGCCAGAGCAAAGGTCCTGAGGCAGGAGCCGGCTTGGCAGGTTGGAAGGAGCAGAAGGAAGGCACCTGGTTCAGCGGGTGCAGAGTGGGTGAGGCCAAGGCGGGCGGGCGGGCTCCCAGGGGGTGGGAGGAGTTGGGGTTCCTCTGGGGCCGAGGCAGCCGGGCGCGTCGCTTCAGGTGTTACTGTCTCCCGGAGTCGGTGAGGGAGCGTGTGGGCCAGGGTGAGGAGTCCGGCTGGGGGGCTGGGCCTTCCTGCAGTGCTGTCCCCTCCCCTGTCCTCTCCCTCGGTTCAGGGGGGCTCAGCAGGGATGTCTGAGTCCCCTTGGCAGCCTCCGATGGCCGGTACAGCTCGCTGCTTGGAAACCACCACACACCATCAGACCCTTTCCCGAGTCCATCCCGTGCCCTCAGACCCTCCATTCAGCCACATCCCTGGTTCGTTTCCTGCTGCAGTCAGCCAGGCACCTGCCTGACACCAAGTGTAGCTGGGCAGTCAGGTGTGGCTGTGTGACCTCGGCGTGCCCCTGCCCCCCTCTGAGCCTCGTTGTCCTCACCGGTATGGCGGGGACATCGGCTTCCACCTTGAGGCTTAAATGAGATGATCTCCTTCTAGTCCCTGCTGGGAACCTAGCCTGGCCTCCATCAGTGGCCGCTGTTGCCAATAGGAATCCTAAATCCTGTGACCGCCAGGACCAGCACCCTGGACAGCAGCGGCCTGGCCCTGCCCTCTCCCTGAGCTGGAAGGGACGCTGGCTTCCCTGCCTCAGCCCTGCTGACCTCCATCAACCTTCCCTGGCCTCCCTCCTGCTCCCGGAGTCTTAAGTCTTCAGCACAGCCTGGTAATTAAAACCCTTCAAGGGGGACTTTATTGAGTTAGCATTAGTTATTTTGTCAGGCCGGGAGAGCGAGAGAATTATCTGTCCTCCGGGAGAGGGGGCTGGGTGGGGGCGTGGGCTGAGATTGGCAGGTGCCTGCCGGAGCGTGCACAGCGTTTGTGCCGCCTTGATGCACCGCACTGCAGGCACTGCGAGCCCCTCGCGGGCGGGCGGGATGCTGGCAGGCGGTGGCTCCCCACCGTTCCCACTCCCTGGCCCCTTCTTGCTTCTGTCCTAGGCTTTCTTTTTTTGCTTTTTAACATATATTTTTATTGATTTCAGAGAAGAAAGGAGAGGGAGAGAGAGGTAGACACATCAATGATGAGAGAGAATCATTGATCGCCTGTCTCCTGCAGGCCCCCGCTAGGGATCGAGTCCACCACCCGGGCACGTGCCCTTGACCGGAATCGAAGCCGGGATCCTTCAGTCCCCAGGCTGACGCTCTATCCACTGAGCCACACCAGCTATGGGTGTCCTAGGTTTTCAAAGCAAGACCTTGCCAGGGCCCAAGATGCCTGCAGGCTCAGGGAGGCAGGGGGCAGGGGGCGCTTTTTTTCCTGACCTGGGGCTTGAAGTTTGGAGCCACGCTACCCTGGGGCTGGGGCTGGGGCTGGGGCTGGCCAGTGGGCTGGTTCAAGGTGCTGAGGCCTCCCCCCTGCCCACCCCTTTCCATATCCTGAAAGAACCTACTTACAGAGGCAGGCAAGGCACACCAGGCACCTGGAGCCCCGTGACCTTGGGCAAGCCCTGTCACCTGCCAGCCCTCAGACTCGCCTGCAGTGAGCAGTCCCTCCCTCTCCACTGTCCTGAGCGGTAAGGGAGGTAGCTGTGACTTCCCTTGTCCAGGCAAGGACCTGTTTCTGTTTCCCTGGCTCTCTTTAAAGGCCCAGCCCTTGAGAGGGACCCAACTCTTACCCCTCCTGTTTGTCACGCACTCGGAGGTAGCTCATCTCGCGAATCCTCACCGTCACCTGGGAGATAGGGGCGGCCAGTCCATGTTTGGGATGAGCAGACTGAGCAGGGAGCAGGGGGGCGGTTTGCTCAGATTCTCAGCCAGGAGCGGGGAGGCTGGGCCAGCCCTGGTCTTGCCCCTGCTGGAGGGGCCGGAAGCCAGCCCTTCAAGCGGAATCTCTCGCGAGGAGGGAAGGAAGGGCCGGGAGACCCGTGGTTCACCCAGGCTTCTGCCCTGCCCCTGCCTTCTCCAGCGCCAAGTCTGTGAAAGGCCCAAGGCCACTTCTGGATCTGGAGCCCAAGGGCATTCAGTAGAACTCCCCTGGGGTGGGCCTGCACTGAGACCATCCACAGGCCTAGGCATCCTGGAGGCAGAAGACAGAGGGCAAAGGAGGGGAGGGGAGGGGCTGACCTGGAATGGGACCAGCCGGCGGCTGAGGGTCAAACCTGGGCCCCATCTCCCTCAAAAAAGCTCATGTGTGGCACTTTGCAGCTCACACAGGCCTCCTTGTCCTATAGGCTGCTGCCAAGCACCCCCTCCTCCAGGAAGCCTTCTGGCGTTCTCCCAGGCTGACTTGCTGCCCACTCTCCTGAGTTCCCATGTTCCACCTTGGTTAGTTGACACACTGGGATGTTATCTCCTTGAGTGCAGGGCTGGGCCCCGGCTTGTCCCCCAGGCTCTCGGGGTATCTGCTGGGTCTTAGGTCTGCCTGAGGTTTCTCATTTAAGTGAGTCCAAGGCATGGAACTGTATCCTGGCCCCTGTGTGTGTGTTCCCCTGTGTGTGTGTTCCCCTGTGTGCATATTCCCCTGCGTGCGTGTTCCCCTGTGTGTGTGTTCCCATGTGTGCATATTCCCCTGCGTGCGTGTTCCCCTGTGTGTGTGTTCCCATGTGTGCGTGTTCCCCTGTGTGTTCCCATGTGCATGTTCCCGTGTGCGTGTTCCCCTGTGTGCACGTTCCCCTGCATGCGTGTTCCCCTGCGTGCATGTTCCCGTGTGTGTGTTCCCGTGTGCGTGTTCCCCTGTGTGCGTGTTCCCCTGCGTGCGTGTTCCCCTGTGTGCGTGTTTCCATGTGCGTGTTCCCCTGTGTGTGTTCCCCTGTGTGCATGTTTCCCTGCGTGCATGTTCCCCTGTGTGCGTGTTCCCCTGTGCGTGTTCCCCTGTGCCTGTCCCCCTGTGTGCGTGTTCGTGTTCCCCTGTGTGCGTGTTCCCCTGTGCGTGTTCCCGTGTGCATGTTCCCCTGTGTGCGTGTTCTAATAGGGAGTGAGTGGCACAGCCTATCGCGGGCAGGACACTGAACACCCAGGTGCAGATCTGGGAGCTATAAAAGCTGCCTCTTGCTTCCTATGGGACCTGGGTGAGCTTTCTCCTTGGGTCCCGCCCGGTGAGATTGTGGGCTGAGAGCCCAGCCTGTAGGAGACCCACGAGTTTGTTTCTGACTGTGCTTTGTCTCCAGGCCTCAGTTTCCTGATCTGAGGAATAGGTTTCCTTGGCTTTCTAATGCCTGTAAGACTTACGTGAGGGGGGTGGGGGGTGAGAGCCGCCTGGCACCTGCCAGTCAGACATCTCAGGTCAATGGGGACAGGGTAGGCAACTGGACAGGTGCTGGCTGCTGGGGGGCAGGCCAGGGGTTTGAACTACGTCACTCACCTCTGTAGTTTAAACCTTGATTCTTTTCATCCATCTGTGCCAGAAAAGAATTGGGGTGAGCCCCAAGCCCTCATGCAGCCCCCTTTGGCTCACTTTGTTAAGCTAGACCAGTGATGGCGAACCTATGACACGCGTGTCAGAGGTGACACGCGAACTCATTTTTTTGGTTGATTTTTCTTTGTTAAATGGCATTTAAATATATAAAATAAATATCAAAAATATAAATCTTTGTTTTACTATGGTTGCAAATATCAAAAATTTTCTATATGTGACACGGCACCAGAGTTAAGTTAGGGTTTTTCAAAATGCTGACACGCCGAGCTCAAAAGGTTCGCCATCACTGAGCTAGACAGACCCACCTTTCTGGTGTTCTCACCAGCTTTGCCTCTCAGCCAAACCAGGAGTCAGGAAACCCGAGTTCAAGAGACCCCTTCCTCACTGTCCCCTGGCCCCAGCCCTGCCCTTGCCTGGCCTGGGCCGCCGGACCAGGGCCTAGCTCAGCCCACCTGGATCTGCACCAGGCCTGGGCCCGTCACACCCGGCGAACCATCCCACTGCGCCACACCCTTCCTGTGCTCATGTGATTCCCCTCCCGGAGGCTGCCTGCACTGCACCGCTCACAAAACTACTCTCAGCCCCATCTCTCCGCTCTGGTCCAGACTCCAGTGTAGGATCCTCGCTCCTCAGCGACTGCCTCCTCCGGGAAGCCCTCCCTAACCTCCAAGGCCATGGGGTAGGTTCCCTTCCCTGGGGCTCAGGCTGGACTGTCAGGGGTCTACTTATTTTTTCTTCCCACTGGACTGAGTTCCTTGAGCAATCCTATGCGTTTCTGGCACCCTGGGCCTGGCACACAGTAGGTGCTCAATAACTGCTTTTGCTGGTTGGACAGGTTCTGGTGCCGGAAGGACATTATGGTCATTTCAGAGAAGCGGAGATGGAGTCCCAGGGAAGAGAGGGACCAGAGTTCAAATTCTGACCGCCTGGGACCGATCCGGCTGGGCCCTTTACCTCGCCTTTCTGTGCCTCGGTTTCCTTATCTGTAAACTGGTGTGTTAAAGTTGCCTCCTGTGGTTGTACTGAGTCTGAACCAGGACAAGAGGGGCACTTTGCAAAGCCCCTGGAGATGTGACTCTTCCCGGTGCCGTTCTAGGAAACTCAGGGTCAAGGCGGGCAGGAGGCCGGTGTCTACTTTGAATTGCAGGTGTGCCCGGAGCTCTCCGAGGCCGGCCGGCGTCTCGTCCCCGGGCCCAGCAGCCGGCACTTCAGCCGGAGCCTGTGGGCGTGGACAGGGCACCGTCTGCTCAGGGCCCTCCCGAAGCTAGAAGCCACCCCCCTTATGAGTGGCCACACAACGGGAGAGGGTCCCGTCACGATGCTGAGCAAGGGTTCCGAGTTCCCACCAGCGGAGGCCTGCCCTCCCCTGCCCTGGCCAGGCCCACAGCAGAGCCCACCTTCCTCCACCTCCGCTGCCCACGTTTTTATATTTTGAGCAGATGAAAGACTTTCGTTCCTTTTTGTGTTTTCTTTTTTTTTAGGGGGTGGGGGGAGCGGGGCTGGGATGAGCTGGTCCCTGGCTGCCTGATTCCTCAGAGCTCTGTTGTGCTGCGAGGACATCAGAGGGCTGTGCCCTGGCTTCGCAGGGCCCCTGAGCCTCTGCAGGTTGGGGCAGGACCGGGAGGAGGGAGGGAGAGTGGGGCGACCCTCACCATAGGCAGGAGCCACCTCCCAGGGGGGCTGGTGTTAAAACATCAGCCAGGCCTTGGGGCTGCTGCTCCCCACCCCCAGGGAGGGGCTCTGCCCGCTGCTGGCCCCTGGCCCTGGTCCCCACGCAGCAGCCTGGCGGTGCAGGGGGCGCATGCGTGCGGCGGGAGTGCGCGGCTGTGGAGAATTAATATTCCTGGAACATCGCCCCGGCCGCCTGCACACGCCGAGGAGAATATTACGGCGATTAGCGGTGGGAGTTCGGCCTGCGCGCAGTATCTGGATGGAGAATTCGCTGTGATTAATCTGGCGCTAAGTAGCAGCCTCCGGGGTCCGCGGCTCTGGCATGTTTGGAATGGGAAAGAGCTCGGGAGCGCAGCGAGTCTTCGGGGGCTCTTTGGGGGCCTGCCAGGGCGGCAGCTGTGCCCGGGGCGGGCTGCAGGCCCCCGATGGCCCCGGGCGGGGAGATCACCCCGTTTGTGGCCATTGGCGGGCTGCCCACGGATAAAAGTGTGTTTGGTTCAGAATCTCAGCCCACCGACACTCCCCCCGCCCCCAACACCAGGCCTTTCTCTCCCTTTAGCCTCCTACATTCAGTGTCATAGACCCATGTTCAAATTGGGGCTTTAATGCACTTCCTGCCACCTTTCTGAGCCTCAGTCTCCTCATCTGTACAATGGGACGCATGGTTCCTGTGCTGTCCCCTCAGGGAGGAATAACTACCTTTATTCCCAGTTTATGGGGAAGGTAACTGAGGCTGGGAGCGTTTGCACGGCCAGGGAGTGGCGCCGTGCTATGCAGATGTTGGGGGTTATTATTAATAATTCTACCACTAACCTGCTTTCAGCAGCCATCCCATTCTTCCCACTTGGGCTCTTTGGGGCACAGCAGGGCATGTCGGAACCTCGCAGAGCGTGTTGAGGGGAAGTGGCTTATCTTACAGCTCTGAGTCTATAGCCCCGTCTGTCGAATGGGTATGAAAGTCTCCCTCGCTGAAGTGGATCTCGGTTGTCAGATCTGTTGTCTGGGCTGTTTGCAAACTAACTTAGGGTCCTGGCGGAGGTGACATGAAGACGGTGGTGATGTGGGTCAGGGGACACCTGCCTGGCCCTGCTTCCTGTCCTGGGCCCCAGTCTTCCAGCCTCGTCCGAGGGACACACCCAGTACCAGGGCAGGGAGGGAGCTTGCCGCTCTCACTCGCGATGTCTTCCTCGAAGGAAGAGGAGGACATGGAGGGTCAGAGAGGGAGCGGACCCGCCCCGGGCTGCACGGAAGTGGCCATGTTGAGGGGGATCACAGTCTTTGCGACCAGACAGTGCTGACCTTGGACAAGTCTTCCTTTCTCTGAGCCTCCGTTTCCTCATCTGGGGAATGGAACAGTCATGCCAGCATTTTGGGTAGAACAGCGTCGTGGGCCTGGCACAGAGCAGGCGCTCTGCTGTTCGCAGGAGAAGGCGGAGGTCTGTGGGAGCCACCAGGGCGGGCTGAACGGGTGCCCGGGGGCCAGACTTGTTGAAAGCTCTGGTGGCAGGAGTCCACCGTTGCACTTTTTCACTCCGTTGCTTCAAGCCGCATGTACTGAACATGCCCAAATCTGATTTGCAGGATTGTTTATTATTACTCTTGCCAGTGAGGCCTCAGACCTCCGTGGACTCACCATTCTGCCCAGAAATTGATACTGGATCAATCGTCCTCCCTCTCCCTTTCCGAAGCCGGTGACATAATGGCCCTTGAAAGAGGGTTGGTTTGTGGCTTCCCAGCAGTAGCGTGGTCTGTGGTCTCGGGCAGCTAAATTTGAAACTGGGCTTTTCAGGAGGCGGGTTTTAGTGAGCTCTGCAAGGGCTGGGCACAGTGCAAGGCGGCGGGGGTCACGCAGAGGCGGGTGGGGCTCCGCGGGGTTGGCTGTGCATTCACGGCTGACCCCTCGAGGCCTGAAGTGATGAGAGCTGAAATGCGTACCGTTGAATGAATGTGTGCATGCTTGGTTGGGGGTGGGGGGTGCATGCATGCATGATGGGAGCGAGGGGTACCTGCTACGATGAGAAGCAGGAGAGTGTGTTGGTTAAAAGCCGAGGCTCTGGGGCTAGACAGCCTGAGATTGAAACCTGGCTCTGCTCTTCATTGTGTGACTCAGTTTAGTTCTCTGGGCCTCAGTTTGCTCATCTGTAAAATGGGAGTAACAGCAGCCCCTCACCATCCTCCTAAGAAGCTAAGATGGGGTGCACACAGTAAATACTACCTACGTACCATTAACTGCTATTATTGCAGTTCTGAGAAGAATTCTGGCCCAGGGGTTCCAGGGCTAAGCGTAGGCCTTGGCTCTGCCACTGACCTACCAGGTGATCTTGGGCAAGTCCCTTCCTCTCTCTGGGCCTCAGTTTCCACGTCTGTAGAATGGCCGGGCCAGATGATTCCAGCATCCCTCCCAGATCGGTTGTTCTGGTCTGTGTTGTTGGCCTTCAGCATGCCTCGCACGGAGGCTTCATGGAGCCCTCCGGACAGCCATCACGCTACCCCAAACCAGCTCATCTCCACCCAGTGTGTCTGAGTCGCTGGCTCAGAAATACGCTATGCCTCCAGGGGGCTGCGTGTCCCCACTCTTCTGCCTCTGCATTTGCTCCAGCCTCCCTTCCCCGGCCTTTCTGACCCAGCTTCCTCCGCCAGGAAGCCTCTCCTGCTGTCTCTCCAGCCCCCGGTCTTTCCTTCTAAGCCTCTTTTCTGCATCGCTTGCCCTGGCTGGCGAGCCCACATCACCCATGTCAAGACGTTTGTGACAAGTTACTGAATAATTGTGCGTGTATGTCCCTGGTTCAAGGAAACTGAAGGGAACCCACACTCATTGTGTATCTGCTCAGCGCCTGGCCCTGTGCTGGGCACTTGCATATTCTGTTTGCTGTTACCCACTCACTAACTCAGCGAGGCCGGGAGAGTGAGGAACTGAGCCCAGCGAGTAATGTGGAGCCCAGTCTGTGCCTCCGAAGCCCTTCCTCCCCAGCCCGCCGCACCCCTCAGCCTCCCTCCGTGGCACCTGGCAGGCCCGTTTAGATGAAGGAATAGCGCTGCTGCTGACACGGCCGCAGCTCCTGCTAGGAGTCCGCACTGCCCCCGTCACTTCACATCCCTTCTCTCCTGTAATCTGACAATAACCTTATAAGGCAGGCGCCATTCTTATCCCCATTTTACAGGCGGAGCATATGTGGCTCAGAGAAGTTAAGTAACTTGCTCAAGATCACACAGGAAGGAAGTGGTGGAACCAAGACTTAAAACCAGACAGCTTGATACAGGCACCTGCAGAAGTGAATTACAATTCCCCAACCACTAACAACCAACCTTACCTAGGTTTGTCTGTACATATTTCTCTCTTTTTAAAAATCATTTATTTGTTGATTTTAGAGAGAGGGAGAGGGAAAGAGAGATCAGTTCATTCCATTTCTGCATTCACTGTGGATTCTTGTATGTGCCCTGCCCGGTTATCCAGCCTGTAACCTTGGCAGAGGGGGACGATGCTCTAACCAACTGAGCGAGCTGGCTAGGGCCTCAGTGCGTGTTTGTAGAGGGCCCACGGTGTGCGGGCACTGTGCCAGGGGTCAGGAGATAAGACAGACCCATGTCCTTGGCTGGTCCGGCAGCCCAGCCAGGAGGAAGGCAGGTGAAAGGGTGGTCAGTTCCGCTGGGTCAGGTGAAACCCTCCGAACAGCACAGCTGCTGTTGCCCCCCTTTCACAGCGGGGGGAAACAGACTTAGGGGCCCAGGGGGCTGTCCAAGGTCACACAGTGAGCAAGGTGGGGAGCTGGGGCCCGAACCCGGCACTCTGCTCGGAGCCCCCATCCCTTTCCAGCAGTTCCGCGGTCTCCCCAGGACACTGAGTAGGAGCTGCAATGGGGGAGACATGCAAAGTGGCAGCTAAGGTGGACTTGAGGGTCAGAGGAAATGGTGTCTCAGCTGAGACCCTCATGTAACCAAGCACCGGGGAGGGGGAGGGGGAGGGGGAGGGAGAGCGGGTGTTCCAGGCGAAGGGAGCAGCGCGTGCAAAGGCCCGAGGTGAGAGAAGCCTGGTTCGATAGGGGACCGAGGGAAGGTGTTGGTTCGGGCTTCCTGGCTGGTGTTTGCAGGTGTGCACGCATCTTTTGTGAGTGCGGTCACTACTACAAGGGCTTAGTAAGTGTCTGGTGGGGGTTCTGCACCGTGTCGAGTCTTGGGGGGGTGGGAAGGGACTGGTGCAAAGCATGGCGGGAGTCCTGAGAACGGAGGTGGGTGGGAACAGAGCTCTGGGCTGCAGGGAAAGCCTGGGAGAAATGGAAGTACTTTCCAGACAATGGGAACAGCTGAGTCCTGGCCTGTAACCCTGGCGTCCTGGGCCTGGGAAGGATGAGATGGGAGAACTGGAGTCTGGTGCTTAGTAGGTCTTCACCAAATGTCAGGCCCAGAAGCTCAGGTGAAGGGTGTACCGAGTCCGGGGCAGCCAGTGGCCAGCAGCCCGGATGTCCCATGTGCCAGGGGAGACGGTGGTGCCAGGGGTTGGCACGGGGGCCTGGAGAAGCCCTGGGCTGGGCGTGGGTCTCAGGATGAAGGGAGCATGGCAGCACGGGCTCTGTGGCCTCGCATCTGAGGCAGAGTCGGGAGCACACGTGGTTTTCTCGGAGGAGGTGGGCATCGGACGGAGGCCCTGCCAGGCTGGGCTTGACCTGAGCAGCTGAGAGCAGGAGGCTCAGGCTGAGGGCAGGGTCACGGGCCTGGCCCGGGTCTGGAGCCCAGGCACAGGACACCTAAGTCCCTGTTTTGTCTCATGACATCTTAGGCCTCAGTTTCCCCACCTTGACACGGGGCTTGGGTACCTACCTCTCGGGCATTGCCAAGGAGTGGGAGGAGGAGTGGGGGTGCCTAGTGCTCCGCCCATCAGAACCAGTACTGCTGGCCGCACCCTGAGGGGCAGGCCTCCTGCTGCTGTCACCCCTACCCCCAGGTGGGACTTGGGGTGATGGGGACCGGCCACCCTGCCTGCCCCACTGAAGCCCCCCTTTTCAGGGGGTGGCCTGACCAGAGTTACCAGACCCAAGTCCGCGTGGCAGCCTCTGAGGCTTCAGAAAGCCCGAGGCCGCCTGGCTGCCCTGCAGGCTCTGAGCCCCTTTGCTGGCCCTGGACAGCCCTTTCCCCTCGTGCCCCTGCCTCAGACCCCAGCTCAGTTCCCTGCTGAGCAGCTCAGAAAAGTCCTTCCCTCTCTGAGCCTCGCCTGGTCTTCCTGAGCGCCATCGAGGTGGGGAGTCCCCGGCACACAGTAGGTCTCCATAGCCGTCCTGCTGGCCTCTACCCCATGGGCTCTAAGAGCAGCAGTGACTGTAGTTCTTTTTTTCTTTTTTTCAAATATATTTTTTATTGATTTCAGAGAGGAAGGGAGAAGAAAAGGTTAGAAATTTCAATGATGATAGATAATCCTTGATGGGCTGCCTCCTGCCCGCCCCCTACTGGTGAATGAGCCCACTCATTTTTTTTTTTTTTTTTGACCGGAATTAATCTCCGGGATCTTTTGTACACAGGCCCGACGCTCTATCCACTGAGCCAAACCAGCTAGGGCAGCACTGTAGTTCTTCCCTGTGGTGGGGAGTCACCCCTTTTAAGCCATTCACTCTGGGGCCAATTATAAATAGACACATATCGCCCCTATCTATAGAGATAAAACATTTTCCCCGAGATGAGGCGCCCGCCCCTCCCCCCACGCTAGCACGAGATCTCTGGAGGGATTGGTGCTCTCCTCCCTCCTCCATCCATCCCTCCTCCCTGCCGCTCCTCCATCTCCACCCTGCAGAGGTGAGATCCAGCAGGGGCCGTGATGTCAGAGGCTCAGCTGATGTCACCGCCACGGCCGTGACTTCACTTGCCGGCTTGGGCAGGAGGAGCCGCGAGGAGGCTGCGAGCTGGGAAACTACCCCCCTTTCCTTTTCCTCCTCTGCTTCCCTTTCCCTCCTCCCCGTCCTCGCTCTGGAGTTGTTTTCCTCCCCCTGGTGGGCCGCGGTCTGCGGTGGTCTGTCCAGGGGTCTGGGGCAAGTGCCAGGAAGGATGCTGCTGCAAAGGTAACTGGCGTGGCGTGCGCGGCGCCTCTCCCTCCGGTCGTGAAAGTTTGCTCTGGTGTGCGAGGCGTGCCCACTGGGCACCCCGCCATGCCAGGCTGCCCTGCCCAGGCTGAGGCTGGGGGCGGGCAGGGGCGGCCGGGCCAGGGCAGGGCAGGCGGGGGCCTCCCGGGCGGCTGGCCTTCATTGCCTTGTCCCCATCAAAGGCCGCAGCTGCTCAAGTGGCGGCTGCAGCTTTGAAACTGCCATAAAGAGCGCGGGAGGGAGGGAGGCGCGGGGGATGTTCAGAGTAGCGCCCAGGAGAACGGGCGGGCGGAGAGGAGGGGCTGCGCTGGGAGCCCAGCCGCCAGGCAGCAGCAGGGGCGTGAAGGGCAAGGCCCCTGCTCAGAGTCCCAGGGGCCAGAGTTACCATCCCCACCCCTCGTCCCCTCCGGTCCAGCCAGCATCTGTGGCCGGGATCCCGGCCGGCCGTGAGGGTGCAGAGGCAGCCGCGGGGGCGGGGGCGGGGGCTGGCTTCTCCCTCTCGCTCCCCCCCATCCTTTCCGGGCATATTTATTCTCCCACCTCCAGCAGGCCATTTGTCAGCGGGGACTTGGGACAAAGGAGGGGGCGGTGGGTGGTCTGCTGCAAGTTGGGCGATGGGCAGGGAGCGGGCGGCCAGCGAGAAACGCCAGCAATTAAGAGGCAGATCCAGAGCTTTGCTCACTCAGGCTGTCGAGGGAGCCGTCATTTTGTGTGAGCGTGTGTGTCTGAGGCGGGAGGAGGAAGAGAGGGGAGAATGACAGGAGAAGGATTATGACATTGTGTTGTCTCTGTTTGTGGTAAATGCAAATCTGGCACCGGCAGCTTCCCCGGGAAAAGCAGCAGCAAGTCACCCAGGCCAAGGCCTTGGCCCAGACCCGCCGAGGGAGCCCGTGTGGGGCGGAGTGGGGTTTTTTTCCTCCCTCTTTTCTGTCTGGCGTGTGCTGCTTCCATTTATTTTTACAGTGAAGTGCTGAAGACAGACAGGGCGGCATGGCGGGGAGGAGCCGGCCTCCCTTCTCTCTGCACCCAGCCCTCACGCCGCGGGAGGCCCCGGCTGCTCTCCCGACCCCCAGGCATTGCCCTTGCTTGGCTGGCTGCCTCCCTGGGAGGTCTCTGTCCCCGGACGGGGTCGCGGTTCCTGTCATTCCCTTAGCGCGGATGGCTGAGGTCTCACTCGGCTGCTTCTGCCCACAGCTGCTCCCCCCGGATGAGCAGAGACCAAGAGCCCGGACCCAGGCTGAGATGGGGCTTCAGAGACAGGCCGGGGCCGGTGTGCCCTCCGCCGCAGTGTTGGCCTGGCTGCCCCGGAGGCTGGCAGAGGCTTCCGCTGCCAGGCCGGTGTTGGCAAAGTGTCCCAGGACCTTGCCTCCTCTGACAGGCCGTGGGGGCACGGAGCTTGGGCTGGACCCGGGCTGGGAAGCCATCACAGCCCAGGGCTCGGGCTGCGACCAGGCTCCGGCCGGCGCATGGTCTGCACACAGGTGGTCCTGTGACCTCTGGAGCAGGTCTCCAGGGGAGGCACAGGGTGGGCGTCACGGGGCCAGGCCCGAGCGCAGGCCCGAGCACAGACCCAGAGTTCTGACCCGAGAAGCCAGGGCAGGGCCCCTCCTCACCTGGAAGGTCAGGGGAAGGCCGTGGCCAGCGGGGTCCAGCCCATCACACACTGTTCTTTCCCCAGGAGCCGGTCCCTCACCTTGACCTCAACGCCTCCTTTTTGGCCAGGTCAGGTCCTTCTGGACTCAGTTCACCTCCTCCAGGAAGCCTCCCCTGCCCTCCATCTGGATGGGCTGGGGCCTGTGCCCCGCCCGCCTCCATTCCCTCTCTCACAGCACTGACCACACTGTGTCACTTGGGGCAGGGACTTTCAGGCGTCCTCAGCGTTCGCAGTACCTGCCCGGAGCCGAGCAATGCGGACGGAGGTCTGTGCCTGGAAACCCGCAGCTCCCCAGGAATCTGGGCCACCAGGATGGGACAGTCGCCCTGCCTCACATCCGAGAAGGCGTGAGAGGCTCACCTCCCTTGGGCAGACCCACCCGGTGGGGACTTTTCCCAGGGAGCTGACGGTGGGGGAAGCTGCAGCTACGTCTGTGAGGAGGGTGCCTGTCCCGTGCTGAGAGCCTCGGGTAGTTTAATAACGTCCCTTTGGGAATGCGCGGGAGCCTTGTGTATCCATTCAGATCCTGGGCCCACAGGTCAGGCTGCACAGGGGAGCCAGAGAGTGTGCAGGGCGTGAGGAGCAGTGCCTGTCTGCGTGGTCTGCGGGCTCTGGTGTCCCCTGGAGCTTCCTGTGCCAGATGGAAAGTGAAGGAAGAATGAATAGGCCCTGCCCAAGGCCAAGGTGCTGGGTCCATTCCAGGCCTGGGCTCGAGACCCTCCTGGCCAGAGGTGCTGGGAGCACCAGGCAGGTAGCCACAGTGAGGGCCGGCTGGCCAGTCAGCTCGCATCACCCAGTCCAGGTTCACAGAGCTGGCACCCTGCAGGCATACAGAGATGGAGAGGCGCAGCAGGCCCTCCTTCCACAGTCCCCCGATCGGATGTGCCCAGGTAGCTGTGGAGCTGGCGGTCCTGAGTGACAGTCTTCCCCGGCCACTCTAGCTGTGTGGCCTCGGGCAAGTTTCCCAGTCGGTTTTAAAAGGCAGTGACCTGGGAGTAGTAACCTCTACCTGCAGGCTGGTTTTGGGGATTGAAGCGACTGCAGGTGAAACCCTAGCTGGTTTGGCTCAGTGGATAGAGCATTGGCTTGCAGACTCTAAGGGTCCCTGGTTCGATTCTGGTCAAGGGCACATGCCCGGGTTTTGGGCTCGATCCCCAGTGTGGGGGTATGTAGGAGGCAGCTGATCAATGATTCTCTCATCATTGATGTTTCTCTCCCATTCCCTTCCTCTCTGAAATCAATAAAAATAAATTTTTTTAAAAAATAAAGAGACTGCAGGTGCAGCACCTGCACACAGTAGGTGCTCAATTAATGACAGCTGTGGTTATGAGGGAGCTGGCTATACCAGCAACTTAGGGGCACAGAAAAAAGCTCTCCTTGGAGTGCCTCCGTGAATTCTGAAGGGCAATCAAAGAGGGCTTCCAAGAGGAGGTGGCATTTGAAGGCCTTGAAGAATGAGTAGGAGTTAGCCAGGCTACGGCAGGGGAGGAGGGTATTCCACCAGAAGGAAGTGCAAGAGTAGAGCTTCAAGGTGTAAAAGGCTAGTCACCTCGTGGCAAAGCCCAGGGAGGGGAAGGGGACGGGCCAGTCTCTCCGCAGTGGGAGCCATTTCTGGAGGAAGGGAGACCCTGACTTGAAGACACAGCGGGCAGGTTCACACAAACATTTCCCACTCACTGCAAACTCGCCTTCTGGGTGTTCGTATCCTAGAGCTTCCGAAGGTTCTCTAGGATCCTGGCTTGTTCCAGCTCCGCCCAAGTCAGGCCTCTCAGGCTGGCCTTGTGCTAGGGTTCCCAGATGACCCCATGCCAGCTTAGATCTCCTCTTAATTTGGAGTCTCAGGACTCCTGGGGTCCTGGACCAGCCCAGGCCCCACTCTGAGCTGGGCCAACCCTGCCAGGGAAGCAGAGTGGATGCCTGGTCCCTGACTGGCGTGAGGGCACTCGATGCCTGTTAGCTTAGAGAGAAGGCAGCCGAGGAGCGTGAAGGACCGCCCACCCAGTGTCCGTGGGGGTCCCCAATCTCTCAGAGCCAGTTTCCCTCGCTGTGAAATGGGGCTGATGATCGTGCTTGGTGATACCTCACATCTGTGAGCACTTACTATGAGTTAGGCAGTCTCCCCCAACTTTGCCCAACATGTTAGGGTGGAGGTGGGGGGACAGGGCACCCCAGAAGCCAAAAGCATGCAAGGAAGAGCCACGGAGATTTGGTGTTTTCTGGGTGAGGCTATGCTGGCACCCTGGTAGTATGGGCAAGATCAGAGGGAAGCGGATGGCTGGGGATCGGCAAGGACCCACCTGCCGCTGCCAATGAGCCACCTGGGCTGGACACCCCTCACCCATGGCAGAGCCACCAAAACACCTCGGGGCCCTGAGCGAGCCGCGGCCCCCACCTGCGCCCCAGCGGTCCTCCCTGTAGGATGGCGGCTGGGGCTGGCTGGCCTCTCACTTCCCCTGGCTGAGAGGCTGCGTGGCCACAGAAGACCCAGGGGCTGTGATTCTCTTGTCTCTCTGATTTTCTTGGATGGCTTCCATGTAGGTTGTGACTTGGGCGGTATCATCTGCCCATTGATTTTTCCAGAAAGGATGTTTCTTCCCTCCTATTCTTCACTCGGCCGCAGATGAACAACCTTGTGCCTGGCCTTCCCGCTGCTCCTCCTGCTCCAGCAGCTCACCTCACCTGGGCTGCAGCTGGGACCCAAGAGGGCCCAGCAGGGTCGTGGCTCCCAGGAGGCCCCAGGAGGCCCCAGGAGGGCATGGGGCTGTCCCAACACCCTGCGATGTGCACGAGTTCGGGAAGCGCCCTGGCAGTGGGCGTATACAGAGCCGGGGAGCTACCTCCGGCCCACACTGGCTGTGCGGCTCAGTTACCGCGAACACCTGGCTGTTCACGTGCTCCCCCTCCTCTCCTTAGCACAGCTTTGGAGCTGGACAGCCTGCTCACCCCTTGTTCCACGGTCTGTGCTGGGTGATGGTAGGATGAGTGATTCCACTACAGTATGTGGTGCAACCGAGGCCAGGATAACGGAAACAGCGCAGCCCTGTGGCGGGCGCTATTATTGCCCCCATTCGACAGATGGGAAGGCCGAGCTCGGAGGGCTTGGGGAGCTCGCTCAGGGTTGCAGCGCCCTCCACCCTCCCATCCTTTCGTACCCCTCACCTACTACCAAAAAGGAGCCGTGAGGGTTATAATGCTGGGAGCCCGTATGAGTCAGGGCAGGTGCAGGGAGTCCAGAGACCTTTGGGGAGGGAGGTTGGGGAGACATGAAGCCTGTAATGAGGTGGTTGCCATCCCAGCTTGTCACTGCCCACTCGGGGTCTATGGGGGATGGGACTAGCGGTCACTGGTGCACGGGGGAGGGGCGCCGCACAAGGCCATGGCCTTCGAGGGGCACGCCGGTGCCGTTCCTTTCTCCAGGAGGTTTCTGTCCGCCTTCACTCAGCCAGGGCATGGGGCTGGCTTACGGGCTCTGCATGGGTTCACGTCCCAGCTCTGCCGCTCGCTGGCTTTGTGATCACAGGCGAGTTATTGCTCCGAGTCTCAGTTTCCACGCCTGTGAGGTGGGATCATTGTAAACTCACCCCAGAGGCTTGTGAGGATGACTTGAGTTAATGCAGGCAGCTCAGCACACCCGTTAAGAGCTGTAGGAATGTTCTCCGCGGTTGTCCCTCAAATCAGCTGACTCCCTCACACACTGAGCATTTACTGAGCGCCTGCTGTGTGCCGGCACCAATCCCAGGGAGCCACGGACGTCACTCAGGGCCTCCCGTGCCCTGGACCTGACGGTAGGGGAACAGCCTGCGAGGATTGGTGTGTTAGCTCCCACTGCTGGCGTGACAGGCATCCTGATGAAATATGTCACTTTAGAATATTTTTAGAAGAAATTTCTGGAAAGTGCCCTTAATACCATGGGAGCCATATAGCCTGAACGATGACCAGGTTCTTGTCTTGGCTTTGCCATGACTTGCCGGGGTCCTCCCTCTCCTGGGACTCGGTTTCCTCCGCTGTAAAGCGGAGCGGCAGCCGTACCCACCTGGGAGGACGGCCCCAGCCCGGACTCTCGTGTGGAAAGCACCTTACAGCTGTTGGGGGCGTTCGCTCTGTTGCCTGTCATTCACGAGGTGGTCACCGGCAGATGCCCGTGCGGGGTCCTGCTGGGTGCTGGCCCTGGGTGTGGACATCGGCGGGGTGCCGGCTCTGCTCTCAGGGGTTCCCTGAGGCGTGGCCTTACTAAAACCTTGATTTTGTGATTTCCAGAGAACATGGAAGGCCCCTCAGGCAGCCTGGCCCCTTCCAGGGGAAATGCTGGTAAGTGTCTCGTCCTCTCTGTTCGTTCGTTCCACACATGCTTTTGGAGCAGCTCCGTGTGCTGGGGATGGTGCGGGAGAACTGGAGGCCAGCTCTGTCCTTCGGAGCTCGGTCCAGGAGGATCTGGGAATCCCACATCCGAATGAGCAGATGTCTGAGGCTCAGGGCTGGTCGGACGCAAAGCCTGCACTTTGCAGAAGATGCTCAGCCACAGGGCAGCTGGCAGGATCGGGAAAAACGAGTATTGACTGTTCCCTCTGCCGGGATCCCCTTGTCCCCGTGGGATAAAGTCCAACACGCCTGTTGCGGCCTGCGCTGTCTTGCTTCAGCTGCATCTCCAGCTTCTCGTGTCTGTTATGTTGCTCTGGCCTCCTTTCCCTTCCCGAAATCTGCTTGCTCCCCCCTGTCTCAGGGCCTTCGCTGTGCCTGCCACCTGGAGCTCCCTTCCAACCTCAGCACATGGCTACTTCCTGTCTGTCCTTCAGTTCTCATCCCAAATGTCCTGGACCCCCAAGACCCAGGGTCCTATTGTACACCTTCTGGGCACCTGCCACGCTGTCTCACTAATGTATGTCATGGCTGTTACCAAATGATTATTTACGTGACAGGCCGTTCCCTCTAATGGCCCCATGGGACTGCAGGCTCCATGACAACAGGGACCCTTGGGCTCAAGGCGTGGCATATGGCAAGGGCTCAGTCAGTGTTTGTTGAATGAATTTATGATGAGTATTAAAGTAAGGCTTCAAGGAGGTGGTAGCATTAGACTGAAACTTGAAAGAGGGTATAATTCCAACACATAGGGAAGAGGAAGGGCTTCACGCTTTGGGGCGCAGACGGGCGGGAACACAGCTCCAAACTGTGTTTGGCAAAGAGGCGGCATAGGACACGTGAGAGAAGGTGGAGGCTGGAGCTGGGCCAGATGAGGGCTTCGTGTTCCAGGTGGAGGAGAATCGACTCGAACTCCGAAGGCACTTGGGACCCGTTGAAAACCTTGGGGCCAGAGGGAGTGGGGGCAGAGCTGGCTCTGGGTAACTGAGGAGCCTGCTGCAGGGGTGGGTGGGCCGGGAAGAGGCCGAGTCCGGAGGACGGGCTGGGAGTCGGAGAATCTGTCGACGCTGCTGCTCTCCCTTCCCTGGAACCACACGCGTGCCTGGGCAGTTGTCCTGGCGAGGAGATGCAGGGCAGGGGTGAGGAACCTCACGTGGCATGGCTGCTTCCAAAGGACAGTCACCTAGGTGGCAGGGCAGCCACTCCCGAGTCGCCAGAGGGAGGTGGAGTGGAGGGAGCATCGATGCCCGCATTGCTCAGCTTCCCTGATGGAGGAGGTAGCATCCAGCTTTGCAGATCTGCACCTGTGTCCTGGCATCTTCCCGGGGATCCGGGGATCCTGACACTGAGGGACCAGCCTGTGGCAGATGAACGGAAGCATTGCCCTCCAAGCCAGCAAGCAAGACCCCGCTCTGTGCCCAGAGGGCAGCGCCACTGATGTGGTCAGAAGAGCCGGGATTCTCAGGAAGGACCCGGCGACAGGTCCCAGATCTAGCCCTTAGCGGCTGTGTGCCGCTGGGCATCTTGTTAGCAGCTCTGGGCTCGGCTGCTTCAGCTGTGAAGTGGGAGTTGCTCGGGCCCGTGAAAGCGAGGGGCGAGGACACGCAGAGGGAGTGGTGGCTGTGTCATGGCTGCACTTTTCTCCCTGGTTTGAATTCTTCGCAGGAAGCTTGGGTTTCGGGCTTAAAATGAAGAGCGTGTCAACAAAACAGGCTGGAACAAAGTCTTTTCCCAGCATGCCTCAGCATGTGGCACTGCCTTGCCGTGGAGCCCCGCAGAGATGGGGCTAAAAGTCCTGAGCTTTCAAGCAGAAATAATCCCAAAGGAAAGGACCCTCCCTATTGTTATCTCGTGATAAAGCGAAGCTGGAGCCTGCCGCCCAGCCCACCAGCTTCACATTCCAACTCTGCCCCTTCCTCGTGGCGCTGGGCCTCCGTTTCCTCGTCTGCAAGATGCTCTCATGCCAGCGGGCACCTCACAGGGCTGCGGTAAGGATTAAGTGAGTTAATGCCGGTGAAGTGCTGAGGACACGCCTTTGCACTGCGATGGCTAGATTATTTCATTTTCACTTTAACTCTTCATTTTCACTTTAACTCCTTGTGGTGCGCAGCGGGGGCTCTGGGGCCAGAAGGCTGAGTTCAGATCCCAGCTCTGCCACCTGTTAGCTGTGGCATTTCGGGGATGTCTCTCAACCTCTCTGTTCCTTTCCTTGTCTGTACCATGAAGATGATAATCCCTGCCTCATAAGGCTGTTGGGAGGAGTGAAGGTAAGACACCCCACTCCCTGGAGGCGGGCGGATCCCTCAGCCCCTCCTCCCACTCCAATTTCCCGATGAAGGAAGGAATTCAGACTCAGAGCCATATGCTGAAGGACGAGGCAGGGGTGTCCTGGGTGTGAGACCAGGCTGGGCCCCCAGCTCAGTGACCAGTGCTGGGCTCGCGCACAGGGGCCGCCCAGGGAGAGTTGTGCCACCAGGGGCAGGAGTGCCGAGTGGGCTGAGGGCTGCTCCGCGTGGGGCCAGGCTGCAGGGGCCTCCAGCCGCTCAGCTGTGTCTCCTCCCGTGTCCTCTCTCTGCTCACCTGTGGGGAGATGAAAGCCCTGGCGCCCAGCGAGGCCACCAGCTGGGGAGGCCGCGGTCTTCCAGGCAGACTGCCCAGCCTCCAGGGCTTCCGCATGTTCCTGTGGGGAGAGGCTGGTGCCCACCCTGCTGCCTCTTTCCCCGTCCACCTGCAGACTCGGGGCCCACCAACTGTCTGCGTCCGTGCATCTGTCCACTGTTTACCAAGTGCTGGGAAGCTGTGGTGAAGAGTGCAGCCTCTGAAGGCCTGGGATCAGATCCCACCTGCGCCTCTTCCAAGCTGTGAGCCTTGGGACAAGTTACTTAAACTCTGTGCTCAGTGGCCCCATCTGTCAAGTGGGGTTGATAACAGTACCAGCCTCATCGGGTTGTGGCGAACACACAGCGCCCGTTCACAGTCACCCACATCCCGCTCAGGATGCTGGAGACCCCAACAAAGCAGAGGTGTGTGTGCCCTACAAATGCCCATACTCCCGGGAGAGATGGACACGGTCACATAAACAGCCCAGTGGGAGCTAAAGAGGGAGCCACGACTTCCATCCCACACCTCCTGAGCAGAGGTCGCCGAGATCCTGTGATACAAATTCACGCCAGCGCGTCACAGATGCCCGGGCCTCATCTCTCCTTCCCCTTGCCCTGCACCGGCACAGCCCTCCTGGGAAGAGCAGGTGGCTGTCCCCACACTGTGAAGGCTTGGTGTTCCCTGGCCCTGTGAGCCTCTCAGGCCCTTTAGCC
>NW_005871287.1:52320-54940 GCF_000147115.1 Myotis lucifugus
GGGAGCCAGCCTTCCGGCCCAGCCCTCTTGTGTACTGAATCAGAAGAGGAAGGAGAGGTGGGTCCCGCAGAGGGAGAAAGGTGAGGGGCTGCACGTGTGCTCAAGAGCCTGCGAGCGAGTGAGCGAGAGGAAGGACATCCGCCTGCTGCTGAAGCCACGACACGCGGCTCACTCGGCACAAGTCACTGATCTGCCGGGCAGGGCCAGTCTCCTCAATCAATCCGCACTGACGCGTGGTAGCGGAGGCAGTGCCCTAGAGGCAGAAGGCTCCATTTGTAATCCCAGAGTGGCCCAGGCGCCTGGAGGAGGGCAGAGGAGCTTGTAATAAAGGGGGTGACACGGTTTCCAAAAGCCATCTCGGAGCCGGAGGAGGAGGGACAGGATTCATTTAGCTTCTGGAACCGAAACCACTGATTCCGTTAAATAAGTATTTTCCGAGTGGACTGGGTGGGGAGGGGTGGGGAGGGAAACAATGAATCTAATGAATCTACTGTCTTTTTCTTAAAGTGTGGGAGGAAAAACAGGATTCTTGAAGAAGAGACAGTGAGAGAACAATAGAAGATGCTAACATGGTCAAAGAGGAGGGGGCTCCCAGGTGCTGAGCTCTGGCCCCTGTGGGATCTGGGGCAATGATTCAACGTCTCTGAGCCTCCGTCTACTCATGTGTTGTATTGTGTCCACAGCATAGAACTGTAGCTGTTGTTAATATGTGCCTGGTACTGAACTGAATTCTTTATGCAAATCTCTAGATTCTCATAAGAAGGAGCCGCGGCTGGCCTGGCCCTAGGCCTGGGAAGTTTGCAGGTGGAGGTCAGCTGGGCAGTGTTCCAGCGGGGTCCAGCGGAGTGGGCGGGGGCTAAGGAGTCAGCCCCAGGACAGGAGGCAGGAGCAATCGAGAGCCTGGACGCGTTATCTGTCTGCATTCTTGTCCTTTGTCACCATTCATTTCATGTTCCAGTCCCCCAGTCTGTAACCCGAGTAAGCTGAGAAGAAGGGAAAGGGAGGGAGGCAGGAGACTGTAAGGAAAAGGGCTGCCCCCTGCTTCATGAGTTCTCTCAAGGAATCGAGGGTGCCCCCAACACTCAGGGTTCACAAAGCTCCCCTGCATCCTTCCGTGTTTGTCCAGAGAACATGGGTCTGTGCTGAGAGTCCCCCCAACCTTTCCCTCTGCAGCCCTGATCCAAGCAGAAGCCAGCACTGGTCTTTTTAAAAGTCTTGGTGCCAAAGAATTTGAAAATGAAACTCAAGCAGAACAATGGGAACTGCCAAAGGGCAGGGCCCCACAGCCTGTTCAGCTCTGCCCCGGAAGAGCCTGCACCCCGCCGGGCATGCAGGAGGCGTGGGGAACCCAGTCTTCAAGCGTCGCCTTGACCCACATTAGAACTGGCCCCCACTTTGTGAGATTGGACAAAAGCCAAGAGATATCACCGCCGTCTCCACTCACATCCTCCTGAGGTGCCAGGACCAACTCAGGCCCTGCCTGGGATCCCAAAGCTGGGGGTAGGTGTGGCCACGGCCAGGACCCTCCTTGGGTGGCCTAAGGCAAGGCAAAGTGTTAATGTGTCTGGCTAGGTGGGGTGAGAGGTGAAAGGGTAGAGCCAGGCCCTGGGGAGCTGTGTACCTCAAATGCACCTAAATCTGGGCCCCCCGGTCACACCTGGTTCCTATCAGCCCTCACCTGCGGTGCAAAGCACTTCTCCAACTCCAATTTACTTTCGAGTCGGGTTGCTTCAGAAAAGGAACAACCCTAACATCTAGAACCGGCAATTTTAGCCAATGTTAAGGACATCTGTGCCCAGGTGGGAAACAGGCCCAGAGCGGGGAGAGAACCTGGCCAGGTATCCAGGTGAGTCGCAGACAGGATCACCATCCCTCCAAATTCATCTCACCCTCACTGGCCTCACTTTTGAGAGCGGTGGGTCACGTGGCACACACATCTCGGGGGTGATTCTACAACGGAGATTTCCTTTTAAAAAGCCAAGCCATTCCTTTGCTCCATAAAACATACATGAGATTTGCAAAGGAAGTCTGGGAACCGCCTGCGGCCTTGGCACCACCAACCCTCCACCTTATCTCCAAATTAATTCTGGACTCTGGATCCAGCCAACCAGGCATTGCAGGTTTTAAGGCCGCCGCCGGCGAAGGCAACTGGCATTTGGTGAGCATGTATTTCACATGTGAAGCTGGGGGGCCTCCGCACTCCCCGTTTCATGAAAGCAAAGGGAACTGGGGGCCCAAGTCATTCATCCGAGGAGACGTGGGGCCAAGAGGTGGAGGCGGCCAGGGGACCGGGTCTGCAGGGCCCTGAGGGCGTTGGGAGGCAAGAGCCACCGCCGTGCCCAGCCCTTCTGAGCAGGTGACCAGGAGGGGGTCTGGCCTTGGTTCGCGGGCTCCCTCGGCGGCCAGAACCGGTGGGATGCTGCGGTTGGAGGCCCCAGGGGCTCCCGCGACCCCGGGCCACTAACTCCCCACAAAGTTGGCTCGCCGCCACTCCCAGGCGGACGGACGGGAGCTGCGGGCCAAGATGGCACGGGGCGCGCGGTGGCCGCCGAGAGGAGACCCGCGCGACCCCCGCAGCGGGGGCTGGGGCCGGCCCCGCGCGCGCAGGCCTCGGCGCCGC
>NW_005871287.1:56030-100181 GCF_000147115.1 Myotis lucifugus
ACACTTCCTGCGTGGGGTGTTCTCCTCCCTCGCCGCGGGGAGCAGGCGGGGCGGGGGGTCCAGTAGTCCCCGCGGGCGGACGGGGGCCCGGGGCGCTCAGCTCGTGTTCCCCGTTGGAGGGGAAAGCGGTGCTGAAGGAGCGGGGCTGATCGGGCCCTGCCCGGTGGCCGCGGCGGGAGGTGGACCGGCTCCTGGGCACCGGGATGGGAGGGGAGAACTTACCGAGTTGGGTCGGGGGCGGTGGGGGGGAGCAGCCGCCTTCCTGGGCCCGCGGGTGGGGATGATTGTTTTTGTGGTTGTGGACACTAACACTGTCTGCCCGTGGGAAACCTTTAGTTTGCCCTTAGGGGACGGGTCAAAATTAGGATCCTTTCCCTCTGCTTTTTTTTTTTTTTCTTTTTTCCTCTCAAAGATTAGATGACTCTGGTAACTGCTGTAAAATGGATGGAATTTTCGGGCTATTATCTAACAGGCAGATCTTTGGATGATAATTGGACCCTTATGTTAACAGCTTCAGTGAAGAGTTTTATGCAAGAGTCTTACACGGGGTGGCAGCTTGGTGGAGTGGGAAGCTGCCTTGAAGTCTGGACCTGGGAGACCAGGGGTGCACTTCCAGCTTTGCCACCGATAAACCGTAGCCTTGGCCAAGTTACCTACCCTCTCCAGGCGCCCGGGGTGTGGGTTTTGGTTTGTTTGTTTTGGGTCTCTCCTATCTTGTGCTTTTGTTTTAGCCAGAAGCTACCTGAAGGCAGAAGTGCAGGCTGTGCCTTACCTGGCTTTTAAAAGCCCGGCTCACTCTTTAGCTTCCAGCCACTTCTCCAACAGAGCATAGCACTAAGTCAGAGTACAGTTTTTCCTCACATCCCAGGTGCTGTTCTGTGCTTCTCAGAAAGTAGATTCTAGCCCAGCCGTGGGCAAACTACGGCCCGAGGGCCGGATCCGGCCCCTTTGAAATGAATAAAACTAAAAAAAAAAAAAAGACCGTACCCTTTTATGTAATGATGTTTACTTTGAATTAAATATTAGTTCACACAAACACTCCATTCATGCTTTTGTTCCGGCCCTCCGGTCCAGTTTAAGAACCCATTGTGGCCCTCGAGTCAAAAAGTTTGCCCACCCCTGTTCTAGCCTATGCTGAATGTGCCTTGTATTTTTTTTTTCTTTGAGCAAGAAGTTAGTAGGAAAAAAATATTTTAGGGAACATTTGACTACTTGGAGCTGTGGATATAGCACAAGTATATTTGGTAACACGTGTGTTTGGGTCTGTGTGTTGTTGGCTCCAAGGAATTCCAAGATCTTTCTATGCAGTGGATTGGGGAGGGATTTATTTAAAGTTCTTTCAAATGCCTAGCTTCAGTATTCTCAGAGTAGGAATAAAGTGGAATTCCACAATATATATGTCCTGCGAAATGGCATGCTAGTGGAATTAACTATCACCTCAGGGTGCACTAATTATTGCATCCCCAATTTATTCCTTAATGGTAGCTGGATGCTTCCTCTCAGATGTTGAAGAACCCCAATTAGTTTCACTGATTTTTATGGTGTGTGAGGGCCTTAGGCCATGCTTCTGACTGGTTAGTCCTAGATCAGCCTCAGAAGTTGGTCTTGTTTGTCTTAAGTTTCTACTACTATGATGCTTGAAGGACATGTACCTAAGGTGTAATAGTCTTTCTTAGATCACCCTCTTATTCAGTCTGTACAAACAGTTTCAAAAGGGAGTCAGCATTGGGAAGTTTGCTCATACTGCTGACGTTGGAGGTACACTTTTTCTTGCATGTTAACATCCCATCCCATAGGTAGACACTTACACAGCTCTGTAGCTATCAGTTACTTGGAGTTTCCCACATAAGCAATTTATCTACAGTGGTATTTAAGTTTTGACCTTGTTTGTCATGGAATTTTAAAAACCCTAGTTCCTTAAATTGTAAGCAATTATCAAATGTATATTTACATTTATGTTACAAGAAAAAGTTATAAAACTCTTATTCTACAAATGTAATTTGTGTGCTTATACATGTGAGAGAAGGTTGCCAAGGTACTAAGATGTCAGGAGACATCTTTTATGTTTTATAACCTTTTAGTGGTATGGAATGGAATTCAGTTGAAATCACATCTATTTAGACCTAGAACTTAAAGTTGGACTGTTTCTGGTGGGTTCAGCCTTCTCTTCCGATGGGAAAGGATGCTAGCGTGTGTGTGTGTGTGTGTGTGTGTGTGTGTGTGTGTGTGTGTGTGTTGTTTTTTGTAAAGATTCAATATGCTAGGTTGTGTTCAAGGTATTTTAAGTTGCCTTAAAAAATCCACCCAGCAGACCTGAGAAGTCGATCCTCTCCTTTTCTTGAGAGGTCGTAGAGCTAGTGAGGGGCCAGGCTTTGGGTGTGACCATCCTCTGCCTGGCTCCGGAGCCTTTACTAGGTCCAGTGTAGCTCAGTGCCTGTTCAAGGCAAAATCAGATAGTGGTAGATTGGTCTTGAAACCTGGACTTGGACAAAATACTGGAAAGCATGATTTTTGTGACTGTGCCAAGTGGTTTAGTGGCCCCTTGGAGTTTTCTCAACTTTCACTTTCCCCATACCGGGCCAGTTTTGCCAGTGCACCTGAGATTTAATCGAAAAAGTTTCTCTTTCATACCCATTTCTGCAGTTCTGTCCTGAGCTGGATTCTTTCACCAGCTTAAAGAGTGATCTCATACGGAAGGAGCCGTCTCTTGTCTGTTACTGGTTTATAATGCACAGGAATCATGTTATCTGGTGATGCTCTCAGTTTGACCAGATGGGACTCAAACGATGCGTTTACAAAAGACAGTCCTTTTCCCAGTATGCCCTTGGTCTTCTTCCTCATGGGGGCTTGCGTTCAAGGCACCGAGTGCTCATTAGATCTGCCTGAGCCTTCTAACTCTGCTGCCTTCATTTTCTTTTTGTGAAAGTAAAAGTAACAAAATAAAGCAAAACAATAAAACCCTATTTATATTGGAGCAAAACTGTACATCAAAGTTATACATTTGAAATATAATACAGTTGACTCTTAAACAACACAGGGGTTGGGGCACTGATTCCCCCACCTCTGATGTGTAACTTTGACTCCCCAGAAACTTTACCGATAGCCTACTGTTGACCAGAAGCTTTACCAATAACATAAACAGTTGATTAACACATATTTTGTATGTTATATGTGTTATACACTGTAGTCTTACAATAAAGTAAGCTAGAGGAAAGAATGATATTAAAAGCATAAGGATAATACATTTACAGCATTTATTGAAAAAAAGAAACCTGCATATAAGTGGACCCGCATAGTTCAAACCCATATTGTTTTTAAGGGTCAACTATATAATGAAAATAAGGTTTTCATAGTGCATAATTTGGGCACATTGCATTTGGACTGGATAACTTTTTTATTATTAGTTAGGCTGTTGTCCCTTTAATATCTGTGTACGTGCAGCGTAGGTGAAAAGGTTCTCATGGCCACAAACACAGTCAGGATTTTGCATTAGAGCTGTGTTTGCTTTGTAAGTAATGCACATGGCCCAGCGGGAAGATGAACTGTGAGGTGAGTTATTGGTATATCTGATACTTTGTTGTGGGGAAGTTAAGGGAAAAGGGCTAAGCTACGGGAAAATAGCTGTGTTGCAGTGTGTACCTCTAAGCCAGTGGTTCTCAACCTTCTGGCCCTTTAAAACAGTTCCTCATGTTTTTACCCCAACCATAAAATTATTTTCGTTGCTACTTCATAACTGTAATGTTGCTACTGTTATGAATCGTAATGTAAATATCTGATATGCAGGATGGTCTTAGGCAACCCCTGTGAAAGGGTCGTTCGACTGCCAAAGGGGTCGCGACCCACATGTTGAGAACCGCTGCAGTGTAAGGTGTTCTGTAGGAAAGGGTGGAAGCTCATTGGAATACTTGACTGTCAGCCTGATGGGAAGATGGTTTCATGTTTAAACATGATGTCCTTGAACATGGATTAAGGTTCTCTGTGTGTTGTGTTCTAATTTTCATTTGTAGGTATTTGTAGGCACTGTTCTAAGCATGGGAGACGCAGTGGTGGGCAAGAGAGGAGTCTGCTCTGGAGACAGACTGTAACCAGTACGTCGATATGAATGTCAGGTGGTGATAATAGCTTGAAGAGAATACAAAGATAGAGACTCAGGGATGGGACTTCAGAATAGTCATGAAGATGTTCGTGCTTCTGAAGCCTTTTCTGCCACTATGCCCTAGGTCTTCCTCATGGGCGCTTGCGTTCAAGGCACCTGAGTGCTCATTAGATCTGCCTGAGCCTTCTAACTCTGCTGCCTTCATTTTCTTTTTGTGGAAATAAAAGTAACAAAATAAAGCAAAACAATAAAACCCTATTTATATTGGAGCAGTCAGACTTGATCTGTGGGACAGGTGGAATGGCATGAAAGTAAATAATTTGCTTTAGCCCTGGGCATCTTGAGAAGTTAATCCAAAGAATAGAGGTGCGTTGATTGAAGTCTTCCCTCTGTTTATATTTTTATGCTTTTGTGAGTGGGGACCTAGCTCAAAAGAGCTTAAGAGGGATCATTAGTGGTATCTTGTAAAGGGTAAGAAAGAGGAATGTTATCTGCTTTTTTTTAATTGTTCCAGTCGGAAATGTAGAGATGGGTTAAAATATTGATGGGTGCTAGGCATTATTAGAAGCATCCTTTAGTTGTGTTTATGTTTCTTTGGTGGGGAATTGGAATGGGATGTTGTAATCATCATACTTTGTTAAAGCTTCAAGTGAAGCCAGCAACTATTAGTGACATCTGTATGCAGGCACTGTGCTAGGTATTGCTGCAAATGAAGGATCCAGAGTGACTGAGTGGAACTGGGGTATGTGTGTGGAGGGGGAGCTGTTGAGGAGAGCAGGATAGCTGTGAGAGTGGGGGCTCTGACAGGGAAGGAAACAGCAGGGTCAGACAAGCTTCCTTGCCCATAGCCCAGAGGGTGCATCCTCCCAGGCTTTCCCAGCCAGCTGGCCCACGTCCTACATACATGCCTTCACCCCCTTTTCTATGCGCTCTGATTATAGAATTACATGGAAAATGTGAGGAAACCTGAGGAATTATCTAGTGTGGCCCTTTGCCTACAACTCAGGAAAAATGCTGAGAAGGTGGTGACTTGGCCCAAGTTACACTTCTGTACACTAACAGGCTCCAGGCTAGGCCCTGTTCTCTTCTGCCAGAGTCCATGCTCTCCCCAGAGGATTGAGTTAGCAGTCGCTCTTGGGTAGAAAAAAGAAAGGAAGCCTCTGGGTGCTGATGTACTCACTTAGGGAAAAGCCAGAGGAAAGCCCTGCTGGGCACCTCAGTTGGTTAGAGCGTCATCCCAATACACCAGGGTTGATCCCTGGTCAGGGCACATGCAAGAATCAACCAACAAATGCATAAATAAGTGGACCAACACCTCTGTCCCTGCCTCCCTCCCTCCCCAAATCAATCAATAAAACATTTTTTTAAATGCAGTGCCTGTTGAGTCAGGGGCGCTGATTTCTTTCTTTCTTTCTTTTTTCTTCTTAAAAAGGTCAGGGAAAAGACAGCACATCAATCTTGAAAGCAGAGGCTGGACAGAGAAAATTGTACCCCTGTAACTTTCACAGAGACGCAGTGTTGATTTCTTAGGCCCCATTGAGACCTAATCTCATCCTGATTATTTCTTGGTGCAGAATGAATGATAGGGAGAAGAGCATTAGTTGTGAAGATGGAATAAGACCCTTCAGATATAGGGGGAAATTTCTTATATGTGGCTTAAAATTGAGTTCTAAAATTCAAATTAAGGCCCTAGTAGTCCTAAATTTTCACCTCTAGACTTCCGTTTCAGGGAGGATTTCACTTCTACATTTAGAAGCACCTTAACTATGAAGCATTTGGTGGCCTGGGGATTATCACTGTGCCTGACAACAGGAGGGATTCTTGAGAAGCAGGGCTGCTTCCCTGGGCATTTCCCTCAGTGGGCCAGTTAGTTACCCGGGGGCAGATTTTGTATACCGGTGGCACTCTTCTGTAAAGTCCATGTGATGGGCACTTTATGGAGGCAGCAGAGCATTAGAAGGGAGATGTGTGGCCTCAGTCTGGCTTCAACACTTACTAGCAGTGACCTTGGGCATTTTGCCTGCACCACCGTTTCCTCGTGTGTAAAACAGAGGTATCCCATCCTCAGGGCCATTGGGAAAGGAACTGAAATAAGAAGAGCAGATAGTGGGTGCACCACCCACAGGCAACGCTCATTGGATGGTAGTTTTCCATAAACACTGGACTAGAGCAGGCCTGGTTCCTGCTGAACCTAGCGCCTTTCTGTCCTTAACTCTCTGCCAGTAGAGAAAGGCAGTTAAACAGGGATATCAGAAGTGCTCTGACAGAGGACATGGTGCTGTACCAAGACATGTACCCCTGCCAACTGGCGTGGCTCAGTGGTTGAGCGTCGACCCATGAACCAGGAGGTCATGGTTCGATTCCCGGTCAGGGCACATGCGCAGGTTGCGGGCTCAATTCCCATTGGGGAGTGTGCAGGAGGCAGCCAATTCTCTCTCATCATTGATGTTTCTCTATCCCTTTCTCTCTGAAAGAAAGAAAAAAAAGACTTGTAAACCTGACTTGAAAGATCACAGGAGGCTTCTCAAAGGAAGACTGTTCACTTCCTCATCGCCCACTTGTCTCTCAGCTGTCTCTTCCCACCTCTGTACTTGACCATTGACGGTCTCTGGACTCCGTCCCCAGTGTTCTCAGCTATCCTCAGGTTTTCATGGTTGTCCATAAGCTGACCACCCCACTTTGATACCTTCAGCCAGACCTCTGCTAGCTCCTCCAACTTCTGCTTGACGCAGCTGTTTGAGTATCTCACCAGCAACTTGAGCGTCACAGTCCAAACCTGAAGACAGATTCCTCAGAAACTCTTTCCCCTCCTCTTGTTCCCTTCTCCTTAAGTGGCTTTATCTCCACCCAGTTTCTCAGGTCAGATTCCTCCTTTTCACTCAGCACCCTCCACTTCCAATCCATCACCAAGGTACCGTCAGTGCTGTGTCCATACCTGACTGTCTCTGTGCCGCCACCCTCGCCTCCCTCCCTATTGCTCCCATGGCCTCCCTATTTCTACTCTTGTCTGTCTTCATTTCACTTTGCCCGGAGTAACTAAGAGTCACCTGTCTCTACTCCACTTAAAACTCGTAGCAGTTTCTCATAGTACTTGGAAGACAATTCAGACTCCTTGCCATCTCCCACAAGGCTCGGAAAACCTGGCCCCTGCCCACTTCTGACTCTCTCCCCTGCTGCTTTCGCTTGCTGTCCTCCAGCCACATTCACCTCTCGGTCCCCTGAAGGCATCAGGTTCTTTCCCAGCTTGGAGGCTATGCTAATTCCTCTGCCCAGAACACTGGCCATCCCAGCCTTTTCTCATTCTTCAGGATATTTGTTGAATGAATAAACAGCATGAGGCAGGCAGCAAAGGGAGTGGGGTAAGGAGGAAAAGTGCCCTTGAGATTGCTGAAAGATTGAGTTTGGTTGTGGTGCAGGTGGAGTGAATTCAAGTAAAACAGCTGGGCGTGAGGCAGCCAGAACTCAGCTACACATTCAGGAGAGTATAAAATGATGCCCCAACTTCGGAAAACTGGCAGTTTCTTAAAAAGTTGAACATATGTCTACCCTGTGACAGAGAAGTTCCATTTTTAGATATTTATGCAAGAGAAATGAAAATACATGTCCACAAATAGGCCTTGTATAAGAATGCTCATAGCAGCTTTATTTATTTATTTTTGTTTCGGAAAAGAGGGGAGAGAGATAGAAACATCAGTGATGAGAGAGAATCATTGATCGGCTGCCTCCTGCATGCCCCACTCTGGGGATTGAGCCTGCAACCCAGGCATGTGCCCTGACCAGGAATCGAACTGTGACCTCCTGGTTCATAGGTCAATGCTCAGTCACTGAGCCATGCCAGCTGGGCTTTTAAATTTTTATTTATTGATTTAGGAGATGCCGATTTGTTTTTCTATTTAGTTGTGCATTCATTGGAGATCGAAACTGCAGCCTTGGCATATTGGGCCGACATTCTAACCAATTGAGCTACCTGGCCAGGGCCATAGCTTTATTCAGATGCCCACCAGGGGGAGAATGGATAGACAAACTGATACATTGTTCAGTAAAAGACCACTCGGCAATACAAAGAATCAAACTACTGATACATGTAATAAGGATGAATTTCACATTTATCATAACTACGGTATTTTCAACCCCTATTTTGCCCTCCTTCCCAACCATTTTCCACTTATCAGCTAAAGTGAACTTTTTTTAAAAAAAAATCTTTATTGATTTCAGAGAGGAAGGGAGAGGGAAAGAGAGATAAAAACATCAATGATGAGAATCATTGATTGGCTGCCTCCTGCATGTCCCCTACTGGGGATCAAGCCCGCAACCCAGGCATGTGCCCTTGACCGGAATCGAACCTGGGACCCTTCAGTCCACAGGCTGGCGCTCTATCCACTGAGCCAAACCAGTTAGGGCTAAAGTGAACTTTTAAGTTCAGATTATATTATCTCATTTGTCTTCCTTTAACTCTCCAGTCGCTTTTCAGTGCTTTCATGGTGGCCAACAAGGGCCCATCTGACCCCTGCCTCCCTCTGGGCCCCTTTGACCTGACTTCCCTTTGCTCCCTAAGTTCTAACCTCATCGACCTTCCTGCTGTTTCTCAACAGCCCAAGTTCATTTCTACCTGAGGACCTTTACGTTTGGCTCCTCCCTCTGCCTGGAGCACTCTACCTCCCAAATCCCTGGGAAACTTGTTTTTGTTTTGTCGTTCAGGTTCAGTTTAAATGTTTCCTCCTCAGAGGTTTTTTCTGACAGACACACTCCCCTACCCCCCAACCCGCGGTCTATAATAGTGCCCCATCACCTCACCCTGCTTTATTTTATTCATAACTTTGATCACCATCTGAAATTATCTTGTCTTTTATTTATTTGTTGCCTGTTTCCTCCCTCTAGGACAGCGGTTCTCAACCTGTGGGTCGCGACCCCTTTGGGGGTCAAACGACCCTTTCACAGGGTCGCCTAAGACCATCGGAAAACACATATATAATTACATATTGTTTTGTGATTAATCACTATGCTTTAATTATGTTCAATTTGTAACAATGAAAATACATCCTGCATATGAAAATACATCCTGCATATCAGATAACAGTAGCTACATAACAGTTATGAAGTAGCAACGAAAATAATTTTATGGTTGGGGGTCACCACAACATGAGGAACTGTATTAAAGGGTCGCGGCATTAGGAAGGTTGAGAACCACTGCTCTAGGATGAAGCTTGGCTTCTTGTTCACTGCTGTGTACTTCATGTACAGAGTGGGTCATAAGCACTGACTGAGAAGGTATTGAGGATGGCCTGGTGGTGAAGGGAAGAGAAAGTTGAGGAGGTGGATTTGTGAGGGAGAAGGACAGTCAAGACTTCTGGCAAAGTGGTTCCTTTTTTCCTATCTGAGTGATGGGTGTCTCCCGCCAGCGACAGGGACTTTACAGAGCTCAGCCCTAGAAGGTTCTGTAGTTGTAGTCGCCGCCCCACCCCACCCTCTCAGTTGTGTTCTTGTTGCTAATAATGACGAGTGCTCAGAGGGTCAGGACAAACCTCTGAGGAATGTGAACATTTAAGGGGGCAGGGTGGCATTTAAAGAGCAGAGAGGATGCAACCTGACAGGTTAGGAGGAAAACCCAGATGCGTGGCATGAGGAAAGAAAGCGTTTCAGGTCGGAGGCAGCAGCCAGGAGTGCTGAGGTATGTGGTTGGGAGGGAGGAGGTGACTGAAGCCCAGTAGTTGTATATTTATCGATGAGAAAGAGAGGTGAAGAAGTGGAGACAATGAGTTTGGAGTCAGACCTTCCTAAAGTTTGGTAAATAAAAAGGAGCTGCAGGGAGAATCTGGAGTCAAGAGAAGACATTTTTTAAAATAGGGGAGAACCCTCTGAGCCTGTGTAAATTGAGGTGGGACGGAGCCCAAGTGCTGGATTGAGGACCTTCCTGGAGAACGTGGGGCCCGAGTCCATCCAGGGGACTGGCTTTGGATAGTAAGAACCCCCTCCCAGAGGAAAGCAGAGGTGCGTGGGCAGAAGCAGGTGGGCCCGGGGTGGGAAGGCAAGGGCTGCTTGTCTGTGTTCTGTGAAGGCGCTCTGCCCGGGACAGGGGCGAGGTTGGAAGCTGGAAGAACGTAGGGAAGATTGGGGAGACTGCTGTGGCAAGCAGATGGAGCCAACTAAGGAAACAAGAATCACAGGGAAAAGTACAAAGTAGTTAAGATGAGCTTTCTTCCTCTTCCTGGAATTTTTGAGAAACTGGTCAGACCTTTGCAATTCTTTGTCTAGTTTTGGATTCCAGTGATTTGGACTCCGCTTTTCCTGCCTCATGTCTGGCAATTCCACTCCTTTCCCAGATGCCTCTGCCATCCCCATGCATTAGACCAGTGACTTGTACATTATTGCACAGCTCTCAGGTTTTATTAAACCAGTACTTTTCTAGCATTCACTGTGTTAGGTGTTGTATCAGAACATCACAGAGAAGTGGGAGTCACTCTTACTCCCTGAGAGCTGGGCTGTGCCCGGTCTGCAGAGGCATCCGGGTCCCAGGTGGCCTGGCTGGGGCGCAAAAGATGGGAGTCGTCATCCTCTTTCCAAGTCCAGCCAGAGCAGCTCTCGTCATCGCTCTCTTACCTTTTGGGAATCTGCGTAAGATTTGTGCTGGAAAATATTTTTTAGCACCACTGCCCAAGGCTCTGAGGTCCTTATGGTCAAGACTGTATTTTGTTTTGTTTGTTTTGTTTTATAGCCCCAGAACCGGCAAGTGGCCTGTGAGTGCAATGAGAGTGAATGCACCCTTTTGCCCCTGATCCTCTTCTCTGGAATGCCCTATCTTCCTCCTCTATCTGTCCTCATCTGTATATTACAGTAACTATAGAATGTATCTATTTCACCCCCAGATTATCTATTCTTAGATGGCTACCATGCCTTGTTAATCTTCATGTCCCTTTCCCATAGTCGGTATTAAAGTAATGTTAAATTTGGATTTTTAGAAAACTTGCAGAGCTGTCCTATGAGTGAGTAAAATGGTTGAAGGATAAGGAAAACATTCAGAGGAAATACCAGGCAGAGAACTGAGTTAATTTAGCCTGGTGAAGTATCAGAGCCATGAGTTGATGAGGGTCTCGGGGTATGTTAGAGTGATGGCTATTCCTCATCTCTGAGAAGGAAAACAATAGATGAGGTTGGATGGGGTATTACGTGTCATAGGTGCACAAACGAAGGAACTCCCTGCCCTATGAAGAAAGCTGGGAATTCTTCCTGGAGAGTTTTTTGTGTGCGTGTTTTTTTCCTCTTTATTTTTTTGTTAATCCTCACCCAAGGATATTTTTCCATTGATTTTTAGAGAGAGTGAAAGACAGAAACATCGATGTGAAACATCGATGGCTTGCCTCCTGCACCAGCCTCAACCAGGGCCCGGGCCAGGGAGGAGCCTTCAACCAAGGTACCTGCCCTTGACCGGAATCAAACCCGGGACATTTTGGTTCACAGGCCAACACTCTATCCACTGAGCCAAACTGGCTAGGGTGAGAGTTTTATTTTTTTTTAAATATGTTCATATTTATTTTAGAAAGCAGAAGGGAGAGAGAAACATCATGGACCTGGCTGCCTCTTGCACGTCCCCTACTGGCGATCGAGCAACCATGACCGGGAATCGAACCATGACCTCTTGGTTTCTAGGTCGATGCTCAACCAATGAGCCACACCGACTGGGCCCTCCTGGATAGTTTTAGAACAACAAATTAGACTCCTTTGTGTTCCATAGTTTCTACTTGATGGCAGAGGTGTGGAGAACGTAACCTCAAGATTCCAGCCCAAAACTCCTATCAACTAAACATACAGTCAGTGTAAATGAACCTAAACAGATTGATAGGAACCTGTACACGAGTGAACAAACATAAGCAAAAACATACATGTTGCATTGAATTTAATGCTGCTGTGTTTTTCCTGTAGTGGATACGTGAGTTTAAATATAGCAGTAGAATCTTTATTTTCTTGTAATTAAAGAAATCTTTGTGGAAGGAGATTTAAGTTCTAACATACTATATAGGAGAAATCAGAGTTGGAGTGAAGGACTTTAATAATGATGCAGCCTGTATCATTTATCTCTTTTAGAAAAAAAAACTTTAAAATTTTGTTGTATTGGCCAGCAAAGTGCTAAAAGTTGGCTACCCCTACAGATAAGGTACACAGGAAATGAAGCCTGTGAGAATGAGACATCAGAGAAAATACAAGAAAAAGAAAATTTCAGTTCAGCCAACATTGCTAAGTGTATACCATGCTAGGCACAGGAAGTATAAAAATAAATAACACACCCTTTCCCTGGAGTTCAGTGTCTGTGGGAGAGTCACACATGGACAGTTAACACTCCTATTTGGGGTGAATTTCCCGCCAAAATATAAGATGGCTCTGTCTTTTGGTTTTGTTCCATCCACCAAAAGGGTGGATTACAAACAAATATTTGGTAATACGCAGTTACAATCGGCCCGAGTTTACACGTTTCCCGCACTCCACCGCAAATCTATATGAACCGAGTTAAAGACGGCTCCCGCGGAGTACGCGCAATTCACGCGAGCCGACTTAACTCGTTTCCCGCACTCCAAGTGTTAACATGTATAAAGTCTACACAGGCTCTATAAGGCTGTAATGGGGTGCAGCCAGAGTTCCAGGAGAGAACTAGGGAAGAGGCTTTCCTCCAGGTGGGGAGAGTATCAGAGCAGGCTGTGGAGGAGAAGGGGACATGGGAGTAGGGCCTAGAAGGATGGATTGGAGAGAGCCACGTGGATGAGTGGGGCCTTCAAGAACCAAGGGTCTGAAGTATATGACATATTACACAGCAAAGCACAAGTCCTTAGAGGGACTGGAGATTACAAGGAAGGGCCAGTCAGGAGGGAGTGTAGGCGGACAGTGAGGTGGGAATAGCTTGGTGATGGGCCTTGAATATGGGCCAGGCTACTTGGTTCTCATAAGTGGAACAGGTTTTGTGAAGAAAGGTGTGATATGTGGTTGAGAGACTTATTATTCTGATTGTGAGGAGAGGTGGAGGTGGGAAGGGTGGGAGGGCTGGAATCATTCTTGCCTTTTCTGATTTTCCCCTGGCCAAAGCCCTAATCCCTAATCCCTAATCTGCATGAGAAAGACCTATATAATTTAGTAACTGGTTTAAATAAAATGGCTGTATAGGAAATTTTGGCATCAATTCACTTAGATTCCAAAATAGGCACAGATATTTTATGTATAAAAAACTTTGGTAAATAATAGTATAAATCATTATTTTATATAAATTATAAATTCCAGGGATTGTTGCAAACACTTAAAAATATTAGCTTGCTCAGTTTTTGTCAAAATCATCTGAGGGAGGTACTTTTATGTCTGTTTTCAGATGAGGAAACTAACAGAGAGGTTGAGTGACTTGCCCAAGGTCTCATCTAAAAAGGAGCAGGGCCAGGGTTTGAAATCAGGCATCCTGACTTCAGAGTCTGTGCCCTTAACCTGTACACAGTGAGGTTCTGTATTTAATTTTAATGAACTAGAAGATAACTCTTGGAGAACTACAAATTGGTAATCACAAAATAGTCCTGGGGATGTAAGTACAGCATAGGGAATATAGTCACTAATATTGTAATGACCATGTACAGTAACAGGTGGGTACCTGAAATATTGGGAGACTTAGTGCTAAAAACAAATGAGCTATCAAGCCATGAAAAGACATGGAAGAAACTTAAATGCATATCACTAAGTGAAAGAAGCCAACCTGAAAAGGCTAAATAGTGTGATTGCAACTACCTGACATTCTGGAAAAAGAAAAACTATGAAGAGAGTATAAAAGGCCAGTGGTTGCCATGGGTAGGGTGAGGGGAGGAATGACCAGGTGGAGCACAGACATGTTTAGAAGAGCACTAAAACTACCCTGTGTGGCCCTAACCAGTTTGGCTCAGTGGATAGAGCATCAGCCTGCGGACTCAAGGGTCCCAAGTTCGATTCCGGTCAAGGACATGTACCTTGGTTGCAGGCACATCCCCAGTGGGGGGGGGGGGGGTGTGCAGGAGGCAGCTTATCGATGTTTCTAACTCTATCCTTCTCCCCTCCTCTCTGTGAAAAATCAATAAAATATATTTAAAAAAAAAAAACTACCCTGTGTGGTACTACAATGGCAAATACATCTCATTATAACATCACTAGGCGTAAACTGGAATGTAAACTACACATGGACTCAGTGATAATGATGTGTCAGTGCAGGTTCATCAATTGTACAGATGTGTCACTTTGGTGGGAGATACTCATAATGGGGGAGACTGCGGGAGCTGAGGGTATTTAGGGAAATCTCTGTACCTTCCTCTCAATTTTGCTGTGAACCTGCAGCTGCTCTGAAAATAAAGCCTATTTTTTTAAAAAGTGCATGACAATATGCACTAAAATGTAAACAGTAGTTACCTCTGGAGAGTAAGATTATACACCTCGGTATTGTTTGAAATTTATTCCATGAGCACACATTAATTTTAGAATAAAAGGATACATTTCATTAAGACAGTTCTAAAAGTTGTTTAAACTAAAACACTATGCTAACGTTCTTGAAAAATTTTAACATCCTTTCTCTTTACAGCATTTTTCTGACATTTTTATCTGTTTCTTAGCACTAAACACTAAACTCTAAACTCTGGATAGGAACTGTGCCTCCTTCACCTTCGTGTCTGTTGCCTAGAGCAGTACATGGCACACAGTAAGAGGTCACATGTTTGTTGTAAAGACTACGTATCTCACGTTACATCAGTGCATAAGATTTGCTTTTAATCGCTTTTATAGGACAAATTATTAAATTATTTTCCTCTTTAGTTAGTGATTTAAGTGAAGGACTTGAAGAAGAGTTCCCTTGAGAAGATGCTGAGGAGCCAGTGAAACAGGAGACAGACTGTTGTGGGTGTAGACATTGGAAGTGGTTTGGACAAGCATGTGGGAGGCCTGCCTGAGCTGCTGTCAGAGCCTCCTGCATAACTCTTCCCAGTCCCTGGTTGTCTCTTACTAACTACTGCCAGAAAATCTTCCAAAACACACCTCTGTCATATCTCTCTCAGTTGTGTATTGAATTAAATATGCACACTTTGGGGCCTGGCCAGATAGGTCAGTTGGTTAGAGGATCGTCAGGATACGCCTCGGTTGCAGGCTTGACCCCTGGTCAGGGCAACATATAAGAAGCAACCAATGAATGCATAAATAAATGGGACAACAAAAGGGAGTATGTATCTCTCTTTTTCTCTCTTTCCCTCCCTCCCTCCCTCCTCCTCTCTAAAAAATCAATAAAAATTTAAAAAATATATAGACGCCTTGCCTTGTTGTTCAGGCAGTTAGGACCTTCCCAGGGCCTTCGCCCCGTTTCCCTGCACGTCCTCCATTGCAGCCTCTGACCCTCTCCAGAACTTACCTTACGACTGAGTTTGTCCCCACTTCCATGCATGTGTTCGTGCCCTGTTTCCCATCTATTGAGATCTCCATCTTTCAAGGCCTTTCTCAAATGCTCCCTTTTCCTGAAGCACAACATTCCCTTAACTGGGTGTTTTTCTCATAACATTCTGTGATTTTCTTGTGTACATTTAATCTTCCCTTTTTATTAAATCCTTCTAAGCATGTTCTTGCCCTCCTTCCCCAGGCCTCTTTGAGGCAAGGATTGTGGTGTCAACACTCCTTATGTTCTCTGCAAGTGCCTGGAATCTTGAATGTGCGAGCAGACTGTGAATTGCTTTTGAAGTAGAGAAGAACAAAGTAGATAGAAGACAGAATTGATGGTATTTCGTTTTGGCACAGGAAGACTTGTCCTTAGGCACGGGTTGTTTGGTGGTCAGAAACCTTTTTGACGAGAAGCCAGGGGGTGGGGGCTGGGAATGTAGATAAAGAAAGAAGTACAGTGGATCTAGTACATCGGAACGGAAGACAAGAGGCCAGGGGCGGAAAGGACTAGGTGAGGAGCAGCGATTGTTTCAGAGTTTTGAGATGAGTCCCTGTACTTATCTCCAGGGTGCTCAACAGTGTAGTGAGGGAAACAAACAATTCGATCAGTGATAATACATTATAATAATTTGGCCATAGAGACAGGAAAGTGCTAGTAAACATTGGTTGATTCTAGAAGAGCAATGGCAGTAAGAGCGAGTGAGCGATCTTAGCAAGAGTGTGGTCCTGAGCGGGTGGGCAGAAAGGTTGGCAGCACAAGGCAGTCTTAGGGTCAGACGTCCATTGCCCTGACCCCCTTAATGAGCAGTGCAGAAGGTATCACAAAGAAATTTTAGGACGATGATGGTAAAAGGTTAGCTTTTAGTGTTTGCACTCAGCTCTAAAACGAGAAGTAGGTCAGTGTTGAAAAAAACAATAGTGAACTTAGTGTTTGAAACCCATAGAGCAGCTTGGTTAGTACTTCGTGTGTTTGCACAGTGGAGACTGGTCATAGGAGTGAGCCAGGATTAAGGGAGATGAGTAAAGGGGAAGACCAAGTAATGAAATTACTCACCTCGAGTGTTCTAGGTTCTCGCAGATTAAGATGTCTCTTTTGGATTTTACTTTGTTTTATTTTAATTGATGTGAAATTCACACAATATAAAATTAACTATTTTAACATATTATCAACTCTAATACCATGCTGTACATTAAATCTCCAGAACTTATCTTACAACTGAACGTTTGTACCCTTTGACCCAAATTAACCATTTTTAAGTGAACAATTCAACAATTCATTGGCATTTAGTACATTCACAACATTGTGCAAACACAGCCTCTATCTAATTCCAGAACATTTCGTCACTCCCAAAAGAAGCCTCATACCCCTTAAGCAGTTAGTTAGTCCCTTTTTCCCCCCAGTTCCCTGCAACTACCAATCTGCTTTCTCTCTGAATTCACCTATTTCACTTATTGTGTATAAATGGAATCATGCAATAGGTGACCTTTTGTGCCTGGCTTCTTTCACTTAGCATGTTTTGAGGTTTATCCACATTTTGCTGTTCATCCTTATTGTGGCACGTATCAGTACTTCATCCTTTTTCATGGCTGAATAATATTTCATTGTGTGTATATACCACAGTTTGTGTATCCATTCATCTGCTGATGGACATTTGGGTTGTTTCCACCTTTTGCTTTTGTGAATAGTGCTGCCGTGAACATTGGCATACAGATATCTGTTTGAATCTCTGTTTTCAAATTCTTTTGGGTGTATACCTGGAGTAGAATTGCTAGGTTATATAGTAACTACTATCTTTTGAGGAACTGCTTAACTGGCTTCCAAAGTGGCTGCACCATCTTACAATCCCACCAGCAATGTATGTGGGTTTCAATTTTGCATCCTGGCCAACACTTGTAATTTTCTACTTTTTGATTATAGCCACCCAAGTGGGTGTGAGGCAGTATCTCATGGTGGTTTTGATTTGAATTTCCCTAATAATATTGAGCATCTTTTTAAGTGCCTGTCAGCCATTTGTATATCACCTGGGAGAAATGTTTATTCAAGTTCTCTGTTTATTTTTAATTGGGTTGTTGTCTTTTTGTTGTTGAGTTGTAAGAGTTCTTCACATATTTTAAGTACTAGATCCTTATCAGATCTGTGGTTTTTATTGTCTGGCAGTTCTTTTCTGTTGTTGGTATCATTGGAAGAAGTTAGTTTAGACACACTGGGTTAGATATGAATCAACCTGTATGCAGAATTAAACAGTAATGGAATCCCAGAAATAGGAGACATTTTGAGTGATTTTGATATTTGTTCGATGCCTACATTTTTATTTAGTCATTGTATTTTTTCCCGATCTCTTTGAAGCCTGTACAGCTCACAAAACCCATGAGACCCGGAGAACCAAGCTTCAAGAGTCAGTGCCAGCATGCATAAAATATTGTAAGCCACTTTATTTCTAAGACGGAGACATTTAGAGTTATGTATTGAATCATGTCTCTGTGTTTTTAGTCTGAAGGTCATATTCCAAACACAGAATCACAGGAGCACTCCCCAGTCATGGACTGCTTGTCTGGAAACTTCAGTAGAACTGTGTTTCAGAAAGGGTTCATTTTATGTCAACACATTGATGTGTGCAGGGTTTTATGCGTTAACACTCACCTTTCAGCCAGCTCTTCTCCCACTGGAGTCCGTATGTGGGGATGTACTATGTTACAGAAGCTCGCGGGAAGGGCAACTACAGAAGCTGTTTCCCTGTATGTTACCTTGGATGAGAGGGTTCATTTAGCATTTTGGGCTTTTGACCAGATTGATTCTCATATAACTTGAGGATTTGACGTATTATAGACACTCACTTTCTGATTATGTGCTCTAGTACACTGTGCTCCCAGTGTGACTGCTCTTGGCTCAGCTGGCTCCTGGTGGGACTCCTTCCTTTGCCTGGTCTTCCAAGAGCCAGCTTCTCCGTGTTAGAGTAATAGAGGAAAAGGTGCTCGTTAGCCTTACTTTTGTCACCATGATAGGCTTGGGGGGAGAACATGAAGAAAAGATTCTTCTTTGAGTTTCTCATACCAAGGATTTTTTCAGTTTAGAGTGTGGGGTGTCCCTAATTAGCACAGTGAGAGGAATGGAAATTGGAAATAACGTAGACCCAGACCATTGGATAACATTGGAGTGTCCTTATTGCTACTCCTACAAGTGCCTTTTAGTTTTATTGCTTTTAAATTTAACCCACTTTCTTTTTATTTATTTTTTAATATATTTTTATTGATTCCAGAAAGGTAGGGAGAGGGAGAGAGAGAGATAGAAACAACAATGATGAGAGAGAATCAACGGTTGGCTGCCTCCTGCACACCCCCTACTGAGCCCGCAACCCGGCATGTGCCCTCCTGGCTCATAAGTTGATGCTCAACCACTGAGCCATACCGATGGGGCTTAACCCACTTTCTTTTACTACTTCTCTCTAGCATTTTCTTCCTGACTTTTTCTTTTCTTCTTTCTTTCTTTTTGGTAGCACATAGATAGTGGGAGTATTAAATTGTCATGGCTCCTCCGCATGCTGGGAGCTTTGTGTTTATATTCTCTGTGTCCGGCCCTAGTAGGACCACAGTAGATACTTGTTTCGTGTGGCATGATACTGACAGAACAGGTCATGCCATCTTTAGAAGACATTCTAGGAAAATAGAGATCACTGATTTGTATTCAACAGGCTTCTTGAGTCTGTGGTTTGGTATCTTTTATCTGTTTAGAGAAATCATAGCAGTTCTCATAACATGTTGCTTTGCTCCTGTTCTTTCCTCATTCTGAGACTTTGGTTACCACACAATATGTTAGACCGCACTGTATCCTTTTTGTCACTTATTCTTTCTCCTGTCCTTTTTATTCATTTCTATTTTTCATTCTTCATAGTTTTTTTTTTCTTCATAGTTTCTTTGACCTATCTTTTATTTGACCAGTTCTCTCTTTGACTAATCTACTTTTAATTGAAATTAAGAACTCAGTAGATTTTTTTTTTCCATTTTGGTTCTTTTCAATCTGCTGTGTTGCTTTTTATGGATTTGAATTCCCTACTAAATTTTTCGAGCTTGCCTTTTATTCTTAAAACAGAGTAAATAGAGTTGTTTTATAATCCTCTGTCAATTCTCTTACTGAGTCCCTTTGGGTCTGTGACTGTATATAATGGTCCTTACTCATGGTGTTTTGTCTCTTCATATGTTTGTGTACTGGACATGGTACTTGAAACATTATTTATAGAAATAATGACAGGCCTTGGATGCCTTCTTCCAAGGAGGCTTTTCCTTTGCTTTTTCCAGGTGCCTGAGAGCACTGGCAAACAGGATCACTTCATTCCAAGTTGAGAGAGAGGTTTTCTGAACTAACCAGGTGATTGGAAGCCAAGTCCATGGGAAGGCTGATTACTTCCAGGTCACTCTTACTCCTGGGGTACATCTATTTGAGACCCCAGTCCACTGCTTTGGTGAGGGGGGCGAGTTACCAAGTGCCTCCTATGGAAGGTCCTGGAAGGGCCAGGCATACACGGCCACCTCTTGCAGATCATCAATTGCCCCCAGGTCTCATCTCTTTGGATTCCTTTTCTTTCCAGGATATTAATTTGGTAATTCCTTACTATCCGTTAGCCTTTGTTACTTTTTAAAAAAAATATATTTTTATTGATTTCAGAGAGGAAGGGAGAGGGGGAAAGAGATAGAAACATCAATGATGAGGATCATTGATTGGTTGCCTCCTGCACGCCCCCTACTGGGGATCGAGCCCACAACCCAGGTATGTGCCCTTGACTGGAATCGAACCTGGGACCCTTCAGTCCGCAGGCCAACACTCTTCCACTGAGCCAAACCAGCTAGGGCCCTTTTGTTACTTGTAATAAGAAGCATGTCTGTTTCACCCTTTCTTGGCAAATTATTTAGTCCATCGTTATTGGATGCAGAAAATGAGACCTTATTTTTACAGGCTCATGATCGTCTAACACTCACTTCGACCATAAGGTGAGAGACACTGCACTGTAGACTTGTTTACATCTCACTGTGACAGGAGTGTACAATGGCAGACTTGGTCAGATGAAGATCCTGATCTCCACACCTATTACCTGATTTTTGAATCCCAGCTCTGCCACTTATTAGCACTGCGACCTTAAGCACATGACCATCCTGTGACTGCCTCCGAGTGGGTCTCTAGCAGTTAGGCCGCTGTCGGTCAGTGGGGAGAGGGGATTGGGCTTGTGGCTTGTGGCTTTCGCCTACAGAGTAAGAATGTGCTCTGTTGGCATTTGTTTGTGAACGGGGAGGACTGATGAGGATTTAACCGTGCTGTGATTTTATGAATGGACTGTAGGTTCCAGGATGTGGGTATGCTCTTAGAGAATGACATAGAAATTAACTGTCACAGAATGGCTTTCTATCAGTCATGGTAGTTATTTTGTTTTGTTCTTTGTTTTTTTCTTGATTGGTTGACTAGATTGATGGCTAACCCCTCCTCCAGTGGTGGCTTGTTGCTTGTCTTTTGCGTGTTTTGTCATTGGTTCAGACTTTTCCCTGGGAAAGTGAGTGAGGAAGGTAATACAAATAATGATTATTTTAATTTATGTGGTACTTAGCAGTTCACAAATATATTGTGGAACATTTCTGTGAGGCAGCAAGATATGTTAATTCCATTTTGCAAATGAGGAACATGGGACTTTTGGGTTAGTAACCTTGCCCAAGTCACAGAATAAGTGGCAAAACTAGTAAGTATTTAAATATAGGTTTTCTGATTCCAAATATACAGGGTGGGCAAAGTACGTTCCCAGCTGTAAAAGGTAAACCAAAGGTAACAACTGTAAACCTACTTTTGCCCACCTCTGTAGTACGTTTCCCAGTGCACCGCCCAGGAGAATTGATTGAAATCAAGTTTAATCAGGGGAGCAGTTGTACCTTGCTAAAATGAAATTCTGTTTCCAAGTGATTTTTTAGAAACATGTTCTTGGTCTTTTTCTACAAGACATTTGGTTGGACTCTAGGTAAGAAAGCAATATCGATGGTCTCACTGCCCCATAGGGAGAGATGGTTGCCGACTGGTGCCTAAGCTCCTAATACCCTACATCGAAGGGGGGTTTGTGGTTACTGCTCCTCAGATCTTTGGGGAGAGAGCAGACAGTTGTCAGGAGTAGTTTCTTTGTCTCTCAGTGCCTATTGTATGTGTACTTGGCACCCTCCTTGTTGCGGTTGTGGCTCGCCCTTTTTTTTCCTTTTTGAAATGATCTGCCTTTTTATTTCTTAAAATCTTCCAACCCCAAATTAATTCGTTTTTTTAACTTTTACAAATATTTTTAATGATAGTTGTTCATGTTAGTTTATTAGGGGGAGCAATTGTACCTTGCTAAAATAAAATTCTTTTTTTTATTCTGTTTTTTTAAGTGTTTTTATTGATTTCAGAGAGAGGAAGGGAGAGGGAGAGGGAGAGAGATAGAAACATCAATGGTGAGAGAATCATTGACCAGCTGCCTCCTGCACGCCCCACACTGGGGATTGAGCCCACAACCCGGGCATATACCGCGACTGGGAATTGAGCCCTGACCTCCTGGTTCATACGTTGACACTCAACAGCTGAGCCACGCCAGCTGGGCCAAACTAATTCTTCAGGCTTTTCTTGGAGACTATAAAGTGGGCCTTTCTCTTTAGTTCTGGGTTGAAGTTCTGTTTGTTTTCAAATGGGAAGGTCAGTAATCTTTAGAAGGATGCTTATAGCTTATAAATGTATTTAATAAGAACTAACAGATTGTATCTCAGTATTTTGGAGTTGTGGTGAGTTTGAGGCAATAGTGGAAGTCCTAGAGTGTCAGCTCACCTCTGCTTCTCCTAACTCCTGTGCTCTTTCACAGGAATTAATCATCCAGACAATATTCCTCCTATGCCTGCATCCCCAGCCATACGGAGAGGATCCCTTAAACTGTAAAAAGGTCCATTGGCTTTTATCTGGAGTGGACTATACCCATAGAACTCAGTTCTGCTTTTTGCTTCATTTTGACAGGTTGACCTATGGTGTTGGTACCTCCAATAAAACTCAGTCTTAATGCTTTAGTTGACTGCGTTTCTCATTGCTTTGCCCAGGAAGGCCAAGGACATGTTAAAATCAGTGTGTCCCATCCTGTATCTCCTTTCTCAGACTTTTGGGACCAGGCTTTTGTTTATAATGTGCTATCTGTTTGGACTCCACTTCTGTTCATAAGCTCAAGATGTGGTCAGTGGGCATTAAAGGAGTTTTTTGCATCTTAAATATATATATTTCTTTCTTCTTCTTTTTTTTTTTTCTTTTCAGAGAGAAAGGGAATAGAGAGTGAGATAGAAACATCAACGATGAGAGAGTCATTTATCGGCTGCCTCCTGCATGCCCCCTCTTGGGGATTGAGCCTGCAACTCAGGGCATACTCTGACTGGGAATCAAACTGTGACCTCCTGGTTCATATAGGTCAGCGCTCAGCCACTGAGCCACCTGGGCCAGGCTGTAAAATGTCTTTTAATACTTTTACATTTCTTTGTGCTAAACCTCAAAAGTGCTTTCTTCCAAAGGTCAGAGACTTTGAAAAAGGTAACTAATTTTCAAAACTCTAAATGCATTTTTAAAAAGAAAAAACACCTTTGATTCACGTTATTTACATATTTAAGTAGTCAGTTAAGTAACTTTATTCATCAGAAGTAGTGTCTGTGGCCAAGGCACAAATCTGCAGGCTTCGGTGAGGGGCAAGGCACAGAGCAGGGGTGAGGGAGGGGTTATAGACATATATTCTTGGAACTATCTCCTCTCACAGATGAAAACTTTGTCTCCATCTGATACATTGTCAACTTCTCCCAGCATTTGAATGCTTGCTATGTGGATGGTAGTAGGAGACAAAGTCCCACACTGGGGAGGAAATACAGGCGTAAGGGCCTCTCAGGAGAGGCTGACCATGATGTGTTCTGGCGAGTCAGGGGAGGCAGGATTTGCACTAGACTTGAAGGGTGAGCGGTATGCCAGCTAACGTTACTCAGGCAGAAGGACCAGCTAGGACAAAGGAGAGACTGCAAAAGGTCCAAGCCAGAGGCACTGGGGAGCACACAGAGCACAGCGAAGACCAGGAGAAGTGACGGGCACCTCTTGACGGAGCCTGGGCTTAAGTCCTAGCATTCCTTTGCTGACTAGCTGAGTAACCTTGTGAGTTACTCACACTTCCTGAGCCTTAGTTTCCCCATCTGCAGAATGGCTAATAACTCCATCACAGACTGTTAGGACTGAATGAGACTATATTTCCTGGAGCACAGTGTAAGCACGCAAAAAAAAAGCTGCCATTATTACATTTGATTTCTTGTTTTAAAGTTAACATGTTCATTAAACCAGTTCCTGGAGGATAACTGCCCCCTCAGCCCCATCCATAGACAGCTATTGTCATCAGTTTGATGAATGTCTCCCTCTTCATTTCATCTCTGTATATCTTTGTTTTTTGTATTTATTGTGATTATCACTGTTCCAGTTTGGGAGGCAGGGAAAGGGAAGGCTGTGTGGCATGCCTGGAAGATGAGACTGAGCTGAATTAGGAGCCAGTGAAGGTTTTAGACATCAGGGGTGAGTTCAGCTGTTTCAACAACAGTGCTGAAATATAAGTTGGATTACGGGGAAGTGAGTATTTGCTTGGCTGTTAGAGCACCACACAAAAGTCAGGCACCTTTGTTACACACCTTCAACAATGTACAGCCCAGGTGGGGAGCCAAGGCGCTCACGTATCGTAGGGAAGTAGGGACAAGGCAGGGCCCAGGCCCAGGGAGTGGTGTGTGGACAAGAAATGCTGTAGCTGTGCAGGCAAAGCAAGATCACGGAGGTGATTGTTTCCTGACAAGAGGTCAGATGTAAGCCAGGCCTTGAAGAATGACGGAGATTTGGGAGACATTTTTGGGAGGGGCAGGCACAAGCCAAGAGGTAGGAGTACAGGTATTGAGTGTCCGGCCTGGACAGAATGGTGGATTTGGGTTGTCAGACGTGAGCAGTCAGGTTGGGAAGGAAAACTGCCAATGCCCTCGTCAAACCTGCTCTGCCCGATCTCAGCATGTCGCAGTTGTCTGCCTGCTTCCAGAGGGTGAGCCTTTCTAGGCCAGAACACTGTCATCGCCATCCCTGTATTCCTAGGCCCGGTTAGGGTAGTTACTGTGTGGAAATTATAGACTGGTTTCCTGTCCCCTCAAACTCAGGGTCTAAATAAAATCCTCATTTCATCTCTCGCCCCTCCCCCTTTCATTCTGTTCTCAGCCACAAGGCCTTAAACAGGTCACGCTCCCCTGTGCTTACCTCTCCGTTCCATAATTATTTTTGTACACCTGTTTGGAGTCACACTGCTTGACACTTACATAGTCTGGTGTCTAGCATGTCACACTCACTTCTGGGTCCCCACATTGCCTTTCTTCCTTCCTCACTAGGTCTCTCTTCCCTTCACTCTCCTTTTCTGGCTTGCCCTCTTCCCAGCCTCTAAATGTTGGAGTACTTGAGGCATCAACCCTACCCTTAATCTCTAGACCAGTGGCTTTAAACATTTGTTTAACCAAACACACACTATCTTCACTTAGGTCCGTAGACACTCAGAACTGAAACAAAGTTTCACAAAAAGTTCTTATACTCCATGGACTCTGTTATTTTCCATTCTGTTCTATTTCATTTTTTTGAAGTGCTGTTCATGACCCACTAAATTGATTTCGTAACCTTCAATTTGAAAAGCTGCTCTGGGTGATCTCATCCACTCCTTCGGCTTTAAATACTGTCTCCATGCTGATGACCTTCCATTTATAACTCCATCCCCACCTTTCCCGAGGTCCAGACATGCCAGCCGTCTCCCCAACATCTCCACTTGGGTGTCCACTAGGAATCGCAAAGTTAGCATGTCCAGCAAAGCACTCTTTATCCCCGCAGTCTGTCCTACTCCCACCTCATCCCTCCCCATGCGTGGTGCTGTGTCCACAGCGGCTCGGTAAGGGCCAGTGCTGGCACACAGCCTCCCAAACCCACTGCCTGCTCATCTGCCATCTGACCTCATGCTGCCATCTGACAAGATTTGAGGCCTTAGACAGTTACTAAACCCCTCTCTGCCTAACTGTCTTCATTTTATTAAAGTGGGGGTGTCCCACTATACCTTCCTCATGGGACATTGTGAAGATTGGATGGATTTTTACCTGTAAAGGAAATAGAGCAGTGGCAGGCACATAGGGCTGATGCCCAGCTGGCGTTGGCTGCTGCTGTTTGTCATCGTTGTTTTGTCTGTCATATCCACTTCTGATCCATTAACAATTTCCACTGGCTCTAACTTCAAAATACGTCCTTTATTTGACCGCATATCACCACCCCCATCAACAGCACATTCATCTATGCAGCCAACATCCCTTACCCAGATGACCAAAATAGCTTCTTAACTAACTCCCTGCTTCTGCCCTTGCCCTTCCCAAAGTCTGTTTTCCACAAAACAGCCAGAGTGGCCATTTAAGAGTTGAAACCAGAGCGTGTCCAAAGCCTTTTAATAAAATCCAAAAGTTGCTCTGGCCAATTTTCTCAGTGGTTAGAGCATTGGCCCGCACACTGAAGGGTCTCGGGTTTGATTCCTGGTCAAAGGCATGTACAGTGGGGCTTTGACTTATGAGTGTCCCGACTAACGAGTTTTTCGAGATACTAGCCGTCTCTCGGCCGATGTTTTGCTTTGAGTTGCGAGCTAAAATTCGGGTTACGAGCCAGCTTCAGATAACCCACCGCTAGTTGGCGCAGTGAACGCCACAACATCAGCCCAGCATCACGTGTCTCACTCGTTCACTTTAAGATTTGACATACTAGTAATTTGAGTTACGAGCTCCGTCACGGGTCAAGGCCCCACTGTACCTGGGTTGCAGGTTCGATACCCAGTCCTGGTAGAGGTGCATGCAGGAGGCAACCAATTGATGTGTCACATCAGTTTTTTTTTTCTCTCCCCCCCCTCTTTCTCTCCACTTCTCCCCTTCTCCCTTTCTCCCCTCCACTCTCTCTCTCTCTCAAAAAAAAGGGGGGGCAATGGAAAATATCCTTGGGTGAGGATTAACAACAACAAAAAAACATAATGGAAGGTGCTCCACAGAGCAGTGGTGGGTCCCCTGGACGAGGGGGTGAAGGGCTGTGGACATGAAGGATGAGGCTGCAGCGGTGGGGAGATTGTTACCTTGAGCAAGCCAAGTAAATGAGGCAGATATGTAAGTATGGATTGATGATACAGGAGCGGAGTTTCTAACTGTCTGAGGAGGGAATTATAAACATGGAAAGCTGGAAGGTTAGAAGGAACCCTGAGGGTATTGGGTTGGAATTGGAGGTACCAAGATGAAACTCATGTTTCTTTCACATATATACACAGTAGATAAGAGAAGTGGTTATAGGTATGGCTGTTCATGTACATACATAATTTTCTAGTTAGAAGTAACTATGTCCTGCTCAGTAACAATGAACAATCCTAGTACCCACTTCTGGTTTTCATATATTGTCCTGCTCTAAAAGGAATCAGGTGTTCTTGGAGAAATAGCTGTTCCAGGGATTGGGGTGGGAAAGTACACAAGATGAGCCTGGAACGTCTGGTGCCAGGAAGTAAAAGAATGCTCAAAGAATGGGACATGTAAACGGACACAGCAGCCAGTTTCAAGAGACTCCCACTGGCCAATACTGGCACAATTTGAGCATCGAATGAATGAATGAATGAATGAATGAATGAATGAGGAGGGAAAGCTCTCCCTGCTAATGATGGCTAGAGACTCACCATTAGGCAGCCATCATAGAGGTGGTCGATTCATGCGGGAGTCATCAACTGGTGTATGTTTGACAAAGAACAAGATATTGGCATAATCTCAGGATTTTCCCCACAAGATACGTGTACTTGGCAGTTACACAGTAAGGTGTAACTTGACAGTGGAGAAGGCTGGCAGAGATGGGCTTGACCAGGTGGATGTGGTTGACATCACCAGTGGAGGGAAGGCTCTCCATCCATCCCTCCTGACCTGACGCGCTAGAAGGAGCCCAGCTCCGCATTTCAGGCATTGCTGCCAGGAAGGCGGGACCTGAGTCTGGACGTACACATTGAGGGCCATCCTACAGAGTGAAAGGGCTGTGCTTTCAGGAACGGAAGTCAGGAGAACCCCAAGGACTATTACAGATTAACAAGACACTAGTGAGACGTGGCAACTTGTGTTCCTGGGTGGGATTCTGGGCCAGAAAAGAAAAGGAAACATTGTTGGAACAGTTTACTAAATTTGAATGGCGTCTATGGATTGGATTGGTGGTGTGGTATGAACATTGATTTCCTGCCATAGAGGGTTATATGCTGGTTTTAGAAGAGTGTCCTTGTTTTGGGAAATACACATTTTAGTCGTTAGGAGTGGTTGAGCTTCAGGTCTTCAGCCTGTCTCAAGGTGTCAGGGAAAAGCTAATATGTGTACCTGCAGGTAATGAGTGTGTATGAGTAATAGGGCAAACAATGTGAAACATCAGTTGGGGAATTGTTGAAGGGGTATGTAAGTACTACTATTCTGTACATTTGAAATTATTTCAAAATTATTTTTTAATACCCTATTGAGATTTTGACTAGAATTGAGATTTTTATAAATGGATGTGTGAAAATTTGATCTCTTTATGATACTGAGTCTTTTCACCTAGATGTGTTGCATATTCTTTTGGTTTGTTTATTTTTTATTGTGAACTCTTCTTTTGGGTCCTTTGGTAAAGTTTATAATTTTCATCAGAGAGCTTTTGCCCAATTCTGCTTTGGATTAGTCCTCTGGTATTTTTTTAATTTTGTTGCTATTATAAAATGAAACACTTTTTGCCAATAAGTGGCAACACTAATTGCTTTCTGTGATTTTTTGTCTGTGAAGGTTTAGAAATTATGTACTCAGCAACCTTTGAATGAAAAAATTATTCAGTAACATCTTAGGAGCTCAAGCTCAATAATTTGGGAAAACCCGCAGGGAGCCCCAGCTGGCCCCAGAGATAGCCCCACTGGCTCCCCACCTTCTCCTGCCCCTTTTCCAAGAACTGTTGGCCATTTTGCCACAGATTGGTCATCTAAATTAATCTTGGGATGCCCCTGCCACTATTCGACAGGTAGCCATTAAGTGGGGAGGGGCCCCAGGCTCCCTCTGGCCTGGCATTTTTTAAAAACATATACTTTTATTGATTTCAGAGAGGAAGGGAGAGGGAGAGAGAGACAGAAACATCAATGATGAGAGTCATTATCGGTTGCCTCCTGCATGCCCCCTCCCCTGGGGATCAAGCCCACAACCCAGGTATGTGCCCTGACCAGGAATCGAATCCTGATCTCCTGGTTCATAGGTCGATGTTCAACCACTGAGCCACACTGGTTGGGCTGGCCTGGCATATTGGGGCATTTCCCTGCAGTTAGAGAAGCATGCGTTTGATAGGGTGCTACAGCCTCCTGGCAGTTGGAAATTAGGTCTAAAAATAGGCCTACCCGCTGTGGGGTGGATTTCAGCTGTTTTTAGGACCGATTCTGAAAAACAGCTCAGAGGCGATGATTTCTGTGTGCACACTCACTTGGGCACCACGTGCGTGTGGTGTTGGTGCCAGGTTTCCGGGAGCAGAGAGTATTCCTGGCAAGTGCCTCTCTCCCCACCTGCCTCTGGACTGCGGGGTCTCCTGGGCCTCCCTTTCTTCCCCTCAGGCAGGGAAGTGCTTTCTTGCCAGTAGGAGCAGATAGAGCGAAGATATTTTTGAGGTAGAGTGAGGGGTATATTTTTTTAAATGAGACTAATAAAATTTTAAGTGGTTATTTTCTACACAAGCATTAATGTAAGTAGAAATGAAAAGGAAGAAAATTAATCCACAATCCTGCCAACCTGAATAGTCAAAAAGTTTTAATGTTTCCATATTATTTTGGGGGGCTTGGACAAAACAGATGCCTGATTTCTAGATAGTTGTACCTGTAGCACGGGTATGGGCTTATGTGCTACTTTTCTTTATCTGACTATACCTAATAAGCGTTTCCCATGGTGCTAGAATCTTTATAATTATTTTTAATGAGCATGTACTATTTTGTTGCACAGATATACCATAATTTGCTTAATCATTTTCAAATGATAAAGAATTAGGTTCTTACCAGTCTTTTCTTTTAGATATCCCTGGAGTGAATATGTTGGTACTTTGATTTCTGTTTGGTTGTTTTGAGATTTGCCTAGGTTAAAAATCTAGTAAACAGAGTTACTGGGTCAAAAGATACTAACATATTTACAGTCATACATATGCTGCATAACAAGGTTTCGGTCAACAGTGGACCACATATAAATAAGACGGTGGCCCCCTAAGATAGAATGGAGCTGAGTTTCTGTGCTTCGGGCGGAATTTTTCCTTTCCCTGAAAGGACAATATCTGTAGGGCTTGCAGAAGGTTCCCTCTCACTCACAGCACCTCAGTTGTGAGTACAGAGATTACATCCCAGTCCGTCGGCCACTGACCTGTATCCGTGCCGTGGAGACCGTCCCCCCAGCACTGCGCATTCAGCCTCCCAGGCCTGGCTGGTGGGCGGGCTTCAGAGCACACTGCTGCACATTCTTTGCTGAGGACCCAAGATCCTCTGCACAGGCCCACAGGAGCCACCTTACCGAGTATCAGTGCCACTGCCGCTTCCGTGAAGGCTTCTGTGGTGTGGCACCAGCCTGTCACTGTCCTTGGGAAATAGGTTCAGGTTGTAATGGTGTAAAGCACAGATAAGTTTCTTCGATTCAATGCTAGAGAGAGCCCTCTGTGCCACATAGGGTCAGTGGAGCCAAAAACATTTCCAAACTATCGAGTCCTCAGTTCTACACCCTCTCCATATTAATACCCTCTTTTTTTAAAAAAATAAAATAAATAAGTACCACAAAGTTTCTTAATCTGACACTGCTTCATCAGTAGCACATACCTATATACTGATGAAAGGCAAATTCACTTCACTGTTTATTTTTACTGAGGGAGAAAAGCCAGCAAAATCTCTGCTTTAAGGAAGACTTTGTGGAGAAGATCACATTTCAGGGCCTCTTAAGATCCTGAGAGCCATGTGGCCTGACAGGGCAGGAAGGAGCTTATGGACCTAGGGATGCTTCAGAGCAGGCCTCAGAGTGAGTGGGGCGATGCGCAGGGGGCGCCTGGCGCCGAGCAGGTTTGTTGATAGGGGGAGCGGGGCAGAAACTGGGCCGAAGATGTCAGTGGCTTCACAGCATGTGGGAGAGCAGCACTGTCAGGATGGCAGGGGGCGAAAAGCTGCTCCACGTGGTTGGTGCTGGGAGAGGGACCTTCTGGAGATGTTATGCCACTCCCAGAAAGATGAAAATGCCAGTGATAGGGCTGGGGAGGTGAGGGCAGGTGGCAGGTACAGGAAATGGAGGAGTAGCAGGATTAGGTCATGTCTTAAGTGCAGAGTTAAAGGAGTTTGGGGTTATTCTAAAGCTTCTTACTTAGGGTATCTAAGAGGATTGTAGTTTTTCTTGAGGGTGGTAAGTTGGGTCAGTGGAAGAAAGAACCACCTTTTTTGGTCATTAAAATTGAGTTGGTGATTTCCCAAGAATAAATATATTTTGTCACCTTTATAGAAATTAATCTAGACACAGTGACACTGCTCACTCAGTCTTCATGTGCAGAAGTGATTGCTCTGTCTCCCCGTTACCACCTAGGCCTTGTCTGGAGTCTTGTCTTCTGTCCCTGCGTGGTCATAAGACATTGCCATATGGCTGTTAAGTCCTGCAGACACCCCCACCGCCCCCACCACCCCGGCAGTCTGAGCCCAGCACCTGCCTGCTGCTGTGTTTGTTATCCCTCCAGTTTGAACCTTGGGCATGTCTTACTTGCTTGCTGTTTGGCTGTACATTTGGTCTGACGTTTCTAGGTGTTTTGTTGAGGGAGGATTTCCAGTCCCTCTGGTATGCCATATTGCATGAAATAGAAGTCTCTCACTCCCCAAGTGATAATATTCTACTCTGAAATACTAGGAATGAGAGAAAAACTATATTAGTCAGGGTCCTGGTAGGAAACAGATGGCACACTCAAACTGGGGAATTTGAGGAGCGTTTAATTATATCATTCATCTTGGGTTCATTCAGGAAGGGGGAAGCTTTCCATGCCAGGTCTGAAGAGTTTTGATAGAGGGATTAAGGGCTTACCCATCCCTTGGAAGGTCAGGGAAGCTGCTCCTGAGTATCTGAGATGAAAGCACCCGGGAAGCCACGGTGCGCCTGTGCCTGCTGCAGCTGCCTCTGGGTGTGTCAGCCTCCCTTCCTCTGCCTTCCAAATCGTTCTGGTGCTTCTTTGCCAGCTCTAACCAGGACCATGCTGGAAAGGGTTCTGGAAAGGTAGCTCCCAGCTCCTGATCTGCAGAGGAGAACTTGGAAAGAGGGTGATCACGATGCTGCTGAGTTGACCAGTGCAGAACTGGGACCGTTTATAAAAGGTGGTCAGGGTTAAGGGACACTGGGCGAGCAATAGCAGGAATTGTTATTATCCACAGGCCTGAAAGGCAAGAGGAGGAAGAGTTCCTGTAGTCTGGAGAAGGTGGCTAGCTATTTACTAATAAGTTGCCCCACCAGAGGGTAGCCATCAGCCAGCCTCAGGGGCTGCAGGGTAGGAGCCAGAAGAGTGAATTCCTCCTCCTCACTCTCCTGCCTTTTCCCAGCCAAACTGGGCCAGATGCCAGAGGGGCAGCAGAGCCTTTTGACAATCTCTGTGGTGCCCCCTCCCAGAGCATAGAGCAGAAAGGAGATGGGTGAGGAGTGAGACTGGAGGGCAAAGAGAATAACCCACCAGGCGATAACTAGAAGCATATGTGTTGTTGTTGTTTTGAGAGAGAAAGAGGAACATCAATTTGTTGTCCCACTTATTTATGCATTCGTTGGTTGATTCTTACATGTGCCTTGGCCCGGGATTGAACCTGCAACCTAGGCATATCGGTATGATGCTCGAACCAACTGGGCTATCTGGCCAGGGCTGCATATATATTGTTAATGTCTTGAGGACTGAAGCATTCCTTCAGGGCAAAGAAGGAGAATGAGCACAAAATCATTGGTTAAACCTGAAATGAAAGAGGAAGTGGGCCCCAGCTAGTTTTGCTCAGTGGATAGAGCGTCAGCCTGTGGACTGAAGGGTCCCAGGTTCAATTCTGGTCAAGGACACATGCCCGGATTGCAGGCTCGATCACCAGTAGGGGATGTGCAGGAGGCAGCCATTTAGTGATTCTCTCTAATCATTGATGTTTCTGTCTCTCTCTTCCTCTCCCTTCCTTTCTGAAATCAATAAAAATATATTTAATTTTTTTTTTTTTTTAAAAGAGGAAGCGGGTCCTTGAAAAGCTCTCTCCAGGAAACTGCCTTGAGGACAGTTTGGAGAACTTTGTGGAGGGGAATGGGGTGATGTCCGACCTGTGAAGGAAGAAGACAAAGGAAGCTGCTGCTGGTTTCCTGTAGACAGCAAGGCCCCGTGCTAGGAGGGAGACGCGGCTGCAGTGGTTGTTGTGAGGTCATGTGGACTCTGGGCTGGCGAACGTAAAGACACTAAGTTCTGGACCTCACTTACTAGTCACCGCCAGAGGCTTTCTGATACCATTCAGAAAGTTAGGAAAGTGTGAGAAGACCAGGAAAGGGAAATCAGGCCAAGGGAGAGTTGGGGAGGGAGGTGCATTGGTAACCTCATTTGCAGAGTATGTATACAGATTCCAGTGGGTGACCTACTTCCTTTGAAGTGTCAGATTTTAACTACATCTGTATTCATTTAAACAAAGAAATTCAGGCAGTTGTCATTATTAATCACAGTGCTTTAAAACTGATTACACTGATGCTTTGCTTTATTGAAATTGGGATAGTATTGGAATGATCTATTTAGTAGCTTGTTTTATATGCTAATGTTTAAAATTACAGTTACTCTGGGTTTACATTCTTTTTTTTTTTAATATATTTTATTGATTTTTTACAGAGAAGAAGGGAGAGGGATAGAGAGTTAGAAACATCGATGAGAGAGAAACATCGACCAGCTGCCTCCTGCACGCCCCCCAGTGGGGATGTGCCCGCAACCAAGGTACATGCCCTTGACCGGAATCGAACCCGGGACCCCTGAGTCCGCAGGCCGACGCTCTATCCACTGAGCCAAACCGGTTCGGCTGGGTTTACATTCTTAAGTTCTGATATACTTGGTTTTCTAATTGCTTTACTTGGGACTCCTAAAAAAGATGGACTTGTACCCACTTTCTGGTGCTCAAATACTTCCTGTATGCTAAGAATATTTAGCTTGACTGGTACCTCACAGGAGGTACTTGGCTGTGGGTTTGTTTTTTGTTGTTGTTTTTTTCTCCATCTAGTCCATAAACCAGAACTATAACAACAGGAGGAGAAGAGCTGAGAACAGGCCTTCGAAGGAATTGTACCTAAATGTTTTCTTTTCTGGAGCTCGGGTTTTCTTAGGAAACGGGCGGCATAAGGTGGGACATACTGATGTTAAAGTGAGTTGTCCTTAGCTCTTAGGGCTCCTGTTTAGGAAAAATTTGGAGCAAGTGGCAACATTGTTTATATACTTGAATTTTTCAGAAGCCTGATTTTATTTACAGAAGGATTAATTAAACAACCATGTATTAATTTATGGAATGATTCTCTTTCTAGGAAGCTTTGCATTAAACTGCCAGACTTAGTCTTTTTGTTGGCTTTAAACCATCAGCCGCCTTTTATCATGTAGAGAAGACCAAAGGGGGAAAGAAGGACATATTTAAAAGGTATTGATGGTGGCCACCCACTTTCAAGGCCAACCTCAGACAGGACAAGTGCCAGCTGTCCCTATCATAGACCCTCTGGGTCATGCAGTGCTAGGAATAAGGGGGCAGACTCCTGCTGCTCAGGAGTCATTGAAACCTGTGTTTTGGTTTCCTCATCTGTAAAGTGAGGATAGTAGTGTTCTGTGCATTAATGGTTAGTGTGTGAGGTCAAACATTACAATAAGCTAGTGTCTGTTGCCAAGCAATTCATTGGAACACAGAAAATAGTCTGTTGTGAAGGCATTTTGAAGAGGATGAGAAATGGTTTCCTTTAGATTCTGAGATTATTTGAATGTTTAAAGATGACTTTGGGTCATGTGATTATAATCAAACTTAATACCAAAGTAACAGCCCCTCGTCTACTTATTTTAGACGTAAGATATTTCAGGAAGAAGTGAGTCAAGCTTCTAGGGTTTGGAGTTACTGGCCATCTTCAGCCCTGATCCGTGTTTACTTTCTGAAGTCTCCTCATGGCTCTTATGTGGATTCAAGTTGGGTTTTTCCCCTTGGAACTGAACCTGGAGAATTTGATAGGCAAGCCTTCAGCATCTTCAGCTCTGCTTTTAGATCGATCATGTTCCATTTATATAAGTTCTATCTAGTTCTTTAAGGCCTAGTTCTTGTACCATTTACTGGTTCGCAAGAAGGCCTGCCGTGTGCTCCGTACTGTTTCAGTGACATGATATTGCAGCAAGGCTCAAAGTCTCTGCCCTTTAGGAAACTTATATTCTAGTGGGGAAGATACAGACAGTAGACAAGTAGCATATCCGTGTCTGCTAGGAGTAAGTACTGGGGAGCAGCTAACATGGGGGAAGGAGATTGGCAAAGCCTGGGCAAGGGTGTAGTTAGCTGTTTTTTAATAAAATGGCCAGGGAAAGCCTTACTAATCAGGTGACATTTGCTTAGAGACGAAGGAAGAGGGACAAGCCATGTGGCTATGGAGGAAGAGGAGCACAGGCAAGAATAAAGTTCCTGTGTAGAAATACCAGTGGCCCATCCCAGGAGCTAGGAGACAGCGTGGAATAGAGCAGAACAGGGTAGGAGAGGCAGTCACAGAGGCAATGGGGTGGGAGCCGGGCCTTCCAGGCCATCTTCACTTGGAATATGATGGGGCACCACTGCAGGGCTTGGACATGAGGAGCCTGACTTACCTTTTAAAAGTATCGCCACCTTTCTGCCAATAACTCCATTTTCAGCTCCCCCTGAGAGGGAACTAAGAAACTAACTTCATAAGCCATTGTAGAAAAATGTGTCCTAACTTACCCTAGCTCACGTGTGTTTCATAACTTCTTTTTTTTTTAATATATATTTATTGATTTTGGAGAGGAGGAGGAGGGAGAGAGAGAGCTAGAAACATCAATGATGAGAGAGAATCATTGATTGACTGCCTCCTGCACACCCCACACTGGGAATCAAGCCCGCAACCTGGGCATGTGCCCTGTCTTGGAATCGAACTTTGACCTCCTGATTTATAGGTCAGCACTCAATGACCTGAGCAATGCCGGCCGAGTCATAACTTCTTTTTTAAATAATTGATTTTAAAGTCAATTGGAACAGTTTGGCCTTGTCTTACTCATCTCTGACTCTGAGAGAATTAGGCAGGCCTAGGCAAAAGACAAAGTAAAATCAGCTCTTGATTAACAGTTTAAAAAGAGCATTCTATTATGTGCTAATTACATTAGTAGAGGTATTACAAAGTGTTGACCCAGTCAGGTGACCTAGGTCCTAGGCTTGATGAATTCTTCTTTTCCTCTATCTTTTGCTGTCCTCCAAAGTGACTGTTTCTACTCCCTCTTTTATAGTAATCACCATTAATAACTCTGATTGCCAAATAAAAACTATGTGGGGATCAGAGGTGCTGGAACGTCTTGCAGACCTCCAAAAAGAATCTTCAAGAATAGTCACGGCTATTTGACTTATGCAGCCTTGTCCTTTGTACCTGTGCATTGATGGATGGTTGAGGGGTGCCTTGGACACAGTTATGTGTCAAGAAGAGGTTACCCTTCCTTAAGTTTGTGTGGCTGACTGCAGTGAGGCATCCCTGTGGTAGTTGGTAATTACAGTGACCTGCTGTAACACGCATTCGGATACAAGGGATTGACCAGTTCTCTGGCCAGTCCATTTCTCAAATTCCAGGAGGAGTTAGGCAGTGGAATAGCATCATTATTTTTTAGACTCTTTAGTTCAGTAACCAGTCTAATAACATGAAAGCAAATAAATGAAAGTGTTCTTCTCATCCCTCCCCACCATAACTGGAAAATATTTAAAAATTGCTGTTTTTTAATTGAGAGTAATAACACAGTCCTATATTTTTACCCAGTTGAATTGGAGGGGGCTCATTTAATAATGAGGTTTTTACTGTATTGAATTTGTTTTTACCCAGAGTGCTTCTTTTCATACTAGCATAGACTTCTGCCTCACTCTTTAGACCATTTCTCTGCATATTTTCATTTTCAGAAATGGATAGGCTAAGAAATAAAAGGAGATGAAATTCAAACCAGTCAGTTTCATCTGGACAGCTGGGCTATCATAGCCCCTCCATCACCTAGACTTGATTTATTTGTACTAGGACGACGCATGTCTCACTCTCTTTTTTTTTCTTTCATTTCCAGGAGGGCTGTTGGCCCGCCACTGTGCTGTTGAACAGTATGCAGTCCTTTCGGGAGCAAAGCAGTTACCACGGAAACCAGCAGAGCTACCCACAGGAGGTACACGGCTCCTCCCGGCTAGAAGAGTTCAGCCCTCGCCAGGCCCAGATGTTCCAGAATTTTGGGGGCGCAGGTGGTAGCAGTGGCAGCAGTGGCAGCAGCAGTGGTGGTGGGCGGCGAGGGACGGCAGCGGCTGCAGCAGCGATGGCTAGCGAGACCTCTGGCCATCAAGGCTACCAGGGTTTCAGGAAAGAGGCTGGAGACTTCTACTACATGGCAGGCAACAAAGACCCCGTGGCGGCAGGCACCCCGCAGCCTCCTCAGCGAAGGCCTTCTGGGCCTGTGCAGAGCTATGGACCCCCCCAGGGGAGCAGCTTTGGCAATCAGTATGGGAGTGAGGGTCATGTGGGCCAGTTTCAAGCACAGCACTCTGGCCTTGGTGGTGTGTCTCATTATCAGCAGGACTACACGGGGCCTTTCTCTCCAGGGAGTGCTCAGTACCAGCAGCAGGCATCCAGCCAGCAGCAGCAGCAGCAAGTCCAGCAGCTGAGACAACAGCTTTACCAGTCCCATCAGCCTCTGCCACAAGCCACTGGCCAGCCAGCGTCAGGCTCGTCCCATCTGCAGCCGATGCAGAGGCCCTCAACTCTGCCATCCTCTGCCGCTGGTTACCAGTTACGAGTGGGTCAATTTGGCCAGCACTACCAATCTTCTGCCGCCTCCTCCTCCTCCTCCTCCTCCTTCCCGTCACCACAGCGTTTCAGCCAGTCTGGGCAGAGCTATGACGGCAGTTACAGTGTGAATGCTGGATCCCAGTATGAAGGGCATAATGTGGGTTCTAATGCACAGGCTTATGGTTCACAATCAAATTACAGCTATCAGCCTCAATCTATGAAAAATTTTGAACAAGCAAAGATTCCACAAGGAACCCAGCAGGGGCAGCAGCAGCAGCAACAGCAGCAGCAGCCACAGCAGCAGCCTCAGCAGCAGCAGCCACAGCAGCAGCAGCAGCAGCAGCACGCTCCACAGCACGTGATGCAGTACTCCAACGCGGCCACCAAGCTGCCCTTGCAGAGCCAAGTGGGGCAGTACAACCAGCCCGAGGTTCCTGTGAGATCCCCCATGCAGTTCCACCAGAACTTCAGCCCCATTTCTAACCCTTCCCCAGCTGCCTCTGTGGTTCAGTCTCCAAGCTGTAGTTCGACCCCATCTCCTCTTATGCAGAGTGGGGAGAATCTCCAGTGCGGGCAAGGCAGTGTGCCCATGGGTTCTAGAAACAGAATCCTACAGTTAATGCCTCAGCTCAGCCCAACCCCATCGATGATGCCCAGTCCTAATTCTCATGCTGCTGGCTTCAAAGGGTTTGGACTAGAAGGAGTGCCAGAAAAGCGCCTGACAGACCCTGGCTTGAGTAGTTTGAGTGCCCTGAGTACTCAAGTGGCCAATCTTCCTAATACTGTCCAGCACATGCTACTTTCTGATGCCCTGACACCTCAGAAGAAGACCTCCAAGAGGCCCTCCTCTTCCAAGAAAGCAGACAGCTGCACAAACTCTGAAGGCTCCTCCCAGCCTGAAGAACAGCTGAAGTCCCCCATGGCAGAGTCACTGGATGGAGGCTGCTCCAGCAGTTCTGAGGACCAAGGCGAGAGAGTCAGGCAGCTGAGTGGCCAGAGCACTAGCTCTGACACCACCTATAAGGGTGGAGCCTCAGAGAAAGCCGGCTCCTCCCCAGCACAAGGCGCTCAGAATGAAGCCCCCAGACTCAGTGCCAGTCCTGCAGCCAGAGAAGAGGCGGCCTCGCCAGGTGCTAAGGACACGCCATCATCATCCGAGGGCAACCCAAAAGTCAATGAGAAGACCATTGGGGTGATTGTCTCCCGGGAAGCCATGACGACTCGGGCAGAAAAGCCTGGTGGGCAAGATAAAGGCTCTCCAGAGGATGATCCCACAGCCACTCAAAGGCCACCCAGCACGGGTGGGCCCAAGGAAATCAGTCATGCATCAGTTCCACAGCCAGAGCCTCCGGGAGGAGGGGGCAAAGGAAACAAGAGTGGCGATAACCCCAACCACAATGGAGAGGGCAATGGCCAGAGCGGGCACCCCACAGTAGGCCCTGGCTTCATAGGCAGAACTGAGCCTAGCAAATCTCCCGGAAGCCTGCGCTATAGTTACAAAGACAGCTTTGGGTCAGCCATGCCAAGAAGTGTCGGTGGCTTTCCTCAGTATCCTACAGGACAAGATAAGGGGGATTTCACTGGCCACGGGGAGCGGAAGGGTAGAAATGAGAAGTTCCCCAGCCTCCTGCAGGAAGTGCTTCAGGGTTACCACCACCACCCTGACAGGAGATACTCTAGGAGTACTCAGGAGCATCAGGGCATGGCTGGTGGTCTAGAAGGAACCTCAAGGCCTAATGTCTTAATTAGTCAAACCAATGAATTAGCTAGCAGGGGCCTTTTGAACAAAAGCATTGGGTCCCTATTAGAAAACCCCCACTGGGGCCCCTGGGAGAGGAAATCAGGCAGCTCAGCTCCAGAAATGAAACAGATCAATTTGGCTGACTATCCAATTCCCAGAAAGTTTGAAATAGAGCCTCAGTCATCAGCCCATGAGCCCGGGGGTTCCCTCTCCGAAAGAAGATCAGTGATCTGTGACATTTCTCCACTAAGACAGATTGTCAGGGACCCGGGGGCTCACTCGCTGGGGCACATGGGTGCTGACACCAGACTTGGGAGGAATGAACGTCTCAATCCAAGTTTAAGTCAGTCGGTCATTCTTCCAGGTGGTTTGGTGTCCATGGAAACAAAACTAAAATCCCAGAGCGGGCAGATAAAAGAGGAAGACTTTGAGCAATCCAAATCCCAAGCTAGTTTCAACAACAAGAAATCTGGAGACCACTGCCATCCTGCTAGCATCAAGCACGAGTCTTACCGAGGCAATGCCAGCCCTGGAGCTGCCGCCCATGACTCCATCTCAGACTATGGCCCTCAAGACAGCAGACCCACGCCCATGCGGCGGGTCGCTGGCAGAATGGGTGGTCGGGAGGGCATGAGGGGTCGGTCCCCTTCTCAGTATCATGACTTTTCAGAAAAACTGAAGATGTCTCCCGGGAGGAGCAGGGGCCCAGGGGGAGACCCTCATCACATGAACCCACATATGACCTTTTCAGAGAGGGCCAACCGGAGTTCATTACATGCTCCCTTTTCTCCCAACTCGGAAAGCCTGGCCTCTGCGTATCACACAAACACGCGGGCTCATGCTTATGGGGATCCCAGTGCAGGTTTGAATTCTCAGCTCCATTACAAGAGGCAGATGTACCAACAGCAACAAGAGGAATATAAGGACTGGAGCAGCAGCTCTGCTCAGGGAGTGATCGCCGCGGCCCAGCACAGGCAGGAGGGGGCCCGGAAGAGCCCAAGGCAGCAGCAGTTCCTGGACAGAGTGCGGAGCCCTCTGAAAAATGACAAAGATGGTATGATGTATGGCCCACCGATGGGGACTTACCATGACCCCAGCGGTCAGGAAGGGCGCTGCCTCATGTCTAGTGATGGTCTGTCTAACAAAGGCATCGAATTGAAGCATGGCTCCCAGAAGTTACAGCAAGAATCTTGTTGGGATCTTTCTCGGCAGACTTCTCCAGCCAAAAGCAGCTGCCCTCCAGGAATGTCCAATCAAAAAAGATATGGACCACCCCATGAGACCGATGGGCATGGACTGGCTGAGTCTACACAGTCATCCAAGCCTAGCAATGTTATGCTGAGGCTTCCAGGGCAAGAGGATCATTCTTCTCAAAACCCCCTCATCATGAGGAGGCGTGTCCGTTCTTTTATCTCTCCCATTCCCAGTAAAAGACAGTCACAAGACTCGAAAAACAGCAACATTGAAGATAGAGGACGCCTCCTTCACCCATCAAAAGAAGGCGCTGATAAAGCGTTCAATTCCTATGCCCATCTTTCTCACAGCCAGGACTTCAAGTCCATCCCCAAGAGAGAATCCGCCAAGGATCTCACAAGTTCAGACAATAGAAACTGCCCTCCTGTTACCCTCACAAGTCCTGCTAAGACCAAAATCCTGCCCCCACGCAAAGGACGGGGACTGAAATTGGAAGCTATAGTTCAGAAGATCACTTCCCCAAATATTAGGAGAAGTGCGTCCTCGAACAGTGCAGAGGCTGGGGGAGACACAGTCACTTTGGATGACATACTGTCTTTGAAGAGCGGCCCTCCTGAGGGTGGGAGTGTTGCTGCTCAGGAGGCCGAGATGGAGAAGAGAAAGGGTGAGGTGGTATCTGACCTGGTCTGTCCAACAAACAAGGAGCTGAACATAGAAAAGCCTCTTGCAAGGTCTTCAGAGGAGTGGCGTGGCAGTGGAGACGACAAAATGAAGACTGAGACACACCCAGATACGGTCACTGCTGGAAAGGAACCCCCTGGTGCCATGACATCCGCAACCTCACAGAAACCTGGGAGTAACCAAGGGAGACCAGATGGTTCCCTGGGTGGGGCAGCGCCTTTAATCTTTCCTGACTCAAAGATTGTACCTGCAGCTGGCGGACTGGCCCCTGAGGCAAATCCGAAGGCTGAAGAGAAGGAGACCGATGCAGTGACGATTTCCCCCAAACCAGAGGGTTTCCCCCCAAAGGGGTACTTCCCTTCAGGAAAGAAGAAGGGGAGGCCCATTGGTAGTGTGAATAAGCAAAAGAAACAGCAGCAGCCACCACCTCCACCCCCTCAGCCCCCCCAGATACCAGAAGGTTCTGCAGATGGAGAGCCAAAGCCAAAAAAGCAGAGACAAAGGAGGGAGAGAAGGAAGCCTGGGGCACAGCCAAGGAAGCGGAAAACCAAACAAGCAGTTCCCATCGTAGAACCCCAGGAACCTGAGATCAAACTAAAGTATGCCACCCAGCCACTGGATAAAAGTGATGCCAAGAACAAGTCTTTTTTTCCTTATATTCATGTAGTAAATAAGTGTGAACTTGGAGCCGTTTGTACAATCATCAATGCTGAAGAAGAAGAACAGACCAAATTGGTGAGGGGTCGGAAGGGGCAGAGGTCTCTGACCCCGCCACCCAGCAGCACTGAGAGCAAGGCACTCCCAGCCTCGTCCTTCATGCTGCAGGGACCTGTGGTGACCGAGTCTTCTGTGATGGGCCACCTGGTGTGCTGTCTGTGCGGCAAGTGGGCCAGTTACCGGAACATGGGTGACCTCTTTGGACCCTTTTATCCCCAAGATTATGCAGCCACTCTCCCGAAAAACCCACCTCCTAAGAGGGCCACGGAAATGCAGAGCAAAGTTAAGGTACGGCACAAAAGCGCTTCCAACGGCTCCAAGACGGACACTGAGGAGGAGGAGGAGCAGCAGCAGCAGAAGGAGCAGAGGAGCCTGGCCGCCCACCCCAGGTTTAAGCGGCGGCACCGCTCGGAAGACTGTGGTGGAGGCCCTCGGTCCCTTGCCCGGGGGCTTCCCTGTAAAAAAGCAACCACAGAGGGCGGCAGCGAAAAGACTGTTTTGGACTCAAAGCCCTCTGTGCCCACCACTTCAGAAGGTGGCCCTGAGCTGGAGTTACAAATCCCTGAACTACCTCTTGACAGCAATGAATTTTGGGTCCATGAGGGCTGCATTCTCTGGGCCAATGGAATCTACCTGGTCTGCGGCAGGCTCTATGGCCTGCAGGAAGCGCTGGAAATAGCCAGAGAGATGGTGAGTACGAGAAATTCTTACCAGCTTGCTCTTTATCTTCTTTTTGGTTCTATTTCTTCCACCTTTACCTATTTCAGCCTTACTGTTTTAGTCTTAATATCATGTTGTAATTCCTCCAGATTAAAGCCGCTGGGCCCAAATGATGGGCAGAAATTTGGAAGATTTATTTAACTTCTAATTTTATCAATAATATGTGTTTATAGTTTACAAAGTCAAGCTAGTGCAATACAGCTTATTAAAATAGACGTCCTCCGGCCCTCCTGAGATAGACTTCTGATTCATTCCTCTGCTAGTTTCCTGTTTCTAAACAATAAGCTTCTGCTATTTGTGTTATTTATTGATCCATTTTTCAACATCTAATACTTATGAAGTATGCTATGGCTATATATCCTTTTTTCTAAAACTCATATCTCTAAAATTACTAATTCATGTTATTATTTGCTTTTTATTTTTTTGGACCACATCTCTCTAATTTAAACTTTGCCATTGAAATGTTTTTCTTTAGGTCTGTTTCATAACTATTATACTAGGGTGTTCGTCACCATCATTTGTTTCTTCCCCCTAGTAAATGCTCTTTCCTGAATCCTGTATTTTTGCCTTTCTTAGCTGGACTTTTACTTAATGGAGTGTACCATCCTTTAGCAATTTCCTGAGAAAGGGTGCATGGGGAGTACATATGTTGAGATTTTGCCTACTGAAAATGTCATTATTCAGTCATGTTTAATTGAAGATTGGTTGGGTATAGAATTCTAGATTTGAAATCATTTTCTCTCACTATCTTGGTGTCATGACTGCTGGCTTGTCCTGTAGCTTCTAGGGTTGCAGTTGAGAGGACAAGAGGGGTGTTTTTTGTTGTTGTTTGTTTTGGGGTTTTTTTTAATTGGTTGATTGGTTTTACAGAGAGAGGAAGGGAGGGAGAAATAGAAACATCGATTTGTTGTTCCACTTATTTATGCATTCATTGATTGATTCTTATTTATCCCCTGACTGGGATTGAACCCGAAACCTATCAGGAAGCATATCAGGACGGCACTCTAACAACTGAGCTACCCAGCCAGGGCCTGGAGTTCTGATTTTCATTTGTTATATGTGTGTTCTGTCTTCTCCCTGGGAAGGTTTGAGGATCTTCTCACATTCCCTTGGGGTCTGACATCTCAGAACGATAGGCGTTGAGGTCAGTCTTTATTCATTGTGCTGGCTACTCTGTGAGGTTTAGCCGCCTGTAAACTCATGCCTTTCAGTTTGGGAAGTTTGTCGTGTGTTATTTCTTGCATGATTTCTTTCCCTCTGTCTTCTCTGTTCTCTCTTTCTGGAATTCCTGTTAATTAGGTGTATTGTACCTTCTGAGTTGATCCTCTGGCTTTATCTTTTTTCTCCTGTTCTGTGTTCTCTCTGCCTTTTTGTTCTAATTTTTCCATGTTTTCTTAAACTTTTATCATCTAACCTTTTAGTTATCTTAATTTCTGATATCTTGGAGAGCTTTCTCTTTTCTGAATATCCCTCTAAAGCAGTGGTTGTCAACCTTGGCTGC
>NW_005871287.1:100281-138995 GCF_000147115.1 Myotis lucifugus
TACATGCCAGCCTCGGCTCCGCAATCATACGCGGCCAGGCCCACGCTGGGGCACGGACCATCTGGCTGGACCGGCGCAATTTTTCAAGTTAGACATGCAACTAATTCCGTAATTCCCAGTGCGGTTGCTACAAAGGCTCCTTGTCCCTGTCTCCGCTTTTTTGCAATTCGAGGAGTCGCTACGTAATCATACTATAATCTATTCTGGGAGCCCTCTTCCTCCGGAAATTCTTTCTTTGTTACTAATGTTGTGGCCCAGAAATCAGGATTTTAAAAAGATTCCCAGGTGATTCTAATGTGCAGCCAAGGTTGAGAACCACTGCTCTAAAGAGACAGTTACCTGGTTGAATTGGGCTGAGTTAGGGATCCAACTCCTCTTACAAACTCTGAGTTAATGCTCTGGTTGCCAGCCCCATCTTACAGCACCCACTTTCTGAGACACTGCCTTCTCAGGATCTGTGCCACAAAGGGCTGGCTTTCTAGGGACCCCTCTACTGCACTCATTCTCTCTGCTTCCTTTCTGTCTGCTGATTCACTTATTCTTTGTCTATTCTATTTCCAGCTTCCAGAATTTGGACATCTTTTTTTAAATCTTTATTGTTGAAAGTATTACATGTGTCCCCTTATTCCCCCCATTGACCCCTCCTGTCCACCCCCACCCAGGCCTTCACCACCCTATTGTCTGGGTCCATGGGTTATGCATGTATGCATACAAGGTCTTTGTTTGATTACCTTCCACCCACCCACCCACCTCTCCCCCGCCTTCCCTCTGAGATTCCACACTCTGTTCCATGCTTCCATGTCTCTGGATCCACTCCATTCATCAGTTTATTTTGTTAATTAGATTCCACTTATGAGTGAGATCATGTGATACTTGTCTTTGGGTTATTTTACTTAGCATAATACTCCACAGAATTTGTACATCTCTTGTGTGTTGTTTCCTCTCCCATTCTTCATGTCCTCATGAATTTGTCTTATAAGTTTATCCCTGTATTTTTGTGGGAGGGAAACTGATGTGTAAATGTATGGTTTGAACTACAATATTTAATTAGATGAGAGATTTTTTTGTATAAATTTATATTTAAAACTTATAGTTGACAATTATACAAATGACTTTCAATCATAATAAGGATTTTATCAGCCAGAATCATAGTATTCTTGGACACTTTTTACTGTCCTCTCCCACCCCTTTATCATTGAATTATCCCCAGAATTTTTAGCAGTGTTTGATGAAAAGGAAATACTCAAACTATAGTTAAAATGTAATTAATGTGAAATTTATATATTTTTTAAATTCGAACATTCTAATTGTAACACAAGGGGCTTGTCTTTCCCGCATGTTCTTTCTTCTGTTTCCTTCCCTGTCTCTATCGTTGATGTCCCTCCAACCCCAAGTTTGAAATAGATTTACTTCTTAGACACAGTGACATATTAAAATGCAAAAGTCTTAAAGTGATACATTTAAGATGCTAAAGTACAAAATTCTCCAAAATAGTCAAGTCTAAGCACTCAATAATCCATTAATCATCATCTTGTCCCATTTCATGGCCTGCTTGCCAGTTTTCCTCTAGAAAGTTAAAATATTTGGTGGGTTGGTTTGTTCTGTTTATTTGTTACTTTTTGGTGTATGTCATGTCCATCCATCAGTGTTTTCTTCATTACAACATAGATTATTATTATCTCTTAGAGCAGCGGTTCTCAATCTGTGGGTCGCAACCCCTTTGGGGGTCGAACGACCCTTTCACAGGGGTCGCCTAAGACCATCCTGCATATCAGATATTTACATTACGATTCATAACAGTAGCAACATCAGTTATGAAGTAGCAACGAAAATAATTTTATGGTTGCGTCACAACATGAGGAACTGTATTTGAAGGGCCAGAAGGTTGAGAACCACTGTCTTAGAGTAATGCTTACATATAAACTTTTGAACATTCTATAAAAATAATGGGTAACCAGTAATCAGGCTAATTCCTGCCTAGCAAAGCCTTCGATCCTGTGTCTCAATCAAAGACTAGTTTATAGGAAGTAGAAGGTACTCAACAATGATGTGACCACCCTAAGTCACAATTCCCATCATCCCCAAAAGTTGGTGAACAGTGGAGCTTGCATTTTTAAATTCCTAATCAGGAATCCATGTCTTCAGAAAGTGACAATTTAGTCTATTACTTGTCAGCTTTGATCCTAAAATAAAATCTGGAATGTTATAATTGGAACATATCCACTGAATATGATAAACCGATCTTTTTCTAACCCATCCCCCATAACCTGCATTGACTAACTGGTTAAAATAACATGAAGTGTTTTGGGTACAGAACATTGAAAATAATTTTTTTGTTTTTTAAAATATTAATTGCTGCCTCAACTGTTTCATAAGTGCTTCAAATTAATCATGTGTTCTAAGGAATAAAAAGTTGGAATGCTTTATTTAAAGGTAAAAGGTATAAAAACGGGTATTTCTGTCCCTACAATTCTATATAATAGAGTCTCTACAACTAGATGTTTTAGTTTTCTGATAGCTCCATCAGGACTGCAAATTCTACCATCTCCTTTAATGACAGGTTTCAGAACACAAACAGTTGAGCAATCTTTTTTTTTAAATAAATATAATTGATGTATAACATTATATTAGTTTCATGACCAATCTTAAATCTCATATTGCAGCTTTAAGCTTATTACTTTACTAGAGGCCTGGTGCACGGATCCATGCACATTGAAAGGAAATTAATTAAAAGGTGGCGGGCGGGGTGGGACTGGGCGAGACGGGCCAGACATGCGCTGAAGCCAACCGCCCATGGTCCCACCCCAGCTGGCCGCACCTGGAGTGGTGCCGGGGCTCGAAGGGCATCTGCAGAGTGAGTGGGGTCCCTCGGCCTGGCCTGTGGGGATCAGGCCAAAACCGGCAGTCCGACATCCCCTGAGGGGTCCCAGAGTGTGAGAGGGCACTCTGCAAAGTTGCTGTCACTCAGCAGCTTCTGCGTTGAGCGTCTGCCCCCTGGTGGTCAGTGTGCATCATACCTACCAGCTGGTCAGCCAGTCGCTTAGCCTTTTATATAGACAGATACTACAGGCCCAGTACACGGGATTTGTGCACTGGTGGGGGCGTGGCCTGCAGGGATCGGCTGCTGTGGGAGTGTTACTTGTCCTGGTCTGCCTAGCGGCTGTGGACCTGCCCTCTGAGCGGCTGCTCCCAGGTCTGGCATCTTCTGTGGAGCTGGAGCACCCGCCTCTCCAGGGGACCCGGTCAAGGCCGGGCCCAGGTTCAATAGCACTGAGAGGCGACAGAGTAGACCTCAGTCCCACCACAGTCACGAACTTGCCTCCCAACCTCTGGGGTCAGCTCCAGGAGCCTGGTGGCGGCCTGTGGGCGTCTGGAGGAGGAGGTGGCAGGGAGTGAGGAGTAGGAGCCTGGGGCGAGGAGGCAACGATCACAGCCCAGGTTCCTGCTCATCGGCCCCAGGGTTCGCAGCAGGAACAGCTGCTCATCCCGGTCAGCCGAGCGGTGCTCCCACTGTGGTGGCGCACTGACCACCAGGGGGCAGCTTCTGCATTTAGCGTCTGCCCCCTGGTAGTCAGTGCACATCATAACGTCTGGTCTACCAATCATTCTGGTCATTCCGCCATTTGGTCCCTGGACTTTTATTATATAGGAGGATTGTACCTACTCACTTTGCCAGTGCCCTTTAAAAATATTAACTTTCTCTTTCCTCAAGTCTATTCTATTTATTTTACTTCCCTCTTTTAGAATAGAATGCTGGCTTTTATGTTGAATTTAATTTTTCAAAAGACTAGCACATCTGTTTTATTCTCCCAAGCCACCCAGTGAGATAGGAAGGGAGAACATACCATTCCATTACCCTTAGAATAAAGGAAGACTCAACTTTAGTGACATACGCTCAGACTTAGTGATGTGTTGATTTTAAAAATGGTTTAAAAAGTTATGCTTCTTGGCTCTTTGAGCTGATGTTCCACTATGACTACAAGATCCTTTTCTGTTATGCTTAGCTTTTATTCTAATGTACTCAAGAACAGATTAAAATTACACTAACTTGCCTTCTTTTATTTAATTTGATTGATGACGTTTCAAATTGTCAAGGTCGTTTGAGTCTGGTTTTATCTTAGATTTTAGCAGATGCATCCAATTTTTGTCTGTTTAATAAGCATGCTCTCAATCCTATTATGTTGAGATAAGGCCACATATATTTTATTAGAGACCCATTTTGGCCTATGTATTTATCAGGTGTTTTGACAAGCATGATATAACAAAATAATATGGAGTACTCAAGAGACAGTGGCTCCTCTTCCTATAAGTGTAACACTACTCTGAAAATGCTGAAAACTAGAAATTCTTGTACATACAGTCTTCACTCTCCTTCCTTTTCTGAGTGTAGGACTTAATCCATTCATTTCTGTGCAGTCCTCTTTGGTTTTGTCTAACTTTGACCTCTGCTTACTTATCTTGGTGTAATTATATATGTGAATCCACAGTGACCTCTGGCATGGATGGTGTGACAGAGTTAGTTGCTTCTAAAAGGCATACATGTGACTTGGTATGTAAAAATTACCTTTGACACATTTAGGAATGCGAGGCCTTGAGGATTGTGGCATCAGACAGGGACCTGGTAACCATGGATCTCTGGTGTGTCCCTTGACAGCACAGCCCAGCTTTGCCTGTACTTGTTCCAGTCCCTCCTCCCCCACCAGGCTGACAGCACCATGCAGAATTTTTTGTCTTTTTTTACCCCACAGTATATGTTAAAGAACTGGTTTTAGCCGTAACCGGTTTGGCTCAGTGGATAGAGCATCGGCTTGCGGACTGAAAGTTCCCAGGTTCGATTCCGGTCAAGGGCATGTACCTTGGTTGCGGGCACATCCCCAGTGGGGGGTGTGCAGGAGGCAGCTGATCGATGTTTCTCTCTCATCAATGTTTCTGACTCTCTATCCCTTTCTCTTCCTCTCTGTAAAAAATCAATAAAAAAAATATATTTAAAAATAAAAATAAAAATAAAAAAATAAAGAACTGGAATATATATAAAAAAAAATGTAAAAAAATAAAAAATAAAAAAAATAAAGTGTATTTTTAATACAAGTTTAAATAATGGAAAAAATTTATCTCCCCCAAGCTAACAGCCTAACATCCTCCTTGATTTACTTCACATTGTGACAAAAACATTATTTGACAAGCATAAAAGTATTAATACATTGATTACATTACTAAAATGTGACCACATGTTAAAACAACAAAAAAGGTCAGTTCCCCTTTCTGGTTATCTGTAAAATAAAGGATTTATCCTAGATGCTCCATGAATTCCCATTTATGTTGTGCTCAAGTTAGAAGCCTAGCAAGGATGCTGATACCAGCATCCTGTTCTTCACTCCAGTGTCCCTCTCCCTCTCCCACCTCCCATACAGATGCCCCACAGTGACCTCTGCTGGACTCCCTCTCCCCTCGCCCTCCCTCTCACAGTCCCACACTCTCCCTTCCCCTCTCGCGTCTTTACTCTCCCTCCCTCACCTGCCCTTCCCTGGCAGTCACTTGGTCTTTGTTATCAGAGCTCACACTTCTGTCACAGCCTGTCTGCATTACACATCCAGGCACCCAGGCCTGCTCACCTCTGTTCCCATGACTGTTAGCTATAGCGGAAAGTTGTGTAATTACCTACTACCTCTTGCTCTCAACAGTTATCTCTTCTTTTTTATCACTACACGATGACCTTGAGACTAAACTCAAAATTTGGCTTTTCTAAATTCTAAGGAATCTCATGTGAAATTTGCAGTTTTGAATTTTATTTTTTATATTACCTTACAGAATAAATCGTGACAAATTGTAAGACTTAATTTTTCTACAATGTTTATTTCTTTTAGGTGTAGAGAGATCATTCCTGTAATGTAAACTAGTTATCGCTAATATGTTAAAAGAGCCAACAAGGTCTCCCTAGTCAGTTGCTCAGTGGTTAGAGCATCAGCCCTCAGTCTGAAGGGTCATGGGTTCGATTCATGTCAAGGGCACATACCTCGGCTGTAGGCTCGATCCCCAGTGGCAGAGGATGACAGAGTCCTTGCTAGAAAACCACTAAAAATCTGAAGTTGGTGCCTGTGTCACTCAGTGGTTAGAGCGTCAGCCCATGAACCTTAAGGGTCAAGGTTCGATTCCCAGTCAGGGGTGTGTACCTGGGTTGCAGGTTCGATTCCCAGCCCTGGTTGGGGTGAGTACTGGAGGCAACCAATCTCTCTCTCTCTCTCTCTCTCTCTCCCTCTCTCTCTCTCTTTTTCTCCCTCTCCCACATTTTACTACAACCTCAATGGCATTGGATGGTCTTAAATATATAATTCTTTTTAATTTTATTTCTTGTGTTGGTGATATTGCTATTGTTTCCTGTTAATTTTAATGTTTTATGTCCATTGATTATTAATTTGGAATTTTAACATTTTTCCTCAATTTGCTGTCATTTTTCTGTGCATAGTTTTCCTAGTCTGAATAACTTCAATTGTCTGGAAAATTCAGATGTGTGGAAGTCCTTTCTTCAGGAGTGCCCCCTAAATAAGGCATTAGGAGAGCTCTTAGATCAGTGGTTTTCAACGTTGGCTGCACATTAGAATCACCTGGGAATCTTTTTAAAATCCTGATTTCTGGGCCTCATCCTCCGGAAATTCTGTTTCTTTGTTACTAATGTTGTGGCCCCACCCCAGAACAAAGAAACAGAATTTCTGGAGGATGAGGCCCAGAAATCAGGATTTTTTAAAGATTCCCAGGTGATTCTAATGTGCAGCCAAGGTTGAGAACCACTATCCTAGAGGCTTTTGAGTTGAGGTCACTTTAAAAGGAACTAAGTACTGCCGGCTGGTGCCTGTTCTACAAGGTGTTCTCACATGTCATTTTAGTAAAGATGTGTCCAGACACTGAGCGTGTTGGGGAGAAATGAAACTGAAGAGAAAATCCAACCCCATGTGACCCTGTTCCTGTTTGCCAGGAAAGTGGAATGGCTTGGGCTGCATGCGCTTCTGAGAGGACACTGGATTTGAACGTGTTGGCAGCATACTGTTGTGAAGTCATGTGTGGTAGGAGAATAGAACTGAAGAACTGCCACAGAAGCGGATGTGTGTGACCAAGGTCAACAAAACAAATTTCTGTCTGAAACTATAAAGTAGCTTATGGAAAAAACTCACTCAGTCTCATCACCAAAACACTTTACATCAGACTTTTACACGGTGTCTTAGTGCTTATCCTGGTAGCTCTTTGTAAGGCACAGTCTGCCAGGGACCAGCGCCGCGGGCCTACCTTCATTACAGTGGGCGTCTGCACAAGGTTTCGTTGGTGGTGTATTTCAGTGTGTGCCTCTTGAGAGAAAAATGTGAGGTTCGGGGTCCTAACACTGGTGATTGTTGTGCTAGACTGGCCATCTGGAGGACAGCCTCCACTTTGACTCAGAAGAAGCGAGAGAAACAGTTACTTTATGAGAACATGACCTAATGACTCAAAACACAAGTTCCAGATCTGTCCAGCTGCCCACTGGCCTCCCTCAAAACCAGTGTCCCCCACCTAGTTCCATGTCCTCTGCCCAACCAAAGACCTTGGAGCCATCTTAGACTCCTCTCCTTCCCCTGTTTCTCCCATCCAGGCAGTCACTGTATCCTGTTTTTATTTCCTGTGTAACTCAAATCCCTTTCATCTTCATTGCCACCCAACTGATCCAAACCAGCATCCTCTCTCATCACAGTAGCATCTTAATGGGTCTCCATACCCTTTAGTTTGAACACTCCCACTCCATCCTCTACTTTGAAGTGATCTTTCTAAAAACCCAAGTATGGCCATGCCAGTGCCGGCTTACACCCTGGTTTACTGGCACCCTGTCCTCGTTCATTCAGCCGTCTGGTTGGCATCTGTTAGGTGTCAGGAACAAATCACCAGGTCGCTGCCTTAGATTGGGAATCCAGGTAGAGTGTGCTGAGGAGCTGAGATGGGAATAATGAGCCAGCCTGTGAGACTAGAGAGCGTTTTATTTTCATTTAGTTAGTTGTTATCCTTTTTTTTCTATTATAGTTCACAAGAGCACATTTTAATTTTCTTTTTTAATCATCACCCTAGAATATGTTCTTATTGATTTTGAGAGAGAAAAATATGGATGTGAGAGAGAAACATTGATTGGTTGCCTCCTGTATGTGCCCCACAGGTATCAAACATGCAACCTTTTGATGTATGGGCAACAAACACTCCAACTAACTGAGCCACTTCGTCAGGGTGACAAGAGTGAATTTAAGACGGAGGGTACAGGGGCTGTAGGGAGGATCAGAAACAAAGCAGTGTGGGGAGATGGTATTGAATAAGGGAGAGGGTAACGCAGCTGGAGAGGCGGATGCCTGTGGCCTCTGTGGGCAGGAGTGGAAACAGGTTTCTGGGTGAATGTGCCATTTCTTGAAATAGGAAGGCCTGCAGGAGGAACAGGTGTGATGGGGAAGTCAGGAAGTGTGTTATGTTCATGCGAAGTCTAAGGAGAGAAGTATGACTATTTCGGAATTAAGGAATTTCTGACAGTTTCTAAGCTTAGATCAGCACGTGTGAGTGCTGCGAGGGGTAGGTCTGTGTAAGCTCCCAGAGGCTGCACTAACTTGCCCCAGGGGCCAGGTGAGTCAGGAAGGCTCATGGAGCTAATAACTGGACTCCTATCAGGTTGTTGTAAGGGAAAATGGGACATGTCATGACAGTCTATTGACATTTAAAAATTGGAGGTGGGGGAGGTAAGTATTGAATTTGGTCAAGATTTCGAATCCTGGTCCTGTTACTTGCAAGTTTCCATTTTCTTTGGCTGTTGAAGTGAGGATTGGCCTCTTCCTGAGTATTTTCCTACTCTGGGATTAAGTTTCTAAAACAGAAACGAAGGAAAAAAATGTCCATATCCATGAAGATGGATTGAGCCAATAGTTCTTAAACTTTCTTGGGGATAAAAAACGCCTGGGCTGCTGCACATTGACTAAAACCAACTCTGAAAACTCAGTGTTTAACTAGTCAACCAAAGTTTGATCATAAGCTAGTCCCTAACTTGGGTACCAGAGCTCCCAGTCTAGGTTTGGACAGAGTTTTTCCTTCCAGTGCCGTGTTTCTGGGGAGAAAAGGCGTGGGGGTTAAAAAGCACTGCTGTGGGAGCCGGGTGACCTGAAAGGCCCTGTGCGGTATCGCACACATTATCACCTCATTAAGTGACCCCGTAAAGCAGCCTGCAGAGAGGGTTGGCGGATCTGGCAGGCCAGCTCTAGGGTGTGGGGACCAGTGACCCTGTGGGTAGTTGCATTGGCAGGAGCTGAAATCCGCCAAGGCCGGCTAGTTTTTTCAAGTTCCTTTCTGCTGGAACTTTGCCCCGTATAAAAGTGCCTCTGCTGTCTGTTCCTTTTCAGGCCGCTCCTGCCCTTGAACTTCCAGAATAGGGTGGCTTTGCCCGACTAGGCCTTAACTCATAAATACTCAATTCCCTCAAAAGGATGAGCAGATGAAAGGATTGGTGAGGTTGAGGTGGAAGTCAATCTGGGCAAGTAGGAAGCGAGGCAGTAAAGATAAGAAAGCCCTCCAGAGCCAAGAATTTGGAGCTTCTTTGGCGATTTAAGTTCCGGCATAAGCCGCATGTATTTGAAATTTTGTTAAAAGAGGCCTATTGTGGCAGTAAATTAAGTCATTTCTGCAGCTGAAACTGTGAAGAGCTAAATCTGGGTGCCTCGCAAATCGAGCAGCACCGTAACTGGCTTTCCGGAAGCATAGACCCACCTCCTGGGTGGGATGAACTGGGGAGAGAAATGGGATTATACCCAGAGTCACTTTCCTGGCAGGTAATTTCTTTTACAAGGTACCTTTTTTTATTTAGAAAGCACAAAAGGTAAGGGTTTCTCTATATAAGCCAATCCATGGTTGAGCAAAGGGTAAAATAAAAATAAGCTAATACATAGTGTTGTGCAGCCTAAATTTCAAATCTCCATACTTAGAGAACAGGCCGTTCTGTGTCTTCTCCCAGAGCTGCTGGGGCTCCTAATCCTGCTGGATTCCCACCTTTTCTCTGGTTCTCCGAAAACACTAATTACTGCCCGAAACCTCCTGAACTTCCGCCCTTTCCTTTTTAGCTTCTTAAAGGGCACAAGCCCCATTTTTAAAAAAATCTTCATTCAAGGATATTTGTCCATTGATTTTTCAGAGAGAAAGGGAGAGACAGCGATAAGTATTGATGTGAGAGAGACACATCAATTGGTTGCCTCTTGCACGCACCCCTCGGGACCTGGGCTTGGAAGAGCCTGCACCCGAGGTACATGCCCTTGATCGGAATCGAACCCAGGACCCTTCGGTCCACAGGCAGACACGCTATCCTCTGAGCGAAACCGGCTAGGGTGACAAACCCCTTTTCATAACATGTAAAAACTCTCCTAGACAAAGTTATGCCGTATATTGTTTTAAAAAAAGTTACAGCTTCTTTCTCCTATTACAAAAGAAAACCTCTGATTAGAATTATTTTAATGGAGTATTTGCACCTGTGGGCAAGATAAAGCACAAATAGTTTCAGGCAGAAACCCAGGTGTGGCTCGCCCAGAGAAGCCTCCTTAGTGAAATCTATGTTGGCTCTGATAGAGTTATGAAGAATATGTATTAACAATAGACATTTTGTGCAAGAGAAAACAATTAAACCAAATCTTTTTTGTAATGCTTTAATATTGGAGGTGAAGACTGGTACTCATTTAAATTGTGGCAAGTGGAAGCATTTTATTTGGGAAATTGCTTTGTTTGCCTTCGTAAATTTAGTCTTGCTGAATCTGAAGACTATAAACCCAGGAGAATTAGAATTAGTCAGGGAATTCTAGAACATTTAAAACCCACAGCGAGATCCAGGCTGCCTGGCTCAATTGGTTGGAGTGTTGTCCCGTACACCAAAAGGTTGTGGGTTCCATTCCTGGTCAAGGCACATACCGAGGTGGTGGGTGTGATCACTGGTCGGGGTACATGTGGGAGGCAATTGATCTGTTTCTGTCTCACATTGATGTTTCTCTCCCCTCACCCTTCTTTTCTCTCTAAACGCACTAAAAATATACCGTTGGGTAAGAATTTTAAAAAACACAAAACACCCACAGTGAGTAGCCAGCACCTGTGCCCATCACAGATGATGTTCATTACATGTGTGATCATTCTAAACAGTTTCAGCTTTGTGGACATCGTGGTAGAAAGAATTACTAGTCCCTGTACTAGTGCTTGTCTAGAAAACATTATCATCGATAAAAAGTGTCTGTATTAAACAGGTAGTTGAGGGGGAAATAAAGTGTGGTTAAATATTGGACCTAAATGTTCAGAACAGCTGCACAGAAGTTGTAGCATTGATGGGTTTAAGTTTAATCACTAGGAGTGGATTGTTTTAAAAGCCAGCCCTGATGTCCATGCTGCTCCTCAACTCCAGCGTCCCATGGCCTTGCACGTAAGGCCAGGTGCTGGGGTCCTGCCCCAGCAGTCCAGGGGTTCCCAAAGGTGTGGACGGAGTCGGCGAAGAAAGTTTTACGCAGAGACAGCGTTCAGAACTCTCTAGCTTTTCTTAGTCTCCGTGGATCTTCCCTGTGCCTGGCTGAGGCCACAGAGAAAAAGGAGATCTCCCAAGGCAAGCTGAGCCTTTATTTTATAGCGAGAGGTAAACAAGGTAGTGGTTTCTATAGTTACACAGTTCTTGAGAGTTTCACTTGTTTTGACCATAGTTCCTGCACTTCCCTCAGCCCATTAGCTTCCCGAGTAAGATCTAGGGAGCCTCATAAGGTCAAGCCTAATTATGCTAAGAGGACTGTGCCCTCTAAACTGGGAATTGTTTGTGACTTTGCCCACAGGTCAGTCCGAGGCTTAACCCTATATCAGCTCCCCACAGCCAGGCCTCAGTTGTTTCGGGCTCTCCGTCCCGTGGGATCCCTGCTGGGACTTCCTTTTTTCCCTTCTATTTTTATACAGGGTATCTTAGGGATACCCTGCATGTCATTTTTAAAATATTCTTTTCCTTCTCTGTTGAGCACATTCAGGATTGGGGCGGGGGGAGTTCCTCATTAATTCCCTTAAGAGATTGATTTTTCCACTCTGCTCCCTCCCCCTCCCCCCCAGCTGGGTATTTTATCCCCAGTGTACTGTTGAGAAAATCGAGGCTGAAATGAATGGACTGGTCCAAGCCCATAGTTGGTGGGAGGCAGGCCAGGTGCCGCCTCCTTCCTCTCATGGAGCCCTGGCTGTATGGCCACACCCAGCTCTCTCCATTTTTCATGGCATGTCTTTGTCCTTTTAGACTGCCTGTGTTTGAGGCAGGGACCAAGAACAAAATAACCCCACTGAATATCAGGAAGGCCAATACAGGAGATGTCAGCTAACTGGAACATGTTTTCAACTAGGGTTTTTTTCTTTCACTCTAGGATAAACAAATTATAAGAAAAACAGCTTGCTACCAGAGATGTATTTTTTTAATTTTTTATTGATTTTGAGAGAGTGGGGGTGGGGAGAGAAACATCGATTAGCTGCCTCCCACACACCCCCTATGGGGATTGAGCTCATAACCCCCACAAGTGCCCTGACCAAGAGTCAAATCAGCAACCCTTGGTGCATGGGATGATGCCCAACCAACTGAGTCACACCGGCCAGGGCCAGAGATTTATTTTTAAAAGCAAGTTTTAAGTTGTATCTTGGGGTCACTTTGATAAAGCTTAGTCTCTACCTAGCATCTTACAAGAATATGCCTAATAATAGAATTATCACTCTGAAGCAATAGAGAATAATCACTCTAATCCAATAAAGTGTGGACCAAGATGTTCCAGAAAGATTTCTAGCCTTGCCTTCAATTTCTCAGAAAATGTCATTTGAAATTAAACCAATTCCTGAGAATTCCAGTTGAAATTTTGCTCTAAATCCAGACCATTCTGTTCTGTAAATGGATTGTTTCTAAGAGTAAGTAGCTTTTAGAATGAGGGCCACATGTGTCCTCTCCTCGGAATCCTGCTACACTGATGCCCTGCACTGTGCCCACCACGTGAGGCACCACCGCTCAGCAGGGCTGCCGTCTCACCAATCCCAGCGGCTGCAGCTCATCACCGAGTCCTATTGGTTTTACCTCCACGGTTGCTTGTATTTACACACACACCCAAACTCTTCCATGACATCCCTGACCCATGGCTGCTGTGGACCCCTCAGAATCAAGTTCCATTGTGTGCACCCTCCACATCCTGAGAGCTCATTCCAGCCCACCTTCCCTCCCCTCTCTGCCCGAGTAGCTCCTACTAGTTCTCTCTCCACTGTGCTCAGCAACAAGAACGGTTCTGACCTCCTTAACCAGGTCTCACTGGACCTCTAGGCTCTGAAGTACTGTTTACATCCTAACAGCTCAGTTTTGGTTTCTTACCCCCCTTCTGTAAATCCCTTGAGGGCAAACACTTGATGGACTTGCCACCCTGCGTTCAGCCCCTTTGCCTCGCACAGGCATGCAAGAAAAAGTTGCTGAATGAACAGAAAGGGAAGATTATTACATTTCTGAAGTAGAAGCCATTTTTAAAAACTTTAATGTCAGAGCAAAGACCACTGAGAATCAGAGGCGCCTTCATCATCTACTCCTTCACAGCCTTTGGAGAAGCCAGCATGCTAGAGGGAGGGTGAGGAGTGGAGAACACTGAGCCCATAGAGACCACTGATCCAGTTCTAACTCATGTTCTGCTGGCCCGTGTTTTCAGTTTCCAAGCTTTTCAGTTTTATGCTGTAGATTCAGAATTGATATATGAAGAAGACAGATTCATAAATTGACAAATTAATAAGAGCCCCCAAAATAGCTCATTAGGAAGTCATGATCCTTTCTCCATATTCAGTGGAACAACTTGCACTTTAGAGTTCTGTAAAGAAGCACCAGCTGGCTTTGTACCTCTGTCACCTTGGTCACCGTCACATCTGCTGGGCATGTGCCTAATGTGTGAACGTCTGGATTTGTTAAACAGCAACAGCAAAAGAAGGGATATATGTGTTAGAATCTGCTAGGGAAAGACACCTTCCCCACCTGCATCTTAGACCTGAAAATTCTCATTATTTGTTTTTGAATGGTAAAGTGAACACCTTCATTGTGGAAAGGCATGTCTACTTTGAATATATTCTTCATGTGATCAAGGTTATGGCTAAATTCTGGCTCTTCTGTTAGACAGATGAATTGCAGAAAGACAAGGAAGGACATTGTTAATGAAGAAAAAAAGGTCTTTAATCCCAAGCCTTCTAGCCTGGTTCAGAACATCCTGACTCCGCTGTAAACGCACCTGCGAGGACAGCTAGTAGGAAGGGAACTCAGGGAACAGGCTCTCCTCGTGGATCAGGCTGCGCACCGAGGTGTTTACCTGGGTCATGCTGTCATGCGTTTTGTTCCTTTGTGGCCAGCCACCCTTCAACCCCCATTCATTTAGCCACAAAGACACTTATCACAGGTTTTATAATGTGGTTTGAAAAGCTTTCCCAAAGAAGTTCATAGTTTTCAGGGTCAGCAGCAGAGCCACTTTTTGATTGGGAGTTTTCTGGGAGTGTAACAGGGGTCTAAATGGATAATTTTATTCCAGATGATTACATCTGAAAGATGATGATCGGACTGAAGAAAGTTTGTGTATGTATGTCCCTTATCCCTGAGGGCAGAGGAGATGGGCTGTTAGGCCCTAGGTGTGTACTGAGAAGCAGTACCACCTGCTGGGCCTCAGCCCCTTGTGGCAGCAGGTAGAAATTATTCTAGATTATTCTAAGGTGAGTGAATGAGGTTGCATTGCAAGAGCGGGGAGGCTGAGAGAAGAACCTTGGCTAGGAGCACATGGCAGGTGACAGACCAGCCTGCAGGCACTCTCCTCCTTCGCTTGTGCTCAGTATGCCTTTTGGGGGAGGTTTCCATGCTTTTCATCTCCTGCTAGTGTTTAATTTGCACTTGATGGTGTGTAATTTTTTCCCCTATTTATTTAGCACTAAGTACCAGTGCTTCACAAAACATTCAAAATAATTCCCATTGATCTGTATTGTTTAGGATAGAATTAGGAGGGGAAACAGTGAAAGGCTGAAGAGTAGCTAAGAGATGCAGTGTTCGGGGATTTGGCAAGAGCTGACCATGCAGCCAGCACCTTCCTAGGTGAAATAATACTGAAACATACACACAGCAACTAACCTATAAAAAGATGGTGCCAGCAGATGTTCAGGCAGTAATCTAAGGGAGAAAATTAGGTCCAAAAAATAATCTTCTAACTTTGTCTTAATTAAATCCTAATAATTATGTAACTCATTCTAGTTTATAAAACACTTTCACAGTGATTTCAGACAACAACTGTATAAGGAAGGCAGGGTAAAAGGGTTATCTCCATTCTACAGAGGATAAATGGATGGGGTGACTTTTTTTGGTTTTCCCACAAGAGCTGACACCCTTGGGTTCTTTTTCCACCAGCCCTTGTGCTGCTTGACGTTTGGTCAGCATTCACGTTAGACCATCCACGTTTTACTCTAAAAAGCCAGTCAAACCTGGAACTTTTGTCTTAAGGTACACACAGTTCTCGCCAGCCAGTGAATGCTGCTGGCGCTTACACTGGTATCACCATACTTAATATACTGAGGTGTGCATTTAACGGAGTCCGTTTCTGAAATTGGTGCCTTTGCTAGAACAGCTGTGGGACATAAATGCAGCTTTGACAGCCATGCTCTGTGCCTCGTGGCATTGAGTAAACGGGCCTGAGAAGAACTGGGCGACTCTCTGGCCTCCAAGGGTGGCCCTGAAGCCTGGGTGTCGCTCTGGGCTGTGATGAAGGTCCCAGAGGCCAGCACCCACACTTCTCCCGAGTCTGAGCATGGCAGGCAGCAGCAGATGCCCCAGCTGGTCTCATGAGCTTTTGTGAGGGAACATAAGGTTGTCTAGCAACTCCAGCGCTAAGGCAGCAAGGACCCAAAAGAGAGGGTTTTGTATGTATTGCTTTAACCAACAGCTTGTAGCGCTCCTGGAGGAAAATTAATAGGTGCAGAGTCGCCTCAAAGAAAGATGTTTTCAGGGCCTCAAAGGGTAGCTGCTTGTATGTAGACCGAGTGGCTGCCTCAGAGCTAACAGTCCAAGGCTCAGCAGCAGCGGCTTCTGCCCTAGATATAGAAGGCTTCATTAAGAGGGGGAGAAAGCTCTTGCTGTTGGCCGAAAATTAACACATACCTTGCTCCACATTCTCCAGGCTCTACCAGCATCAGCTCTTTAACTCACATTGAAGAGCAGCCTCGTTAGTTTTCTCCAAGCTCTCCAATTTGTCAGACCACGCATTCGTTCCATTAGCCCACATTTACGGTTCCTACAGTGTGCCAGGCCCTGGGGACACAAGAATGAAGCTCACAGTTTAGGAGAGAGAGACAAACATGAATAATACTGTGAGCATGAGCAGAAGTGTGTGCAGAGCTGGATAAAAGCCATCTCATGTGTGATCTTGAAGGCTCGAACAGAACTGATCGTCACTAGCACTAATAATACTATGACCCAAATGCATTGGTGCTCTGAGGCTGCTTGGAGATGCTTATTAAACAGGGCGATTATTCAGGTCGCCGTCACAACTCATAGGAAAGCCTTTCTGTGAATGAAGAGGCACAATTCTCCCGGGGCACTTCTGCTGGGTATGGATTAAATTGCTCTTAGGTGATTCAGCTCCTGCAATCTGCCGCCTCCTTTCAGTGAGCCTGCCTCTGGGACAGTGACAAGAGCTGCTGTAAGGATCAGGGAGGGTGTTTGGCCACTTTCTGTTGTCCAAAAACTAAGCATGCATTTTATCATTTATTTCCCAAGATTATAGTATTAATAAAAGTAGGATTCTTGTCCAAGTTGCTTAAAAATAACCTTTATTCCTTTTGTTAAGTGAAAAATGCACTGTTGAGATTGGGTTGTTGCTTGTTTGAAAAACATACCTTTAGAAACCATGATTGAAGCCCAGCTGTGTGTCTGATTTGTGTGGGGAGAAGTGTTGTGTGGACTTACCTCTCCTAGGAATGAATAGTTAAACTTGTAGCAACAGTGTAGTCAAAAACAAAGGACATTTAGCTCTGCAGTGACTATTATGTTATTTGCATTATGGGAGAATGATAGTGTAATTAGTTTCTTCAGGTAAAAAGTAAAGAATAAAAATCTAATTAGAAATGGTATTAGCCTGGGTATTGATTTTGGGTATGGAAGGGGAGAATAGAAGCAGGATATTATAGAGATAATAAGTTTTCCTCTTCTGTCTTTGGCACCTGGCACATGGAATTGCTAGATCATATGGTAGTTCTATTTTTAACTTGGAGGAACCACCATACTGTTTTCTGCAGCAACTGTACCAGTTTTCATGTACAGCAACAGTGCACAGGGGTTCCAACTTCTACCTACACGTCCTTGCCAATACTTGGTGGTTTGTGTGTTTTTTCTTGTTTTGTTTTTTGTTTTGACAGTAGTTATTCTGATGGGTGTGAAGTGTACCTTGTGGTTTTGATTTGCATTTCCCTAATGATCAACGCTGAGCATCTTCTCATATGCTTATCTTCACATTTGTATATCTTCCTAGGAGAAATGCCTATTCAAGTCCTTTGCCCATTTTTAAAATGGGTTATTTTGTTGCTGTTGAGTTTTAGGAGTTCTTTATATATTCTAGATATTAATCCCTTATCCTATATGTGATTTGCTGATATTTTCTCCCATTCTGTGGGTTGCTTTTTTTACTCTCTTAATAATGTCTTTTTTTTTTAACCCTCACCCAAGGAGTAAGGATATTTTTTCTATTGATTTTTTTCAAAAATACGTTTTTATTGATTTCAGAGAGAGGAAGGGAGAGGGAGAGAAAGATAGAAACATCAATGATAAGAGAGAATCACCAATCAGCTGCCTCCTGCACGCCCCACACTGGGGATCTAGCCCACAACCCCTGGCATTTGCCCTGACCAGGAGTCGAACTGTGACCTTCTGGTTTATAGGTCGATGCTCAACCACTGAGCCATACCAGCTGGGCTCCAATTAATTTTTAGAGAGAGTAGAAAGGAGAGGGAGGGGAGGGAGAGATAGATAGATAGATAGATAGATAGATGATAGAGGAGAGCAACACATCAATTGGTAGCCTCCCCCTCACTCCCCGACCTGGGGTGGGAATCAAACCTGCAATCCAGGTATGTGCCCTTGACCCAGAATCAAACATGCGGCCCTCCAGGGTGCACAGGCCAACGCTCTAACCACTGAGCCACTGGCCAGGGCAATACTGGCTTTTGATGCACAAATTTTTTTTTAATTTTCATGAAGTCATATTTGTCTATTTTTTTCTTTTGCTACATGGGCCTTTGGTGTCATAACCCCCAAAATTTTTGCCAAATCTATTTTCATGAAGCTTTTGTCCTGTTTTCTTCTAAGAGTTTTATTGTTTTATGTCTTACATTTAGGTATTTAATCCATTTTGAGTTATTTTTTGTATGTGGTTTTAGGGAAGGGTCCAACTTCAGTCTTTTGCATGTGGATATCCAGTTTTCCCAGCATCATTTGTTGAAAACACACTGTCCTTTCCCCCACTGAATGATCTTGACACCCTTGTCAGAAATCATTTGACATTGTCTTTGAGGGGTTATTTTTGGACTCTATTCCCTGTCTGCCAGTGCCACACTGTTGATTACTGTAGTTTTATAGAAAGTTTTAAAATGAAGTATGAGTCCTCTTCTTTTGTTCTTTTTCAGTATTATTTTGGCTATTCATGGTCTCTTGAGATTTAGTACAAATTTTAGGATAAAGTTTTCTATTTCTGCACACAAAAAAAAGTCTTTGGGATTTTGATAGGGATGGCAGATCACTTTGGGTAGTTTCATAATATTAAGTCTTCTAATCCATGAACATGGAATGTGTGTTTTTATCATCAAGTGTGTTGGATTTTGTCATCTGCTTTTTCTGCATCGATTGAGCATGATTATGTGGTTACTTTCTTCATGCATTGATGTGACTTCAATAAAATACAAAACCTCTGCTCCTTTACAGCTCCGATCTCTTTGGTCATTGACGTCACACAATTGCATTTTTATACATATATGCCCCAAAACATAAACTAATAATTTTAAGTGCATTAACTGTATTAGTCTCTTACATCATGTAGAAAACAAAAAACTAGTTACAGACTACTGTTACAATAATACTTGCTTCTATAATTGCCCATGTATTTGCCTTTGTTAAGATCTTTATTTCTCCATGCAGTGTTGATAGACTTCTAGTGTCCTTTTATTTCACCGGGCAGGATTCCCTTGAGCATTGCTTGCTGGGTAGGTCTAGTGATCACAAACTCACTCAGCTCTTGTTTATTTGGAAATATCTTAATCTCTCCCTCACACTTAAAGGACAGTTTTTGCCAGATAAAGGATTCTTGGTTGATTGGGGGGGGGGGGGGGGCGGGGATTGCACTTTGAATATATTGATGAACTGTTTGCTGGCCTCCAAAGTTTCTGATGAAAGAGCTGCAGAAAATCTTACCAAGGACCACTTATGACAATTCACTTCTGTCAGGATTCTCTCTTTTTTGACTTTTTCAAGTTTGGTTATGTGTCTTAGTGTGGATCTTTTTTAATTCATCTTATTTGGAGTCTTTGAGCTTCTTGGATGTTTTTATAGTCATTCATGTAAGGTTTTCTATCTCTTTTATTAATGTACTTAGTTCACACACTGTTTTTGTTTGTTTTTTACTTTCCCCACATCTTTTGTTATTTCTTTGAGCATCTTTAAGACAGTTCTTTTAAAGTCTTTGTCTAGTGTATCTGCCATTAGGTCTTTTTTAGGGACAGTTTCTGTCGATTTATTTTTTTTCTTTGAATAGGCCATAACCATGCATTCCTGTTTTTTTGAATGCCTGTGAGTGTTTGCTGAACACTGGACATTTGAATGTCTCTAATAATGTGGTAACTCTGGAAACCAGGGTTTGCTTTTTGTGGTGGTTGTTGTTGCAGGTTGTCTCTGTGCCTAGGATCAGCCTGAGGTGTAAACTTAAGATCTTCTCAGGTCTTTCCTGAGCCCTTCCCTTGGTATGCAGTCACTTTCTAATTTCCTCTGTGTATGTAGTTGTTCTTGAAGGTCATAGTCTTTAATGTCTGGCTCCCAAAAGTGGAGAAAGCAAAAAATGAAGGGGGTAGGGAATGGTCACTGTTTTAGATCCCTGGGGAGAGGGAGCAACAACAATAGTGGCCTGCCTCTTTATCTCCACCTCTGTGGTCAGAAGCAGCAGCCAGAGAAGAGATTCCCCAATATTGAAGGACAGGGTTCTTTTTGCTCACCCGGCTCCCAAGTTGTGTGCAAGCTGCTACTGTGCTAAGAATGGAAATTGACCAAGTCTTCCCCTGGAAGTTGCAACCCCTGAACAGACTAGAGTTTCAAAATAGTTAATCAGTTTCTGCCAGTGCAGTTGGTGTCCAGGTGAGGAGACAGCTACCTACTCTGCCATATTCCCATAATCCCAAAATTTGTATTTCTAACAAATTCCCAGGTGATGCTGATGCTGCTAGTCCAAGGACCATCCTTTGAGAATGACTGAACTAAACGCTCAGGTTCTATCTTTAGGCTCTGATATACCATGCAGGGTCTTTCTTCTCTGGGTGCAGTGTAGTAAATTAATTATACTTTTTAATTGCAATAAGCAACACGCTTTTTATTGATGTAAATGAGATTCCTTTCTTTATGAAAAAGATGGGACCTGTGGTCTGTGGGCTATTCCAGGTTAGGGAGCTTTGGACGCCCTGCAGGGGACAGAGGGGCATGTGTGGAGGTGGGAAGGAAATGACATTGTTCAGATATGAGCTCGATCACCTCCCTTTCCTGTCTGTAACCTCAGGTGATGACAAGATCTGCTCTGCAGGCTGCTTTTAGTAGGTGGTCTGTGTGGGAACATCTAGTGTGTGTGTCTGGCACATGGTCATCTTAGGTCACATTTCCTGAGCACTTTGACTGCAAGTTGCAAAATTAAATTAAAAGGTGATTTTTTTAAAATGCCTTTTCCCTAACAAGTCTGGAGATGGGGTGGTCCTGGGGTTGGTTCATTTAGTGCTCAATAGTGTCAAAGAATCCAGGTTCCCTCCGTCTTGTCACTTCTGCCCTCAATGGGTTGAGCTTTGTATGTAGGGCTGCCCCCTCATGACAAAACTTTCCCAGAAGCTCCTTTCCCTGCAGACTTGCCTACCAGAAATGCTTGCCACACCCATTCCTAAATGGCCACCACTAAGGTGAGGGCCTGGAGCACAAGTCCTCTGGGTAGCCGGCTCTTCGGGCTCCGTCGGTCCGAAGGGGTAGGGCAGGACTGGCAGTGGGCAGGCCACCGACAAATCAGCCACACTCCCTCCCCCAGTTGGCGGTGGGCCCTTTTGTTCTGAAGGGGCCCCTGGCACCGACAAAAGGAGATGAAGTCTAGGGCTGTCCAAAGTGCTGCCAGCTGTCCTTGGTTTACTCCAGGCCAAGTCATCTTTTATTTCTTAGCAAGGGCGGGAGGCCATGTGCACCCAGAGGATGTTTGCTTCCGAGAGGAAGTGAGGCTCTGGAAGGACTTGTCTTATAGCCTTATTCCTGCTCTTTGTCTCTGGAGGAGTCCAGGGGTCAGCCCAGACCAGCTGTGACGTGGAGCAGGTTACTTCCCCTTCTGGTGCTTCAAGCACCTCATCTGTAGCCTGAGGGTGTCCCAGGGTAGTTATGAAAACTGGATGAGTTGGTCCACATCAGTCGTGTATAGCGCCTGGTGTATGGTGAACACTCGGGCTGCGATAGTGTGATTTTACCTTCAGCGTCAGCATTGGGGGAGCTTTCTCCAGCTCCCTGTTGACCTTACTGCTGCAGGCTGCGAGCCACACCGCCCCCTGGAGGCTGCCTTCCAGGCCTGCCTTTGCCTGGGAAGAAGCCGGGCTGCCCTTTAGTCATTTTGCCTGGGGAGGGTATGGGAGTGTGGGGAGCCTTTCTTTTCCGCAAGTGTAACTGCTTAGGGCAGCGGTTCTCAACCTGTGGGTCGCGAACCCTTTGGGCGTCGAACGACCCTTTCACAGGGGTCGCCTAAGACCATCGGAAAACACATATATAATTACATATTGTTTTTGTGATTAATCACTACGCTTTAATTATGTTCAATTTGTAACAATGAAATTGGGGGTCACCACAACATGAGGAACTGTATTAAAGGGTTGCGTCATTAGGAAGGTTGAGAACCACTGGCTTACGGTCACTTTTATTCTATTTTTCCTAGAATCAGGAACAAGTGCCGTATCTTCCAGGTAGCCTTACCTGGGTGTGCCATGGCCACCAGAAGCCTGCGTCCTTCCTCAGGGGGCTGATGTGGTTGACCTTTATAGCTATGATTATTGACGATGGGACACATTCCTTGTGCCGACAGGAGTGAGAGCTCACTGTAGCCACTTCAGAGGGATGATGGAGAAGTGCCCCACTTTAAGAAGACCTGACCATATAAGGAGGAGATCTCAATTACAGAATCATGTCTCACTCGGCCAGAAATTCATGGCCGGTTTCCTAGTGCTTTTAAAATAGGATTTGTGTGTAAAAATACCATTTGCTCACAGGAGCCCATATTTTCTGAAAAGGGAAATATACTTGTATTGGGCATTTGGGATAAGTAGAATAAAAATAAAATCTTAAAAATATAAGAATTGGAAACCAAATTCCACTTTTAATTCTAAAAGGTTTATATATAACTCTACTATCTTACCCTCTCCATCTACCCGAGACGTTCACAGCAGAAATAACACACAAGAGCTGCACACAGTTCAGGAGAGCATGTGGCTGGGTGGACTGCGGGGTCACAGAGGCCGGCCGCATGCCCACCCTCGCCACTCTGTGGTTCTGTTTATTTGTGAGGCCCGCCCTAGGTCCTCACTGCTGGATCTCCTCCAGGTGTGGGCAGTGAGTGGCAGTTAGAAACTGGCCTGCTCATCCTGCCACCACAGACTCCCGTCACCTCAGGGACACGTGCTGATGTCTGACCTGTGGGGTCTGGGGGAGCTGGGGAAGAGGGCTGAGTCTGCGGTGCTGACATGTCTGACTCCTTCCCTTTCAGAAATGTTCCCACTGCCAGGAGGCAGGCGCCACCTTGGGCTGCTACAACAAAGGCTGCTCCTTCCGCTACCATTACCCGTGTGCCATTGACGCAGGTAAGATGGGGCATCCAGAGCGTCCGAAGGGTGGGACGTACACTTTCTCTGCCTTCTTTCCCTTTGTTGTAGTTCTTTGTCTCTTTTGACCCTGTTCTGTTAGTAAATTCTAAAGGAAATGCAGTGAGGAGAATAAAAAGGAGTGAAATGGGATAATTTTTTTAAAAAGCAGTTTTATTCGTATAATTCACACATAATTCACCTAAGTGTGCAATTCAGTGGTTTTTAGTATATTCACAGATATGCAACCATCACCACAGTCAATTTTAGTACATTCGTCACCTCAAAAAGCAGCCCTGCATCCTTTAGCCAGCAACTCCCGCCCTGAGCAATGACTGATCTGCTTTCTGTCTCCATGGACGCACCTGTTCTGGACATTTCATATCAGTGGGATCAGACAGATATGTGGTCTTTGTGTCTGGCTTCTTTTATTTAGCATAATGTTTTTCAGGTTCACCCATGTTGTAGCATGTATCAGTACTTCATTTTTATTGCCAAATAATATTTTATTATAAGGAGATACCTTTTTATTTACTTACCATTCATCATTTGATGCACATTTAGGTTGTTTCCACCTTTTTATTATTACAGATAATGCTGCTGTGAACATTCACATACAGGTCTCTGTGCAGACTTAATGTTTTGTTCTCTGGGGCGTAAACCTAGGAGTGGAATTACTGGATAAATAGTAACTCTATGTTTAACCTTTTGAGGACCTGCCAGACTGTTTTTCAAAATGGCTGCACCATTTTACTTTTCCTCCAGCAGTATGTGAGGGTTCTAGTTTCTCCATGTCCTCATCAACACTTGTTACATTTTTATTTTAAGAATAGTTTATTGATTTTGAGAGAGAGAGAGAAACATCAGTCTGCTGCCTCCTGCATGCCCCCTACTGAGGATCAAGCCCAAAACTCAGGCATGTGCTCTGATCAGGAATTGAACTGATGACCTCCTAGTGTACGGGACAATGCCCAACTGAGCCACACCGACCAGGGCTTGTTTGTCTTTTTATTATGGCCATCCCAGTGAATTTGAAGCGGTAGCTCATTGTGATTTTGGTTTGCATTTCCCTGGTGACTAATGATGTTAAGCGTCTTTGGTGAAGTCCAGTTTATCTATTTTTTCTTTTGTTACTTGTTGCTTTTTCTTATATCTAAGAAACCATTGCATAATCCAGAATCACAAAGATGTATGCCTGTGTCTTGTCCTGCAAGTTTTATAAGTTTAGCCCTTACATGGGTCCTTGATCCAGCTTGAGTTAATTTGTATACATGGTATGAAGCAAGAGTCCAGTTCAGCTTTTTGCACATGGATTCCAGTTACCCCAGCATCATTTGTAGAAGAGACTAATCTTTCCTCTGTGGGACCTTGGTTGCAAACCAATTGACCAGCCCGGCTGGCATGGCTCAGTTGTTGAGTGTCGACCTATGAACCAGGAAGTCACAGTTCCATTCCCAGTCGGGGCACATGCCCGGATTGTGGGCTTGATCTCCCCAGTGTGGGGCATGCAGGAGGAAGCCGATCAATGATTCTCTCTCATCATTGATATTTCTATCTCTCTCTCCCTCTCCCTTTGTCTCTGAAATCAATAAAAATATATTTAAAAAGAAAGAAAGAAAGCCAATTGATCATACAAATATGTGCTTATTTCTGGACTCATCCAGTACACCCTGTCTTGATTACTGTAGCTTCGTAATACATTTTGAAAATGGGAAGTGTGAGCCCTCTGATTTTGTTCCTTTTATTAAGATTGTTTTGGCTATTCTGGGTCCTTTGCTGTTCCATATGAATTTTAAGATCAACTTGTAGATTTCTGTAAAAAATAGCCATTGAAACTTTTATAGGACTTGCATTAATCTGCAGATAAATTAGGGGGTATTTTCATCTTAACAATAGTCTGTCTTCCAACCCATCATCATGGATGTCTTTCCATTTATTTCAGTTTTTAATTTCTTCTAACGATGTGTTGTAGTTTTCAGAGTATGTTTTTCATTATTTTGTTAAATTTATTCTTAAGTATTTTTTAAATTTTTGGTGGTATTGTAATTGGACTTTTAAATTTCAGATTTTTCATTGTGAGTATATAGAAATACAACTGATTTTGTTACATTGATCTTATATCCTGCAACTTTGCTCAACTCATTGACTTAGTTAAAGTTTTTAGTTACATATCATCTGCAACAAGTTTTACTTCTTCCTTTCTAATCAGATGCCTTCCTTTTCTTGCCTAATTGCCCTGCCTAGCACTTCTAGTGTAATGTTGGATACAAGTGGCAAAGCTGACGTCCTTGTGTTGTCTCTGAGCCACTAAATAGTGTGGTAGCTGGGGGCTTTTATAAATGTTCTTGGGCAGCTAAGGAAGCTCCCTGTGTTCCTAGTTGTGGAGTGTTTACCATGAAAGGGTTCCAGGTCCACTGAGATGAGAGCAGTGTTGGCCGTGTGATGACTGAAGGAAGAAAAACCTTTTGTCCAAGAAGTGCCGTCCAGTGATCAACGCAGAAGGCTTGAGTTCTGATCAGCGTCAGCAGTCTGGGGGATCCTTTCTCCTCTAAACCCGTGTCTCCTCAGTGAGTGTTTTCACCAGTTACTTTGTGAGCATGAGACGTGTCTGGGACCTTCACCTTCACCCAGCTGGCCCTCATCCGGTGCTTGCAGGTCAGGGAGGGAGAGAAAATGGAGAGACGAGCAGTGCAGCGAGCGGCGTGGCGCCTGTTACCTCTCGAGTCTTCCTGGGTTCTGAGGGGAACGTGGCTTCCATGGGAGCAGCTGTGTCTCAGAGGCGGGTCTAGTGTGGATTTGGCAGGAGAGGGTGCAGGCGTGGCTGACTGGGTGACGGAGGCTGCGGCAGCTGCACAAGGTCACCGTGTCTTGGGCATTTCTGGGTCTTTCGATGACTCGAGTCACAGTGACCCAGAGGCCTGTGCTGCCCTGGGAGGCAGGTACTTGTGTTTGTCCCTCCGGGTCTGCAGGAATTCTCTTCTGTGTCTGAAGGACCTTTGCATCCCAGAAAGGCAGTCACAGATTGACCTTCTTGCCAATTATAATGAAAGTAAGTCCCATGTCTCATGGAGTGAGGAAACATTGGCCATTTTCGCCTCTGCCTTGCTGCCCACCTCCCAGCCCTTTCAGAGCTGCTGGTGTCTCGGGGAAACTTTGATTACTGGGGATATCTCCGTAGAAACAGTTCTGTGGCTCCTGCAGCTCCCACGCGCATGCACATTTGTGACATCATGGTTAGCTGTTTGGTGTGGTTTGTTATGTCACAGGCACCAGATTTGGCTCCAGGTGGGAAATGCAGTAATGAGAACATGAGTGCTGGTAATGCAGTGAGCCACAACAATTAAGACCAAAGGAAAAGCGCTGTGCTGGCTCAGGAGTAATTCTGCTGTGCACAAAGAATCTTGCCTGGAGGGACTCCTCTCACCCTCCGACCCTCACAGAAGTTCACTCTGCAGCCGCCTGTCACTGCTCTCTGTTGCAGACTCGGATCTTGCAGGCAGGGGTTCAGCCCTGGGTGGGTCATTAGAATGACTAGTGTCTGGCCCCTCCCTTGCTCCTGCCTGTTATTCCCCTCACTGAGGCAGTGTAGGCTGGCGGTCCCAGCCTGGATTCTGCCAAGATAAAGTGCTAACTGTGCCTCTGAGGTCAGTTGTAGATGAGCTGGAGACAGGGTGGGGCCTGGCAGATTAGAGCGTATTCATTAGACCTCGCTCCTTGAGCCCCCCATCCTCGGCCTGGGTTCTGTCCAGGTGCGTGTGGGTATCCACATAGCTTGTAGGAGGAGCCACACAGTCCGCTCTGCATTTGAGCTCAAAGAGAGAAGTGAGCTCACCCTTCTGGGCTGTTGAGATTTGCGTGTCTGGAAGCCAACTGGTTGACCAGACAACCTTGTGAGTCTTTTCCAGCTGGAGTGATGATCAGCAAGCCGCTTACTTTGCTTCACTGGAAGTGCTGACGAGGCCCTCCGCCCAGTCAGGGTAGGCCTTTGCCAGGGGCTTCAAAGAAACAAATTGGGAGACCGGCTGGCCAGCCGCAGGGCCAGGCGCCTGTTCAGAGACCTCGGAAGAACTTTACTGCCCTTCCTACTGCCCTTGGCTCTTCCTTGAGCAGGGACAGGTCCCCGTGCCCTTCCGGGTGTCAGCTCTCCAGCAGGATCTTGCACTTCCTGGTGGCCGGCGGGTATGAGAACAGACAGAGCGTCTGTCCATTGGCTTCCTGCTTGGGAGGCCTTGCCAGAGGCGGACACTGTCTGACAGACGTGTTTAGGAGACTTCTGTTTCCACGGGTCCTGGTGTTGGTTCCAGGCTGCTTAGTGTGTACTTCTATTGTTTTATTTCTTTTCTACTTTTTAACTTAAAGGGAACATGTTTCCTAACTGTAGCCGTATTTTACTAATGGTCCGTGCCAGCTGTTCACGGCTGCAAGGGGAACTGAGGCACCTCATCCTTTCTGAAAGCCGCTGTGGCCTAAGGTGGCTGCCCCACGTGGGCTCGGCTATGTCTCCTTGGCCAGCGCCCAGGTAAGGAGAGAGCCTCTGAGTGCCAGTCTACCCCTTGCTGCTCGGAAGCGCTCTCTCTGGCAGGTTGCGCAGCGGGAGCCTGGTCACGCCATGTACTTGTGGGTTCTGAATGAACGCACTTCATTTACTGCCTTGCTCCGTGCTTGCGGGGGAGGGGCGCGGACTTACTGAGTTCTGGCCCCGGGGTTTGCCTCATAGATACCCCAGGACTCAGAGGGCAGTAGGGATGGTGCAGGCCTAAGCCAAATTATGAAAGGGCCTTTTTTATTTGTGTAGAATAAGAGGACCTCAAATTTTTTCATTTATATGTTTCCTTGCTTTTTTACCTTTTACTTGCAATCTGTGGGTACTCAGGCTGCTAATCTGGACCTCCGTTTAAGCCTGAGTTAAATTGTAAATTTAACAAGGCTAAGTACCGTGGCTGCCTCCCGCCACGGTGCCTGGGAGCAATCTGAGACTGTGCGATCAATATTTATTAGCATTCTGCCACCACATCTTGCACCAGTGACCTGGCTGTCGGTCTCTGGGAGCTGGGTGTGCAGCGTGGACTCATTAATGAGATTTCCTCGCCCACGCCTCGCACTGCCCTGGCGCGGAGAGCTCTACTCACCTGCAGGCTGTCATCGAGGATGCTGTCACCGTGTTAGAAGTTGGAATGAATCATTTTCCTCTGAGGATTAATAGCCCTCACGGGGTTTCTCGCCTCTGAAGCGTTTAGCGTGGATTAGGCAGCTCGTGTGGGGGCTTCTCCCTGTCTCCGTGGGCTGTGGGGGGAGGGGGCAGCGGCCCTCAGGCCTGGCCTCCTTCCTGTCTCTGACGTGAGGCTCGGCAGGGGAAACGGTGCTGTAGACGCAGTGTTTCCTCCCGGAGCCTTGGCTGGGGCCTTCGGGTGGGCTTAGCCTAGAATCGGGAGGGTTAAAAACATTTATTAGAGATTGTTTCTGATTATTAAAACAATATGACATGATGGAAATACAGAAAAAAATAAATCAAGTATAATTTTACTAACCAAAGCAGTAGCACTGTTATAATTCGGTGGATTTCCTTTGTCCTTTTGTAATGTATATAAATATTTTGATAAAATTAGGATTGTACTCACACATTTATATATCCTGGTTTTTCCAGCGATTTTACACCATGAGTATTTCTCATATACCGTTAACTATTTTGACATGTTAATTTTTAAGCGATACTTCATGTTGAGGTACCATATTTACTTGGGGTGTCTCTAACGTTTTCCTATTGGAAATCATAGCGTGGGGACCTCTTATCGCCACGTCCGGCCCTGTCAGTCTGGCCTGTCAGTCACCCGTGCCACTCGCCAGCCCCAGTTGACTGTCCCCTCTGTCTTGCAGATTGTTTGCTACATGAGGAGAACTTCTCGGTGAGGTGCCCCAAGCACAAGGTGAGTCCCAGCCCCCAGTGCCCGCTCCTGCCAGGGTGGTGGGGGCTCCTCCTGAAATGCCTGCAGACGTGGCAGGACGCAGCCTGCCTGCGCCTGGCCCTGGCGGACCTGCGGTGTGGGGTCGGCGCCATGTGGAGAAGTGTGTTGGAGAGAATCTTGTTTGTTACAAGAAATTAGAAAATCAAACTCAATGAAACTACTGATTCCCATGTTAGTTTAATGGAGCCCAGTTCACAGGTCGCGTGAGGTGAGGTTGTTGTAGGCCTTGACACATAAGCAAAGGTGTTTTCCCAGCCAGGGAAACAGCTGACTCCGGGATTGGGGGACACTCAGCGTCTCCCAGGTTTTACTTCAGCAGAAGCAACCGGGGTCCGCAGTTGGCAGTTGCTGCTGCTCCCTGTTTCCCGCTTCTCTTTTGAATTATTTCCAGAGATGGACCGTAGGATCTACAGTAGTCTAGTTTTACTTAATCTACATGTTTTTGGCTCAAGAGGTGTCTCTGGGCCCTGGCTGGTGTGGCTCACTGGACAGAGCGTCAGCCTGCAGACTGAAGGGTCCCGGGTTCGATTCCAGTCAAGGGCACATACCTCGGTTGCAGGCTCCTGGCCCTGGTGGGGCATGCGGGAGGCAACCAGTCGATGTGTCTCTCTCACATTGGTGTTTCTCTCTCTCTCCCTCTCCCTTCCACTGTCTAAAATTCAATGGAAAAAGTATCCTCGGTGGGGTTTAAAAATAATAATAATAAAGTTTTGGTTTTTTTTAAAAAAGAGGTATCTCCGGGTCCCCTCTTCTAGGACAGGATGGAAGACAGGATACTGGTCTGTGTCTGAGAGGACGCGCACACGTGTGTGTGTGTGTGTGTGTGTGTGTGTGTAGAGGAGGCGAGGACAGGAGGAGCCAGGGCAGCTTGAAGGGGGAGACACCACCTGGCAGCTTCTGCAGCGCCTGCCGCTGTCCTCTGGCCGAGCTCACACTGACCCCTGGTGGTCACCGGCCTTCAGTGTCCAAAGAGGGCCAGAAAGTACTAGAAAGAGGTTACCCTTGACAGGTCCGCCCTCAGAACGCTCCTGAAGGTGCCCACTGAGGCTTCTCTTTTGAATTATTTCCAGAGATGGACCGTAGGATCTACAGTAGTCTAGTTTTACTTAATCTACATGTTTTTGTTTTTTAAACTTCCTTTTTTTAATGGGCACGCTTTGCCTCAGAACACCCTGTCTGAGTGCTCCTGTTCGTCACTCAATACTGACTCTGCTTTTTCTTTCCTTTCCATGTGCTGTTCCTTTCCTCCCTCTGCCACCCTGACCCCACGCTCCTCCCTGTCCCTCCTGCCTGTGTCCTCGGCTTGGCCCGCGCCAGCCTCCCCTCCCATGCCCTCTCCCCGCCTTGCAGAACAAGACAGCGAAAGGCAGCCTCAGCACAGAGCAGTCGGAGCGGGGGTGAGGGGGGCATGTGTCGTGGGAATGGAAAGTACAGCAAGCACAGGTGAGTCGGGCGCCGCCCCTGCCACTCCCGGTGGGTGGCGGCCTCTGCCCTGCTCCTCGGCCAGGCTGCAGCACGGTGATCGGTGATCGGAACTGCCAGCACCAGGTGGAGAAAGGGTTTGCCGTGTGCTGCTGAGGCGTTGGAGTGACTGTTGAAATCAGGCCTGGCGTGTGCTCCCGGGGGCAGAGGCAGCAGCCTCGCAGGTCAGCCTCGGGTGGGGCGAGGCCCTCGCTCCTGGCTCAGCAAGGCTTCTAGCCAGACGTCATTATCTGTGAAGCTTACGGTGGGTTTTCCTTTGGAAAACAAAAAATTCCCCAAGTTTTGTTATTTGAAGTCTTTTTCCTGGTACTATGAAGGATTGATTTTTACAAAGGGAAGGAAAATCCCCTCAAAGATATAGTAGACCTCAGCATTGATGTAGTTTTACCCTGGAAATCTCAGGAGGTTGGGTTGTGCTCTGTGAGCGTGTCTGCGGGCTGTGGTCAGGGCTGGCGGCCGAGTCTGCGAGCGGATCACCGGGCTCGCGGCCCTGGAAGCGGCAGGTCCCCGGGGCAGGAGGAACAGACTGGAAAGAGAAGAAAGGAAACCAGAACATAACTGGGGCACTTGCCAGGCAGGATGGGGGTGAGGCCCGTTGTCAGAGACGTTCCTAGTGGGACTCCTCTCCCAATAGGGGGGGCCCTGTCTTTACTCCGGGGTCTGAGACCCGAGCAGGGGTGCTGGGCTGGCCCCTTGGGGTGGTCCCTTCGCTGCTTACAGCGGCTCTGCCTTTGTCTGGACCACCTAACAGTGACCTGGGGAAGTGGACTTCACTGCGGAATGTGGCGGACTCATGCCCCGGGGGGTGGGGGAGCGGACAGGACAGGAAGCTGTCGAGCGAGTGGACCCATGGTCGTCATCAGTAGCGGCCACTGGCCGCCATCCTTTCCCACTGGGCAGCCCTCGGCTCTTCCAGGAGTTTCTGTCGGCCCTTCGTGTCCCTGCGCTTGATGGGGTCGCTGTGCCTGGGCGGCTCTGCCACCATCCCGTGCTCCCCTCCAGCCAGGCAGGCAGTGCTGCCTTCGCTCGGGACCACGGTGGCCATTCCTGGGGGTGCCCTGGGAGACCGGCTGCATTTGCCGTTTGGGCCAATTGTCTTAGCCGTGGGATCCCACTTTGTGTGTAAGAAAAAGGGGAAGTCGGGGTGCTGGCCTCTTCTTGGGAGTTGTTTTGTTCACCGTGTCTTTCCACTCCATCTACTCCTGGCCCTGCCAGCTGACAGCCCGCCCCACCGGAGTGGGGGGGTGGTCAGGGCAGGAGCCTGGTTCATCCCTGAGGTTGGCGCCACTGTGCCTGTCTGCACAAAAGAAACCAGCGGCCCCTCAGCGCAGCCCTTTCCAGTCTGTGGAGGTTAAATGGCCTCTCGGAGGGAAAGGATGGACATACTGCGTACTGCGTCCTGTCCTGTCCACCTAAGATGTTTATCTTCATCTACTGTCCGCACGAGGCAGGACCCTGTCCTGGTGTCCGAGTTCAGCAGTCACCCTCCTTCAGGCCCGGGGCGCCCGCTGTCACCCTGTGCGGATTGTGCAGGAGCCCCAGTGAGCAGGGCAGAGGCTCAGCCCCCACCCTGAGGCGCATTCATCTGGGGTCCGCGCTGGCGTATCCGGCCCGGCAGAGGGTCAGTGGGTGTGCATGTGGGTCCGCTGCCTGCTGCTTCAGTTTCTTCCATAAAGAGAACCACCTTTGGAGGATTCCGTTAAGAAATAAAACGTGCTCTAACCGGTTTGGCTCAGTGGCTAGAGCGTCGGCTTGCGGACCGAAGGGTCCCAGGTTCGATTCCGGTCAAGGGCATGTACCTTGGTTGCAGGCACATCCCCAGTTGGGGGAGTGTAGGAGGCAGCTGATCGATGTTTCTCTCTCATCGATGTTTCTAACTCTCTATCCCTCTCCCTTCCTCTCTAAAAAGAAATCAATAAAATATATTTTAAAAAAATAAATAAATAAAAATAAAACGTGCCCAGCACAGCCTGCGTGGGGCGAGGCCTCGGCATGGGCGGGGCCAAGGCTGCAGTTGGGGCTCTGCCTGCACTACTCCGTCCATCAAAATCCCGGGTCTGGGGGTGCAAGTCCTAGTCCCCCACCACTCCCCACAGCATGTGTGTGACCTGCCACTTGTCCCTTGCCAGGCCAGCAATGCCAGAGAGGAAGCATCCTTGGGCAGCCGTCCAGTGGGCCACCTCCTGCCCATTTCTTAATGTGTGGTGCACTCCAGGCGGCTGGTGGGCAGGACTCTGGCAGCAAGGCCCCTGTCCCTGTCTTCCATCTTGTCAGGTGGTAAACAAGGAGGCCCCCCTCCGCCCCCCAGCCAGGCCCCATCCGGTGGTTGGGAAGCAGGAACTCCATCGCCACTGCTTTGTCCTGGGTGCGAGGGGGTGCCCCCTGCACACGCAGCCTCTGGTTGGCATGTCACACACAGCCCGTGTGTGAGCGAGGATCCCGACCTAGAGTCCGCTTGCCTGGGCTGGCCCAGCGAAGTCCTGGGATTACATTTCCAGAGGAGAGCCTGACTGTCCATCCCCACCCCACACCGAGCTTCCTGCACAGACCCCGCCCGCAGGAGCCACTTGTCCTTTAGCCAAAGCCCTCCCGTTCTGCCCTTCTCACTGCAGAGGCTTCGTCACACTTAGAATCCCACCCCCCCTCCACCAGCTCCTCCGAGGCTGCGCTTCCTGTTAGTTCCTGGACCAGGAGGGCTCTGCCTCCGACCTCATTGACCGGCTCCCACTGGGCCTCCCTTCTCTGTCTCCACCTCCTCCCTCTCTGCAGCCATCAGCATCCCTCATCTCCACTAGTCCTGGCCGTGAGGAGGGGACCGGTGTGTTTGCCTGGAGCGGGCATGTGAGGGAGTCGTGGTTAAAGGAGGCGTGCCCCCCAGAGAAGGTGTTCACTCACCTGACTGTACCCCCTGTTGGTACAGATTCAGAATGAGATCCCCTCCCCTGCACGGCTGGGCCTGCAGGTCTGTTTGAGAGGAGAGTGCCCGGCCAGGCTGGGTGCAGGGCACAGGACAGCCTTGGCCCTGGGTCCCTTGCAGGCCACAGAGCTGAGGCTGAGGGCGGGGCCGAGGGGTAGGCGAAGGTTTGGCCCAAGGAGAAGTCTTTGCCAGACATCGAGGTGCCTTTTTTGTTGTTGTTGTCTTTATTGTTTTTTCCCCCAAGATGCCTTTTTAGAGAGAACATGGCAGCCCCTCCGTGCGGGCTGCAGCTGCCGGGCGTCTGCTCCCGGCTCTGTAGGTCCGTGCAGTTAGGCAGCACCGTTCCCACAGCAGTTACACCCGCAGCCCCTGTGTGGCTTTGGCCACGTGTGTGACCTCTCAGCCTCACCAAGTTGCAGGGTCAGGCCTCTGTGTTTCCTTGAAATAGCATCTGTAAAGCCACTGGCAGATAGTAGGTGCCTGGCACATAGTAGGTGCTTCAAGAATTTTCTTCCTGTGCTCCCTATCCGATTAGTGTTTTAGAAGTGAGAAGTTAGGGTCCCGTTCTATTCGGGGTACCATGTACTTGGTCCAGTCTCACCTTGAAGCCTGGGGAACAGCCCTGTTGGGAGGCTGGAGTGAGGGCAAGATTGGGTGGAAGCAAGCCTGCCCGCCGAGCACTGGGGGGCAGACCCTGCCCCGTGCCCCGCCGCGAGCAGAGCATCGCAGGGTGTGCATGGCATCTGTTCTCTTCACACCCCCGATCCTGCATCCTCTGCAAGACTTGCCCCTCTGGTCATTGTTGGAGGTCCCCAGTAGCACCCTTGTCATCGCATTTATGAAGGACCTTTGGTTCCTCTCCCCTCGGCGGCAGCCCCAGCCTCCGGAAAGCCCGAGTGTGGCCGGAGGAGTCTTTCTGGCTGGCGCGACCTCTGGGGAAGTCACACGGTCACCATAGACACCCTGAGAGCGGCCGGTGGCTCCACCACTGCCTGTGTCCTCAGGGCTGGAGTCCAGGGTTTACATGGGGACAGTGTCCTGCTTTCGGCAGTGCCTTCCTGTTACCTGTGCTCTGCTGAGAATCTCTCTGGCAAGAGCAGGGATGTGTGTGCTTTAAATAGAACATGTTAGCTGGTGCACACAGCCAGCTGTACGTTTGGCATATTAGTAAGTTTTGTGGAAACTAAGGGCTGTGACGCCTGGGTTTTGCTTGTGGGAGGCGGAGAGATGAGCCTGCTCCCCTAGAGTGCTGTGCTGCGAGGCTGCGCCACGCTGGCTTCTGGGCCAGTCTCTCTGGACTGTGTCTCTAGGACCTTTGCACACAGAGCGGGGGGCGGGGTCAAGGGGGGGAGCAACCCTACATACCCCTCGAGGGTCATCGGGGCCTTCCTGAGCCTGGAGCTGGGGCTGGAAGAGGAACGGCCAGCAGCAGGATGTGGGGAGCTGGGCGGGCCCCCAGGGGCAGGGCTCTCTAATGCAGAGCTGACTGGCCGGCCGCTGTGAGTCAGGGGCCGCAAGCCAGCTCTTCCGCAGGCTGGCTGGGGCTCAGCCACCTCTGTGAGGACCACGCCTGCCACCATGTGCTGAGCCCGCCGCAGGCCCCAGGTGGAGGACTCCCGAGCAAGGGTCACCTGGAGGGCAGCCCCCACCTGGAGGTCGGGAGTTCTCTCCTGGTCTGTGTCTTCCGTGCCCTGGGCAGGCGGGCACTCCGTGAGGGGCCCTCAGTCTAGTCTCCACAGCCGAGGGTCATTGCTGCCTTCAGGGGTGTCCCGGCCCAGAGCCACTGGTGGCTCCACCCCTGGTCCTGGATGTCTCCCAGGCCAGCAGCTCCTTCTCCGGGCCTGTGGCTGCTGGGCCCCGTGGAGGTTCCCACACCCACTGTCTGCTCTGTCTTCCAGGTGAGACTGTGGAGATGAGGAGGAGACACTCGTGATGGATGGAAATGGTCCTACTGTGCAGCCACACCCCGCCCGCCCCGCTGTGCCCACCCGCCTCAGCACCTCCTCCCAAGTCCTTACATCACACTCAACCGTGACACCACAGGAAAGAAAGACCCAAGAAGTCAGAATGGCTGTTTCCATGGACACAATCTCCATAGTGACAATGCGGGGGGAGGGGGGAGGGGTGGGGTAATGGGAAAGGGTGGGGGGAATTAAAAGGGAGGGATAAAATATATATATATAAATCTATTTTTAGTCTGGAAAGACTTTGTTTAAATGAAAGGTGCGCTGTCCCTTTTGATTCTATTTTAAAATTATCTAGCTAAAGAATTCCAAATTGGTTCCAATAACAACGAAATTTAAATGTGAAATTGAACTCAGCAAACTCTCATCTCATAGAGGACGGGGTGTGGCTCTGCCGGTCAGCCTGTCTCCCGCCAACTCAGATCTCTAGACCCAGAATTGGAAGCCGGCGAACACCCAAACCACCCTTTGTCATTAATTTGTCTCAAAGTGGGGAGGTTGGGGGAGGGGAGTGGGGCGGTCCATGTTTTCAAGAGTGGGAGAATGATGTTTAAACACAAAAATAAATTTTTTTCATTTCCAGAAACACTATTTATTTATTATTTTTAAAATTTTTATCTTTTTGGGGGTGAAATTGGTAGATGCCCGAGGTCACAGCTGTGTGCTGCGTCATGTGGCCGGTGGGAACCCCGAGTGCCTCGCTGAGTGCAGCGGGGCCATTCCCAGCGGGTGCCACCTCGACAGGACCGGAGTCTCCGAGGCGCGGGCTGTCTGAGCGGTGGGGGGTAAGCTGACCAGGACACCCCTTTAGCCCTTTATTCTTTTTGCTTTTGTTTTTATAAAAGAAAAGGGGGCCTGTCAGTTGAGCAGCCCCACGCTACGTGATTCTTTATGTTGTATTGTTTTGTTTTGTAAAGTGTATAATTTTTAAATATCTGAGTTTTAAAAAAAAGAGAAAAAGTACAAAAAAATTCTTGTTAAGGCCTTAAGAAGGGGTTAGTGCATCTTTCAGGGGTCACTCTGCCGTGGGGATAAAATAGCTGTTTCACAAACAGTTTTATTTAAAAAAAATCAAAAAAATAATAAACTTCATTTTAACCTTGTTTCCTTTTTTATTGATTGTAAAACAAATGCGTCTCTTTCTCCTCCGCTCCAGCCCCCAGAGGTGGCTTTGGTTCTGCTGCAGGGGAGGCAGGTCTGCCTGGTCCAGCCACTCAGTGGGGGGAGCCCAGCCCGGGTGTGGGGACGGTCAGATTTACTTAAGCTGATATGAGAACATATTTCCAATCAACATTAATTTTAAAGGTTATAAAAAAATAATGCAATGTTAATGGACTTTTTTAGAGAACAGAAACTCCGGAAGGAATGTTGTGAAGTAGAAATAAGCAATTATAAATGAGTTCTTGTGTGCTCATCAATTTGGGGCTGCAGAAATGGCAGATTAATTTCGTTTTAATGGCTACATCAAGCAGTGTGGTCCATTTCTCATTTCACGGCGCCGGGACGGAGGCGTGGGTGGTGTTCTGCGTGGGCCTAGGACCTGCATAGCAATGACGGCTTTTTGAGCTACTTGGCTTCCCATCTGGTCTCAACTTGGCATTAACACAGTTCAAATGAAAGTGATAGATTTCAGGTGTCAAGGGCTACACCACAAAACTTGAAAAATATGCATCTTGAGGAAAATACTTTCCTGACAGCAAATGATTCTTCGTCATTTTGCCTTTTATTCTCCTGTCCCCCTTTGACTTGCTGGCGATGCGTGAGCGAGGCCCTGTGTCCGTCCCGGGTCTTTCCTCTGAAATGCTGGTGACGGGAGTGGCATTTCCCACACACCCTCCTGCCCCAACAGCTCCAGCTGCCCATGTGCATCTCAGTTCCCCCCACATTTGAGTTCTGTGCATTTTATTTAATATCTTTCACTGTTTAGAGCAGTTTTAGGTTCATAGCAATATTGAGCAAAAGGTACAGAAAGTTCTCATATACCCCCTGACCCACCACCCACAGCTGCCCGGCTACCAACTCCCCAGCCCCCAGGGTACACTTGTTACAATCAGTGAGCCCGCTCCAACACAGTCACCCCAATTCCACAGGGAGAGTCCTGTGGGTTTGGACACATGCATGACGTGTGTCAGTCATAGCACACCCAGTGGTTTCACTGCCCTAAACAAAAACCCTCTGTGCTCCCGTTCATCCCTCCTCCTGGCCGCCACTGTCTCCAGAGTTGCATTTTCCAGAATGTCCTGTAGGTGGAATCACAGTGTGTGGCCTTTTCAGCTGGCTCCCTTCACTTAAGGATGACATGCATTTTAAGGGTCCTCCATGTATTGGTGGCTTGACAGCTCATTTTATTTTATTGGCTTGAGAGAGAGAGAAACATCTATTCCACTTATTTATGCATTCATGTGCCCTGGCGGGATCAAACCCAAAACTGATGCTCTAACCAACTGAACCACCTGGCCAGGGCCGATAGCTCAGTTCAAAATTTTAGTACTGAATGCTATTCCGTTGTCTGGCGGTATCACAGTATCCATTCGCTCAATGGTTGCTTCCAAGTTTGGGCAATTAGGAATAAAACCGCTATAAACATCCATGTTTTTGCTCGGACATGAGCTTCAACTCCTTTGGGTCAATACCAAAAAGTGTGATTGCTGGATCATATGGTAGAAGAATGTTTTTTAAGTTGTGGCTTAAAATAAAATTTATCATCTCAACCAATCAGTGTGCAGCTCGGTAGTGCTAATACATTCACATTGTTGTGCAACTCCCGCCAAGCTGAGGCCGGCCCTGCCAGCTCCGCCCCGGGCCGCGGGCTCCTGCGTCCTCCTCCGGCGTCCGTCCGCGGGCCTGCAGCCGCCCCGCCGGGGTCTCGAGCGCAGAGTCCGCTGCCAGCAGGTGAGCCGGCCGGCCGGGCGCGGCGCCCACGAGCTGGATGAGCTGGACGCAGGTCCTGCCCAGGAGGAGGAGGGTTGGGCGTTTGGCCGCGGGGGAGGGCAAAGTGAGCAAAACGCCGCCGGCTCGGCTCTCCCGAGGCCCCGCTGGTCGGCCAAGCCCTCCGCTTTCTCCACTCCCACCGAGGGGGCTGCTCCGCCGCTTTGGGGCACCCAGGGCCCCGCGCTCTCTCTGGTCCGCCATCTCTCTGACGTCACGCTGGCCTCAGCCTCAGGTCGCCCTGTCCAGCAGGCCCGTGCATGCGACCACCTGGTGACACGCCTGTCCCTAGGGCGGGCCTCACTCCGGGGGGGGGGCCGGGGGGAA
>NW_005871287.1:139557-182114 GCF_000147115.1 Myotis lucifugus
GTGCTTCGGGAAAATGAAAAAAATTTATGCTTGGGTTGAAACATCATGCTTCCACTTCTTATGCCGCCGGCCTCGCCCCCCTCCCTTACTCCCTACCTCCCCATTTTGAGTCAAATTATTGACAAAGGGCGGTGAGGGTGTTTTGCCGGATTCCAATTGTGGGTCTAGTCATCCGGGGTCCAGGGGGGGGGGGGTAGGGAAGGGCCCAGAAACAGGTTTTTTACCTTCCAGGCCCAGGCCCCAGGCCAGGATTGGCCGTTAAATTTCGTTGTCCTTGGAAAGAGGCCCACAGAGCTCTGAGCCTAGATAATTTTAAAATAGAATCTTACTGTTGGGGAGGGAGGGAGAGAAGGGGAGGGGGGAGATGGGGGAGGCTTCCTCCAGCACTGCTTAAGCTGGGGAGAGCCCCTTCAAGACCCGGGTACTCCAGCCATTTCCAGAGTGAGAGCTCGCCTCGCACACCCCTGGGAAGGGTGAGGGCCAACCCGTATCAGGCCATGCCCCTCCCCTGCCTCTGGCCCCCTGGGTCTTCGAATTTGAGTGGGTTTGACCTCAAAGTTCCCACCAGTTTCACTGATTTGAAAACTGAAGACCCACCTCCCTTACTGTTGGAGAAGGAGGGGCTGAGGCCAGCAGGCACCCTCTGCTTAGAAGGGGCAGAGAGGCTGAGCAAGAGGGGGGCCGGGTAGTCACCGTCCCCGCCTGGAGATGGCACGCGCTGGCATGAGATGGTACGGAGGTTTGCATGGTTCCATGAGGGGCCACAGAGCCTGAGGGGACCAAGCCCAGGGAGAGGGAGGGCGCCGCACAGGGAGCAGCCTGGCCAGGAACTGCATCACCCCCACTTGGTTCCCACCCCTTGTCTCCCAGCAAGAGTCTGAGCAGCTGATGGTCAAGGACAAATGATAATGAGGAGGAAGCAGGCCCCCTCCTCTGGGGACAGTCACATCCTAGGCCAAGCTCACGGAAGCTCAGTTGACAAGTGAAGTGCCCCCCACCCCCACCCCTCAGACTGGAGCCAGGAGGGAAGGAGATGTGTTACTGGGCGGCCACCAGAGCTAGGAGGCCCAAGGACCAATTTGTAACCAACAGGAAGGGGTCCTCGGGCAACCAACGGGCTTATCGGGGTGACCAGGGAGCTCTAAACACACTCTTCGCCTCCCCTCCCACCCCAGGTTCAAGCTCACCACAGCCAGGACCCAGCGGAACCCAGGAAGCTGGGCCAGCAGCCAGCCAGGTGAGAGCCTCAGCAGGCCTGTGAGCAGCCTCAAGGTCAGGGGTGGAGTCCAGGCAGCCTCAGGCCCCGGGAGAAGGAGGGGACGTGTGTGTAAGCCGTGTGTGTGGTGTTTGGGAGTGTAAATGTGTGTGCATGTGACTGTGTCAGACTGTGAGCACGCGGGCAGTGTCTGTGAAGTGTTTTGTGTGTGACTCTGTGTTGAGTGTTCTAGTGTGAAGGGAAGGGGCACCGAGAGCTTCATTGCCCACGCGGTCCCGTGACCTCCCTATAGCGCTGGGCAAAGGTCAGCAACAAACCTGGGAGGGGAAGGCCGCTCAGGAGGAGGCAGGTGATGGCGGGAGGCAGGGACATGTTCGGGGACGAGACTGAGACCACGTTAGGTGTGAGCCTGAGAGACAGGACGCAGGGTAAAGCCTGGAAAGCCCTGGTTGTTCCTCAGAGCCCAGACAGAGCTGGGGAGTGAGGTGAGGGTGGACTTCTTCCCCCCACCCCCACCCCCACCCCGGGAAAGCACCTAGAGAGGACAGGAGGGGCAGGATTCTCCAGCCACCCCTGCACCTGACCTTGCCCAACCTCTCCTGGACCCTCTGACAGTGGTAACTCCCAGACAGGTTGGCTCAGGGCAGAGGGCAGGGCCAGCCTCTGGCTCCGTTTATAAGGAGAGCCCAGGCTGGCCCCGCCCACAGGGCGTCGTGAGGGCGCTGTGCCTGTCCTGTCCTAGGTGCCTGTGTGGTGAGGGTGCCAGTGTGCCCAGAGGAGCCCTGAGGACACTGAGACAGCCATGGGGCTGCTGACCGGGGAGTTGCTGTGGCCCCTGGCTGTGGCCACGGCCGTCTTCCTGCTCCTGGTGGACCTGATGCACCGGCGTGTGCACTGGGCTGCGCACTACCCTCCAGGCCCCAGGCCGCTGCCAGGGCTGGGCAACCTGCTGCACCTGGACTTCCAGGACATGCTGCGTTCCGTTAACCAGGTGAGGAAGGCGGGGGTGGGCAGCAGAGGCCACGGGGGACCCCTCCTCGCAGCAGGCAGGGGTGGGGGTGGTTAGCAGAGGCCAAGGGACCCCTCTTCATAGCAGGCAGGGGTGGGGTGGGCAGCAGGGGCCACCGGGAACCCTCCTCCCAGCAGGCAGGGGTAGGGGTGAGCCACAGGCTGGACAAGGAGCTGAGCTGAGAAGAGGGGGCGGGTTAGAGAGGCTCCCTGAGGAGGTCATGCCTGCAGGGCCCAGAGACAGTTGGGACTTTCCAAAGGTCAGAGAGGGAAAAGGTTGCAGAGGGCGTGGGACTTGGCAGCGGGTTCGGGTTCTGCTTAGACAGTGTTGAAAGTAGGTGAGCCTGAGTTCCGTCTACTTATTTATATTTTTATTGATTTCAGAGAGGAAGGGAGAGGGAGAGCGGGATGGAAACATAAATGATGAAAGAGAATCATTGATTGGCTGCCTTCTGCATGGGGGTGGAGCCCACAACCCAGGCAGGTGCCCTGACCCTTAATCTAACTGACCTCCTGGACCATAGGTCCACGCTCAACCACTGAGCCGCTGGTCGGGCATGAGCCCCTTCTGTTTAGCTCAGGGGGAAAGGTCTGGAGATGGTAGAGGGGAGTCTGGCCAGGAGCCCCATTTCAATCAGGAAGTCAGGTTGAGGGAGCAGAGAATGGGCTCAAGTCTGCTCTGTGGGTCCTTGGGCCTCACTCTCACCTCTATGGCCTTAGCTTCTGCCCCTGAGAGACAGCATGCTCACGTGGCCTACTGACAATTTTGGGGACATTTGCAAACTCAGAGATGCCAGATGTGAGGTCCTTGGTCATAGAGAAGTGACCCCAGGGGACCAACCAGATAAAGTCCTTGCATCGCTCCCTGCTGACAGCCCAGGTGTCCTGCAAGGTCAGGGCCCTGAGACGCGGCCAGCTTACCCAACACCCTCCGCCCGCAGCTGCGGAGCCGCTTTGGGGACGTGTTCAGCCTGCAGCTGGCCTGGACGCCCGTGGTCGTGGTCAACGGGCTGGCGGCCGTGCACGAGGCGCTGGTGCACCACAGTGAGGACACCGCCGACCGCCCACCCTCGCCCACCTACGAGCATCTGGGTTTCGGGCCGCGCGCGCAAGGCAAGCGGAGGACCGGGCCGACCGCGGCCCAGCGGGCACCGGGCCCGCACACACCCGGCAGCCCACGCGGAGGAGGGCGGTGGACGCGCTGTGCTCTCGGCCAATAGGAAGGGGGGGCAGGTGGAGGGGGAGCCTGTGCCCGGGGTGGGAGGGGGTGGGCGAGGCCTCAGGGGGACAGGGCGGGCCAGGCCGCTGGGAACAGCACTGGGACGAGGGGCGGGAAGGAGGGAAACCGAACCGGTGTGGGCGGGGCGAGGGCGGGCAGGACCTGCCACGAGAGGGAGGGAGCTGGCGAGCAGTGTGGGCGGACAGAGGGGGCGCGTCTCCAGCCGGAAGCGGGTGTCAAAGTTGGGCGAATGGGTGGGGAGAACTCCTGTGGGCGGAGCAAAGGCGGGGTCTGCACCGTCGGGGGCGGGGCTGGTGGGCGGGGCCGGGCCGGGACCCGCTGCGGTTGGAGGAGGGAGAGCCCACGAGCCACGTGTGCGCCAGGGGCGGGGCCAGCGCCCGCCTAGCCGCGCCCACTCCCCGCTCCCAGGAGTGATCCTCGCGCGCTACGGGCACGCGTGGCGCGAGCAGCGGCGTTTCTCCGTGTCCACCCTGCGCGACTTCGGCCTGGGCAAGAAGTCCCTGGAGCAGTGGGTGACCGAGGAGGCCGCCTGTCTCTGCGCCGCCTTCGAGGACCAGGCCGGTGAGTGGGGAGGCTGCGGGGGAGGCGGGGCAGGGGCTGGGGACCAGAGGAGGGACGCGACCCCCGCTCTGCACCCCCTCCCCTAGGGCGCCCCTTCAGCCCCAGCGCTCTCCTGAACAGAGCGGTGAGCAACGTGATCTCCTCCCTCATCTATGGGCGCCGCTTCGAGTACGAGGACCCGCGCCTCCTCAAGCTGATGGACCTGATGGAGGTCGCGTTGAAGGAGGAGTCGGGACTCCTGCGCCAGGTGGGGGAGTCGTGGGGCCCCACAACCCCCCATGGGCCTCCTGGGAGGAGGGTTATACAGAGGGCGCTGGAGAAGGGCATTCAGAAGGGGCCTCTGCAAGAGCACAGGCCTGGAGGGGGGAGAACGCAGAAAAAGGTGAGGGAGAGGTGCGTCAGGGCCACACCCCCAGGAGAGCCGGGGACCTGTGCCTCCCTCCTCTGAAGCCACGACTGGGAGATTTCAGGTTTATCTTCGGGTGCCCAGGCCAAGGGAGAGGGTGGGGTCGAGGCCCCCATGTAGGAAGGAGGCAGGGCAAGGTGGCAACCCCTTGGGACCTGACTCGTCAAGAGGACACCTGGGCACAGGAAGGCCCGCCCAGGACCCGCACCTGTGCCCGTCCAGGTGCTGGAATCGGTCCCTGTGCTGCTGCGCATCCCGGGGCTGGCTGCCAAGGTCTTCAAGGGGCAGAGGGCCTTCATGGCTCTTCTGGACGAGCTGGTGGCCGAGCACAAGATGACCCGGGACCCAGCCCAGCCACCCCGAGACCTGACTGACGCCTTCCTGGATGAGGTGGAGAAGGTGAGGGGCAGCTGCCAGGGATGGGGGCCGGGGCTGTGGGTTGTGCCATGAGGTAAGCCCAGGGGTTGGGCCCCCAGGCTGCTGGGTGTACTGTGGGAGCCACTGGGGGGCTTCCTCCCTCTGCCCCTTTGCCCCCCCTCTGCATGGCCAGGCCAAGGAGGACCCCAGGAGCAGCTTCAACAATGAGAACCTGCGCATGGTGGTGGCTGGCCTGTTCTCTGCTGGGATGGTGACCACATCGACCACACTGGCCTGGGCCCTCCTGCTCATGATCCTGCACCCGGATGTGCAGCGTGAGCCCAGCCTGGGGGTCGGGGGGGATGGGGGAGGCAGGAAAGGGTCAGCCCGAGGTCCCTGAGCTGAGTTTGGCTACGCAGAGGCTGGGTCCTGACTCTGAGGTCAGAGTGACTTCCTTCTCCACATGGGGCCAGCCCCCGATTCCCCCCATCTCAGGCCAGAGCCCAGCCCCCACCCCCACCCATACCCCCGGGCCTGAACCCTGTGGGGATGCTTGTCTGTCCAGACCGGGTCCAAAAGGAGATCGATGAGACAATAGGGCAAGCGCGGCGACCAGAGATGGCGGACCAGGCCCGAATGCCCTTCACCATGGCTGTGGTCCACGAGGTGCAGCGCTTTGGGGACATCTTCCCACTGGGCGGGCCCCACATGACCTCCCGCGACATTGAACTGCGGGGTTTCCTCATCCCCAAGGTAGGCCTGTGGCCACCCCACCCCCGCTCAGCCACACCCACCACCTGTGCTCTGACATGGCCACTGACCAGGACCCTAGCCCCGCTCACCGCCCAGCACTGACTGTCCTGTCCGAGGGGCGTGGGGGTGAGCGCAGAGGCAGGGTCCCCGCTGGGTGGGAAGACAAGCTCAAGTGTTGGAGGAGCCCCTGGGAGCAGTGACGGGCGGCAGGGAGGCCCCATGGGAAGCAAGTCACTGGGCCCCACGGGGTCAGGGAGGTGGCCTGGGCGGGCGTGGTCCAGACAGTGTTCGCCTGTGAGTGTTTGGTGGCCGGGTCCTGGCATCCCCCGCCCAGACCCACCCACGTGAGGTGTCTCCTGCCAGGGGACCACGCTCATCACCAACCTGTCGTCAGTGCTGAAGGACGAGACCGCCTGGAAGGAGCCCTTGCGCTTCCACCCCGAGCACTTCCTGGACGCCCAGGGCCGCTTCGTCAAACAGGCGGCTTTCATGCCCTTCTCGGCAGGTGCCTGTGGGGGCCCAGCCTGCTGTCCCCCCCGAGGGAGCCTGGAGGCATAGGGCCCAGGCGCAGGCTCATGCCACACCCCCCCACCCACCCACAGGCCGCCGCTCATGCCTCGGGGAGCCCCTGGCCCGCATGGAGCTCTTCCTCTTCTTCACCTGCCTCCTGCAGCGCTTCAGCTTCTTGGTGCCCGCTGGGCAGCCCCGCCCCAGCGACCACGGGACCTATGGCCTCCTGGTGGCCCCACCCCCCTACCAGCTCTGTGCTGTGCCCCGCTAGAGGGGGAACCACACCCAGCCGCTCCTCAGCTGGGAGCCCTGATGTGCAATAAACCAGCCTGGTGGCTGCAGCCTTACTTTGAGTCCCACCCAGGCCCCTTAACCATGCTGGCAGCGACGGGGCCTCAGCAGCCTCCCCAGGCCAGGCCTGCCCTGCCTGGTCCCTCCTCACCTCGCATTTGGGCCCCTTTGAGAGGCGGTTATACTGAGGCTCAGAAAATGAGAGCTGATCCCAGTCGCCTGTGGAGCCCAATCCTGGCTGCTTGTGTGGGTCCCAGTCTCTGCACAGGTCCCAGCCCCTGCCGGCTCCGTGGGAAAGGGAGGCCTCGCTCAGCCTGATGCTGACTCTCAGGCCCAGCAGCACCCGCCCTGCACCACAGGCAGCAGCTCAGCCAACACCAGCAAGTCTGCTCCCCCACTGACACCCCAAAAGGTGGGGAACTCAGGAAGGCTGGGAAGTGATGTGCCAGGTTAACACCCAGGCTCAGTAATGGGGTGCAGAGCTCTCCCTGGGAACCCTAATGGCAGCCCAGAAGCCAGCCCCCTCCCTGGGCCTCTGCATCACCCCAACATTGAATGAGCTGCATTCCCTGGCCCCTCAGGTCTGCTCCTGGCCCAGCTGCTACTGGAAAGAGCTGTCTCCTGGGCCGGCTGCCGCTGGAGAGACTCATGTGGCTCCAACCCCGGGCACAGTCCTCGGAGTGGCCAGGCCATGTGCCTCTGCCTCCTTCCACAGCCAGGCTTGGCGCCTGGAGCAGACAAGGAGCCCGGGCCCCACCCTTTGTTCCCTTCCTCACTGTACATGCGAGCCCATAGAGCCTCTCCAGCCAGAAGGCAGGCCCTGACCTTGCCTGGGCCTCACAGGTGATCATCCAGTGCTGGGTTAGCTCTTCTCCCGCAGCCCTCCAAGCCCTCCCTCCTCTGGACTGACAGATCCCACACCCGGGGTAGAAATCATGTTCCAGGTCACCTCCCTGTTCTGTGACCCCTCCCTTGGGACAGCAGAGCATTTTGGCATTGCTAACATCAGTGGTTCTCAACCTGTGGGTCGCGACCCCTTTGGGGGGTGGAACGACCCTTTCACAGGGGTCACCTAATTACATCCTGCATATCAGATATTTACATTACAATTCATAACAGTAGCAACATTGCAGTTATGAAGTAGCAATGAAAATAATTTTATGGTTGGGGGTCCCCACACCATGAGGAACTGTATTAAAGGGTCGCAGCATTAGGAAGGTTGAGAACCACTGGCTAAAATGATGGCTCCCTGCCTGCGGACACACACACACACACACACACACACACACACACTCATGGCCCACCTACCAGGACCAGCCCCTCCACCCCGACTCTGAGTCCCAGAGACACTCTAACAGTCAAGGAAAAGTTATAGAGAACCCTGCTTTCCCTTCCTCTTGGGCCCAAGTGGGGGTTCCCCTGCCTGGTGATTCGGGACATGGTAATAGGGTGCACCCAAACCTTACCTCTCCTTCTGGCCGCATATACCAAACACCATTTTCAGTCTAAGGAGAAAGAATAGGCAACAGTCAAGGCATCACAGGCCCAGGGCCCCAGTGTTCCTGGACTCCGTGGCCTGCAGGAGTCACAACAGGCCAGAGGCAGCCAGGGGACAGCAAGGACCTCCATGGGCCAGGCTCAGCCAGAGGATGGCCTGATGGTCAAACTAAGGAGGGGGACTTCCAGGAGCTTGGGAACTGCTCAGAAATTTCTTCCAAGAGCTCCAAATGAAAGATGGTTTTTGTGCCTCAGAGCTGGGAAGGGAGGTCCCGGGGAAAACAATGGGAAAGGGGGTGGGCTAAGACGAAGGAGAGAGGTGTAGCTCTATTGAACATTTGGCATAAAATGTCCCCAGGTGTATGTGGTGAATGATAACCGTAAATAATAATGATTTAAAACACTTTAAAGTATTTTCTGGGTTACAGAGCATTTGGGGAATAATTTGGGGAGCACTAAGAGGCTTCCTCAAACTATTCTGTCTGGAACCCCCATCAGTGTCAGCATTCCCGACAAACTGGCACCATGGCAAGTCAAGGTCTCCAATGTGAGCTGGACCCTGGATGAGGCCAGTGAGCTCCGCCTCCCGAGGCAGCTCCCATTCTCCCCAGGGACCGTTTCAGAATCTTCTGAAGATTTAAACCTTCACCAGATGCGAGTTCCCTTCACCTTCTGCCACCAAACCCTCCCATTCATTCTCTGCTTCTCACAGGCCAATTCCTCCTCCAGGGAGGGGCTGCCCTCCCCTCTGAGACCCCCCCTCTGACCTGCAGTCTATCTGGTCTTCTCACAACCTGGGCGTTTGGGGTTTCTTCTCTCATATATTCAGCCTTTCCTTCTCTAATGGCTCCTTCCCATCAGCCTTTAAACACATCACTCATCTCTGCACTGCAGTCTCTGCACTGCTGGCCTGGCATCACCACCTCTTCCTACGGACCAGCACCTGGGAGCAGGCGCCCCTAGCCTTCCCATCGTGCTGCGGGGGCCCAGCCCAGCACTTGGGGCACCCAGTGAGGATGAAACAATCCAAGTCCTAGCCAAGGTGAGATGCAAGGCGGCCAGCTGGGCACCAGCAAGCTCCATACTTGGTGGCCGGCTGGGGCCTGGCAGGAGAGCGGTGTGGGAGGTGGGGAAGGGGCAGAACAGTGTTCACACGCCAGGCCAGGCGCCAGGCAGGATTCACAAACATTGAAAGCCAATACCAAGAGGCCACAGAGCTCTGAGCCAGAGGCACCCTGGGAAGAACTGGTGCTCTTACTGTTGGGGAGTGAGGGAGAGAAGGGGTGGGGGGAGAAGGGGGGGCTTCCTCCAGCCCTGCTTCAGCTGGGGAGAGCCCCTTCAAGACCCGGGTACTCCAGCCATTTCCAGAGTGAGAGCTTGCCTGGCACACCCCTGGGAAGGGTGAGGGCCAACCCGTATCAGGCAATGCCCCTTCCCTGCCTCTGGCCTCCTGGGTCTTTGAATTTGAGTGGGTTTGACCTCAAAGTTCCCACCAGTAGAACCAAGATGGCAGCATAGGTTAACGCCGGAGTTTGCTGCCTCGAACAACCACTTCAAAAATACAACTAAAAGATGGAACGGACATCATCCAGAACCACAGGAAGGCTGGCTGAGTGAAAGTTCTACAACTAGGAGGAAAGAGGAAACCATACAAGACTCAGAGGAGGCGCAGTGCTGAAGTGAAATACTAAGGTGCGGAGTGCATGTGGAGCGGGCCGGCGGCGGAGGGCGCAGTTGTTGTTTTCAATCGGGAGGGAGTTTCAGACTCTGAGCTCCAGATCCGGGCGAGTCTCTAGGGACCCAGACTCAAACAGGAGAAGCAGGAAGGCAGCTTTCTCTCCGAGGTTTGCAGTGGTTGCAGAGCCACTGGGGACAGAACTGAGAGCAGCCATAACTGCTCACTCTGCCCGCCCTGTTGATCCCCTGGGACCCGCCCCGCCCAAGCCCTGCACAGAGGCATTTGTGGGATTGCCTTAGGCAAAGGCTAGATTAGCACCGCCCTAGAGATCCAGCACAGAAGCTCTCCCACTGAAGACACAGCTGACTCTCATAGCCAGTTAGCCTGGAGGTCAATTCACCCCCAGTATTGCCGACAACAATCAAGGCTTAACTACAACAAGACTGCGCACAAAGACCACAAGGGGGTGCACCAAGAAAGCATAAAAAATGCGGAGACAAAGAAACATGACAGACATGGAGGATATAGAGCTAAAAAACGCACTTTTAAGGTCTTTCAATAAATTGCTAGAAACTGCCGATAAACTTCATGAGAGCCTCAAGAAATCTAATGAGACCCTCGATGTTGTGATAAAGAACCAACTAGAAATTAAGCATACACTGACTGAAATAAAGAATATTATACAAACACCCAACAGCAGACCAGAGGAGCACAAGAATCAAGTCAAAGATTTGAAATGCGAAGAAGCAAAAAACACCCAACCGGAAAAGCAAAATGAAAAAAGAATCCAAAAATATGAAGACAGTGTAAGGAGCCTCTGGGACAGCTTCAAGCGTACCAACATCAGAATTATAGGGGTGCCAGAAGATGAGAGACAGCAAGATATTGAAAACCTATTTGAAGAAATAATGACAGAAAACTTCCCCCACTTGGTGAAAGAAATGGACTTACAGGTCCAAGAAGCGCAGAGAACCCCAAACAAAAGGAATCCAAAGAGGACCACACCAAGACACATCATAATTAAAATGCCAAGAGCAAAAGACAAAGAGAGAATCTTAAAAGCAGCAAGAGAAAGAAAGCCAATTACCTACAAGGGAATACCCATACGACTGTCAGCTGATTTCTCAACAGAAACTTTGCAGGCCAGAAGGGAGTGGCAAGAAATATTCAAAGTGATGAATACCAAGAACCTACAACCAAGTTTACTTTATCCAGCAAAGCTATCATTCAGAATTGAAGGTCAGATAAAGAGCTTCACAGATAAGGAAAAGCTAAAGGAGTTCATCACCACCAAACCAGTATTATATGAAATGCTGAAAGGTATCCTTTAAGAAGAGAAAGAAGAAGAAAAAGGTAAAGATACAAATTGTGAACAACAAACATGCATCTATCAACAAGTGAATCTAAGAATCAAGTGAATAAATAATCTGATGTACAGAATGAACTGGTGATTATAATAGAATCAGGGACATAGAAAGGGAATGGACTGACTATTCTTGGGGGGGAAAGGGGTGTGGGAGATGCGGGAAGAGACTAGACAAAAATCGTGCACCTATGGATGAGGACAGTGGGTGGGGAGTGAGGGCGGAGGGTGGGGCCGGACTGAGAGGAGGGGAGTTATGGGGGGAAAAAAGAGGAACAAATGTAATAATCTGAACAATAAAGATTTAATTAAAAAAATAAAAAAATTAAGTTATATATAAAAAAAAAAGTTCCCACCAGTTTCACTGATTTGAAAATTGAAGACCCACCTCTCTTACTGTTGAAGAAGGAGGGGCTGAGGCCAGCAGGCACCCTCTGCTTAGAAGGGGCAGAGAGGCTGAGCAAGAGGGGGGCCGGGTAGCCACCGTCCCCGCCTGGAGATGGCACGCGCTGGCATGAGATGGTACGGAGGTTGGCATGGTTCCATGAGGGGCCACAGAGCCTGAGGGGACCAGGCCCAGGGAGAGGGAGGGCGCAGCACAGGGAGCAGCCTGGCCAGGAACTGCATCACCCCCACTTGGTTTCCACCCCTTGTCTCCCAGCAAGAGTCTGAGCAGCTGATGGTCAAGGACAAATGATAATGAGGAGGAAGCAGGCCCCCTCCTCTGGGGACAGTCACATCCTAGGCCAAGCTCACGGCAGCTCAGTGGACAAGGGAAGTGCCCCCCCCCAGCCCCCACCCCTCAGAGTGGAGACAGGAGGGAAGGAGATGTGTTACTGGGCGGCCACCAGAGCTAGGAGGCCCAAAGACCAATTTGTAACAAACAGGAAGGGGTCCTCAGGCAACCAACGGGCTTATCGGGGTGACCAGGGAGCTCTAAACACACTCTTCGCCTCCCCTCCCACCCCAGGTTCAAGCTCACCACAGCCAGGACCCAGCGGAACCCAGGAAGCTGGGCCAGCAGCCAGCCAGGTGAGAGCCTCAGCAGGCCTGTGAGCAGCCTCAAGGTGGGGGGCCGAGTCCAGGCAGCCTCAGGCCCGGGGAGAACGAGGGGACGTGTGTGTAAGCCGTGTGTGTGGTGTTTGGGAGTGTAAATGTGTGTGCATGTGACTGTGTCAGACTGTGAGCACGCGGGCAGTGTCTGTGAAGTGTTTTGTGTGTGACTCTGTGTTGAGTGTTCTAGTGTGAAGGGAAGGGGCACCGAGAGCTTCATTGCCCACGCGGTCCCGTGACCTCCCTACAGCGCTGGGCAAAGTCAGCAACAAACCTGGGGGGGGAAGGCCGCTCAGGAGGAGGCAGGCGATGCCGGGAGGCAGGGACATGTTCGGGGACGAGACTGAGACCACGTTAGGTGTGAGCCTGAGAGACAGGACGCAGGGTAAAGCCTGGAAAGCCCTGGTTGTTCCTCAGAGCCCAGACAGAGCTGGGGAGTGAGGTGAGGGTGGACTTCTTCCCCCCACCCCCACCCCCACCCCGGGAAAGCACCTAGAGAGGACAGGAGGGGCAGGATTCTCCAGCCACCCCTGCACCTGATCTTGCCCAACCTCTCCTGGACCCTCTGACATTGGTAACTCCCAGACAGGTTGGCTCAGGGCAGAGGGCAGGGCCAGCCTCGGCTCCGTTTATAAGGAGAGCCCAGACTGGCCCCGCTACAGGGCGTGCTGAGGGCGCTGTGCCGGGCCTGTCCTAGGTGCCTGTGTGGTAAGGGTGCCAGTGTGCCCAGAGGAGCCCTGAGGACACTGAGACAGCCATGGGGCTGCTGACCGGGGAGGCGCTGTGGCCCCTGGCTGTGGCCTTGGCCGTCTTCCTGCTCCTGGTGGACCTGATGCACCGGCGTGTGCACTGGGCTGCGCACTACCCTCCAGGCCCCAGGCCGCTGCCAGGGCTGGGCAACCTGCTGCACCTGGACTTCCAGGACATGCTGCGTTCTGTTAACCAGGTGAGGAAGGCAGGGGTGGGCAGCAGAGGCCATGGGGGACCCTCCTCGCAGCAGGCAGGGGTGGGGGTGGGCAGCAGGGGCCACGGGGGACCCTCCTCGCAGCAGGCAGGGGTGGGGGTGGGCAGCAGGGGCCATGGGGAACCCTCCTCCCAGCAGGCAGGGGTGGGCATGAACCACAGGCTGGACAAGGAGCTGAGCTGAGAAGAGGGGGCGGGTTAGAGACCCTCCCTGAGGAGGTCATGCCTGCAGAGCCCAGAGACAATTGGGATTTTCCAAAGGTCTGAGAGGGAAAAGGTTGCAGAGGGCGTGGGACTTGGCAGTGGGTTTGGGTTCTGCTTAGACAGTGTTGAAAGTAGGTGAGCCTGAGTCCCGTCTGCTTAAATATATTTTTATTGATTTCAGAGAGGAAGGGAGAGGGAGAGCGGGATGGAAACATAAATGATGAAAGAGAATCATTGATTCGCTGCCTTCTGCATGGGGGTGGAGCCCACAACCCAGGCAGATGACCTGACCCATAATCTAACCATAAGCTCCTGGATCATAGGTCCACGCTCAACCACTGAGCCGCTGGTCGGGCACGAGCCCCTTCTGTTTAGCTCAGGGGGAAAGGTCTGGAGATGGGGGAGGGGAGTCTGGCCAGGAGCCCCATTTCAATCAGGAAGTCAGGTGGAGGGAGCAGAGAATGGGCTCAAGTCTGCTCTGTGGGTCCTTGGGCCTCACTCTCACCTCTATGGCCTTAGCTTCTGCCCCTGAGAGACAGCATGCTCACGTGGCCTACTGACAATTTTGGTGACATTTGCAAACTTAGAGATGCCGGATATGAGGTCCTTGATCATAGAGAAGTGACCCCAGAGGACCGACCAGATAAAGTCCTTGCATAGCTCCCTGCTGACAGCCCAGGTGTCCTGCAAGGTCAGGGGCCTGAGACCCGGCCAGCTTACCCAACACCCTCCGCCCGCAGCTGCGGAGCCGCTTTGGGGACGTGTTCAGCCTGCAGCTGGCCTGGACGCCCGTGGTCGTGGTCAACGGGCTGGCGGCCGTGCACGAGGCGCTGGTGCTCCACAGTGAGGACACCGCCGACCGCCCACCCTTGCCCACCTACGAGCATCTGGGTTTCGGGCCGCGCGCGCAAGGCAAGCGGAGGACCGGGCCGACCGCGGCCCAGCGGGCACGGGGCCCGCACACACCCGGCAGCCCACGCGGAGGAGGGCGGTGGACTCGCTGTGCTCTCGGCCAATAGGAAGGGGCGGCAGGTGGAGGGGGAGCCTGAGCCCAGGGTGGGAGGGGGTGGGCGAGGCCTCACGGGGACAGGGCGGGCCAGGTCGCAGCGAGCGGCACTGGGACGAGGGGCGGGAAGGAGGGAAACGGAACCGGTGTGGGCGGGGCGAGGGCGGGCAGGACCTGCCACGAGAGGGAGGGAGCTGGCGAGCAGTGTGGGCCGACAGAGGGGGCCCGTCTCCAGCCGGAAGCGGGTGTCAAAGTTGGGCGCATAGGTGGGGACAACTCGTGTGGGCGGAGCAGGAGGCGGAGTCTGCTCCGTCGGGGGCGGGGCTGGTGGGCGGGGCCGGGCCGGGACCCGCTCCGGGTGGAGGAGGGAGAGCCCGCGAGCCACGTGTGCGGCAGGGGCGGGGCCAGCGCCCGCCTAGCCGCGCCCACTCCCCGCTCCCAGGAGTGATCCTCGCGCGCTACGGGCACGCGTGGCGCGAGCAGCGGCGTTTCTCCGTGTCCACCCTGCGCGACTTCGGCCTGGGCAAGAAGTCCCTGGAGCAGTGGGTGACCGAGGAGGCCGCCTGTCTCTGCGCCGCCTTCGAGGACCAGGCCGGTGAGTGGGGAGGCTGCGGGGGAGGCGGGGCAGGGGCTGGGGACCAGAGGAGGGACGCGACCCCCCGCTCTGCACCCCCTCCCCTAGGGCGCCCCTTCAGCCCCAGCGCCCTCCTGAACAGAGCGGTGAGCAACGTGATCTCCTCCCTCATCTATGGGCGCCGCTTCGAGTACGAGGACCCGCGCCTCCTCAAGCTGATAGACCTGATGGAGGCCGCGTTGAAGGAGGAGTCGGGACTCCTGCGCCAGGTGGGGGAGTCGTGGGGCCCCACAACCCCCCATGGGCCTCCTGGGAGGAGGGTTATACAGAGGGCGCTGGAGAAGGGCATTCAGAAGGGGCCTCTGCAAGAGCACAGGCCTGGAGGGGGGAGAATGCAGACACCGCGAGGGAGAGGCGCGCCAGGGCCACACCCCCAGGAGAGCCAGGGACCTGTGCCTCCCTCATCTGAAGCCACGACTGGGAGATTTCAGGTTTACCTTCGGGCGCCCAGGCCAAGGGAGAGGGTGGAGTCGAGGCCCGCATGTAGGGAGGAAGCAGGGCAAGGTGGCAACCCCTTGGGACCTGACTCGTCAAGAGGACACCTGGGCACAGGAAGGCCCGCCCAGGACCCGCACCTGTGCCCGTCCAGGTGCTGGAATCGGTCCCTGTGCTGCTGCGCATCCCGGGGCTGGCTGCCAAGGTCTTCAAGGGGCAGAGGGCCTTCATGGCTCTTCTGGACGAGCTGGTGGCCGAGCACAAGATGGCCCGGGACCCAGCCCAGCCACCCCGAGACCTGACTGACGCCTTCCTGGATGAGGTGGAGAAGGTGAGGGGCAGCTGCCAGGGATGGGGGCCGGGGCTGTGGGTTGTGCCATGAGGTAAGCCCAGGGGTTGGGCCCCCAGGCTGCTGGGTGTACTGTGGGAGCCACTGGGGGGCTTCCTCCCTCTGCCCCTGAGCCCGCCCTCTGCATGGCCAGGCCAAGGAGGACCCCAGGAGCAGCTTCAACAATGAGAACCTGCGCATGGTGGTGGCTGGCCTGTTCTCTGCTGGGATGGTGACCACATCAACCACACTGGCCTGGGCCCTCCTGCTCATGATCCTGCACCCGGATGTGCAGCGTGAGCCCGGCCTGGGGGTCGGGTGGGATGGGGGAGGCAGGAAAGGGTCAGCCCGAGGTCCCTGAGCTGAGTTTGGCTACGCAGAGGCTGGGTCCTGACTCTGAGGTCAGAGTGACTTCCTTCTCCACATGGGCCCAGCCCCCGATTCCCCCCCTCTCAGGCCAGAGCCCAGCCCCCAGCCCCACCCATACCCCCGGGCCTGACCCCTGTGGGCATGCTTGTCTGTCCAGACCGGGTCCAAAAGGAGATTGATGAGACAATAGGGCAAGCACGGCGACCAGAGATGGCGGACCAGGCCCGAATGCCCTTCACCATGGCTGTGGTCCACGAGGTGCAGCGCTTTGGGGACATCTTCCCACTGGGCGGGCCCCACATGACCTCCCGCGACATTGAACTGCGGGGTTTCCTCATCCCCAAGGTAGGCCTGTGGCCGCCCCACCCCCGCTCAGCCACACCCACCACCTGTGCTCTGACATGGCCACTGACCAGGACCCTAGCCCCGCTCACTGCCCAGCACTGACTGTCCCATCCGAGGGGGGTGGGGGTGAGCGCAGAGGCAGGGCCCCCGCTGGGTGGGAAGACAAGCTCAAGTGTTGGAGGAGCCCCTGGGAGCAGTGACGGGTGGCAGGGAGGCCCCATGGGAAGCAAGTCACTGGGCCCCACGGGGTCAGGGAGGTGGCCTGGCGGGCGTGGTCCAGACAGTGTGCGCCCGTGAGTGTTTGGTGGCCGGGTCCCGGCATCCCCCGCCCAGACCCACCCACGTGAGGTGTCTCCTGCCAGGGGACCACGCTCATCACCAACCTGTCGTCAGTGCTGAAGGACGAGACCGCCTGGAAGGAGCCCTTGCGCTTCCACCCCGAGCACTTCCTGGACGCCCAGGGCCGCTTCGTCAAACAGGCGGCTTTCATGCCCTTTTCGGCAGGTGCCTGTGGGGGCCCAGCCTGCTGTCCCCCCCGAGGGAGCCAGGAGGCATAGGGCCCAGGCACAGGCTCATGCCTCACCCCCCCACCCACCCACAGGCCGCCGCTCATGCCTCGGGGAGCCCCTGGCCCGCATGGAGCTCTTCCTCTTCTTCACCTGCCTCCTGCAGCGCTTCAGCTTCTCGGTGCCCGCTGGGCAGCCCCGCCCCAGCGACCACGGGACCTATGGCCTCCTGGTGGCCCCACCCCCCTACCAGCTCTGTGCTGTGCCCCGCTAGAGGGGGAACCACGCCCAGCCGCTCCTCAGCTGGGAGCCCTGATGTGCAATAAACCATCCTGGTGGCTGCAGCCTTACTTTGAGTCCCACCCAGGCCCCTTAACCATGCTGGCAGCGACGGGGCCTCAGCAGCCTCCCCAGGCCAGGCCTGCCCTGCCTGGTCCCTCCTCACCTCGCATTTGGGCCCCTTTGAGAGGCGGTTATACTGAGGCTCAGAAAATGAGAGCTGATCCCAGTCGCCTGTGGAGCCCAATCCTGGCTGCTTGCGTGGGTCCCAGTCTCTGCACAGGTCCCAGCCCCTGCCGGCTCCGTGGGAAAGGGAGGCCTCGCTCAGCCTGATGCTGACTCTCAGGCCCAGCAGCACCCGCCCTGCACCACAGGCAGCAGCTCAGCCAACACCAGCAAGTCTGCTCCCCCACTGACACCCCAAAAGGTGGGGAACTCAGGAAGGCTGGGAAGTGATGTGCCAGGTTAACACCCCGCTCAGTAATGGGGTGCAGAGCTCTCCCTGGGAACCCTAATGGCAGCCCAGGAGCCAGCCCCCTCCCTGGGCCTCTGCATCACCCCAACATTGAATGAGCTGCATTCCCTGGCCCCTCAGGTCTGCTCCTGGCCCAGCTGCTACTGGAAAGAGCTGTCTCCTGGGCCGGCTGCCGCTGGAGAGACTCATGTGGCTCCAACCCCAGGCACAGTCCTCGGAGTGGCCAGGCCATGTGCCTCTGCCTCCTTCCACAGCCAGGCTTGGCGCCTGGAGCAGACAAGCAGCCCGGGCCCCACCCTTTGTTCCCTTCCTCACTGTACATGCGAGCCCATCCAGCCTCTCCAGCCAGAAGGCAGGCCCTGACCTTGCCTGGGCCTCACAGGTGATCATCTGGTGCTGGGTTAGCTCTTCTCCCGCAGCCCTCCAAGCCCTCCCTCCTCTGACTGACAGATCCCACACCCGGGGTAGAAATCATGTTCCAGGTCACCTCCCTGTTCTGTGACCCCTCCCTTGGGACAGCAGAGCATTTTGGCATTGCTAACATCAGCGGTTCTCAACCTGTGGGTCGCAACCCCTTTGGGTGTCGAACAACCCTTTCACAGGGGTCACCGAAATACATCCTGCATATCAGATATTTACATTACAATTCATAACAGTAGCATCATTACAGTTATGAAGTAGCAACGAAAATTTTATGGTTGAGGGTCACCACAACATGAGGAACTGTATTAAAGGGTCGCAGCATTAGGAAGGTTGAGAACCACTGGCTAAAATGATGGCTCCCTGCCTGCGGACACACACACACACACACACACACACACACACACACACACTCATGGCCCACCTACCAGGACCAGGCCCTCCACCCCGACTCTGAGTCCCAGAGACACTCTAACAGTCAAGGAAAAGTTATAGAGAACCCTGCTTTCCCTTCCTCTTGGGCCCAAGTGGGGGTTCCCCTGCCTGGTCATTCGGGTGTGGTAATAGGGTGCACCCAAACCTTACCTCTCCTTCTGGCAGCATATACCAAACACCATTTTCAGTCTAAGGAGAAAGGATAGGCAACAGTCAAGGCATCACAGGCCCAGGGCCCCAGTGTTCCTGGACTCCGTGGCCTGCAGGAGTCACAACAGGCCAGAGGCAGTCGATGGACAACAAGAACCTCCACAGGCCAGGCTCAGCCAGAGGACGGCCAGCTGGTCAAACTAAGGAGGGAGGGCACTAGCACCAGGAGCTTGGGAACTGCTCAAAAATTTCTCCCAAGAGCTCCAAAGGGAAGATGGTTTTTGTGCCTCAGAGCTGGGAAGGGAGGTCCCAGGGAAAACAATGGGAAAGGGGGTGGGCTAAGATCAAGGAGAGAGGTACAGCTCTATTGAACATTTGGTATAAAATGTCCCCAGGTGTAGGTGGTGAATGATAACTATAAATAATAATGATTTTAAAACACTTTAAAAATTTTCTGGGTTACAGAGCATTTGGGTAATTGTTGCAGAAGACCAGAGAAAAACCAAGCACCGCTTTAGAGAAAAGGTACACTGTTTATTATGCTGGCGGGCTCAGCAGAATAACTTCCCAAGTCTGAGCAAAGTAACATGCAGGGAGCTTCTCTTTTATATCTTTCTGGTGTCTTTGTCCCTCAAATATGGATTATGCTTCTGGTCCTTTTCGTGGGCTTTGCAAAAAAGGCCCCAGGTGTTGGGGGTCTGCAGGCCATATCTAATGGTCTGGCCTGGCGCCAGCACTAATAACCCCCCCTCCGGGGCTGTGCACTGTTCATAGTTTATGGCCTCTGTGAAATGTGAGCATTTAGGTAACAGGTTCTGCTAGACCAGTTTCTGGGAAAGAGGCAGTGCTTAATTATAGGTTATCAAGCATGTACACTGGGCTTTCTGGCACAGATTCAGATTGCTAGCCCCCCAAATATCAGGGTTACATTGGAGTTAGCCTTTTTATTTTTTTTAATTTATTTATATTTTTGATGTGCAAGGATTTTAATTTCCTCAAACTATTCTGTCTGGAACCCCCATCAGTGTCAGCATTCCCGACAAACTGGCACCATGGCATAAAGGCTTCCACAGGTTTCGGCAAATTCCCATTCCCGTCATGACTATGTTTCGGAGTAACTCGGGGCGTGTCAGCAGACTCATCATCAATCCGCCTCACCGCTGCTTGGTATCTTTCTACAATGTTGACGCCAATAGCACATTGCAACTTGCGTAAACAGATGGGACACAGATCTAGGGGGCGCCGGTCAGCTTCTTCCAAGTGGTTGGAGCCTTGCATTAGGCATGCCAGCCACTGGCAGTGTCGAAGTCCAAATATGTGTCCAATCTCATGGGTTAAAGTCTTGCACGACCGAAGCAGCAGAACACTGGTCACTTCAGGAGTGTAATAGTTATCAAACACCGAATAGTCACGCAAAGATTGTCTCCGCGACGCCTTCACTTTGCCTTTGTTGCTTGAGCTGTAAGAGTCACCGCCATACCTGGCAAAGCTGAATATCCCCACACCATCTGTCAAAGATGCCTGTCCAAAGACGAAATTCCAGGAGTCTCTGGGGTAAAGATCAATCATCGTTACTCCCACAATGCAGAAGGCATCTTCAGGTTTCTTCTTTTTCAAGAAGTGCAGGATGTGCCCTGCATGTGTCTGTAGGTTCTCCGTGCTATCATTGACTGAAGGCACACCTTGTTGCAGAGACGGGGACTGGTTCTAGGCCATAGACTGTTAAGCCATAGAAAAATGCTTCACAGTAGCCCTTGAGCCATTTAACATATTCTTCACTGATAATTCTGGTATTTCCTAGAGATCCAATGCACTATATATAAATCCTGTGTTTCTCTCGAGAGGGTGTCTTTCTGGAAGGATCCTTGAAAAACTCTTCAAAGTCTTGGGGAGGCTCAGGATGGGAGGTGATCCAATCTGACTGCGAATGCAAGATGATGGGCCCAAAGAGATCGCTGGCTGGACGGAAGGCTTCGTTCATCAAACGCCGCTCTGCTGCATCGAACTTCTCATACTGGGACACAAGTGCTGGGTTCTTTGAGATGAGAGCTGTTCTAAGTGTCTGTTCCGAGTGCCGTGCCGTTTTCATAATGACAGGTCTCTTCCGCTCACATCCTGTTTTTAGGTAGAGCTTTCATCCTTCCCTTTGAATGGGGAAGGCAAACAGCTGTTCCACCACGAGGCTCTTTATGAAGGAAGGCTCCACTGAAGTGCTGACATGCCAGGGCTTGGTCGGGAGAGTGTCTGCGGGGTGCCTTCACCCTGCACCCCGCCCGGCCGGAGTTAGCCTTTTTAGACTTCTCAAAATAATTTGGGGAGCACTGAAGGCGATTCCCTAGCTTCCTCAAACTATTCTGTCTGGAACCCCCATCAGTGTCAGCATTCCCTACAAATTGACACCATAGCAAAGTCAAGGTCTCCAATGTGAGCTGGACCTGGATGAGGCCAGTGAGCTCCGCCTCCCGAGGCAGCTCCCATTCTCCACAGGGACCGATTCAGAATCTTCTGAAGATTTAAACCTTCACCAGATGCGAGTTCCCTTCACCTTCTGCCACCAAACCCTCCCATTCATTCTCTGCTTCTCACAGGCCAATTCCTCCTCCAGGGAGGGGCTGCCCTCCCCTCTGAGACCGCCCCTCTGACCTGCAATCTATCTGGTCTTCTCACAACCTGGGCGTTTGGGGTTTCTTCTCTCATATATTCAGCCTTTCCTTCTCTAATGGCTCCTTCCATCAGCCTTTAAACACATCACTCATCTCTGCACTGCAGTCTCTGCACTGCTGGCCTGGCATCACCACCTCTTCCTACGGGCCAGCACCTGGGAGCAGGTGCCCCTAGCCTTCCCATCGTGCTGCGGAGGCCCAGCCCAGCACTTGGGGCACCCAGCGAGGATGAAACAATCCAAGTCCTAGCCAAGGTGAGATGCAAGGCGGCCCAGCTGGGCACCAGCAAGCTCCATACTTGGTGGCCGGCTGGGGCCTGGCAGGAGAGCGGTGTGGGAGGTGGGGAAGGGGCAGAACAGTGTTCACACGCCAGGCCAGGCGCCAGGCGGGATTGGCAAACATTGAAAGTCAATACCAAGAGGCCACAGCACTCTGAGCCAGAGGCACCCTGCGAAGAACTGGTGCTCTTACTGTTGGGGAGAGAGGGAGTGAAGGGGTGGGGGGAGATGGGGGAGGCTTCCTCCAGCCCTACTTCAGCTGGGGAGAGCCCCTTCCGGACCCGGGTCTCCAGCCATTTCCAGAGTGAGAGCTTGCCTGGCACACCCCTGGGAAGGGTGAGGGCCAACCCGTATCAGGCAATGCCCCTTCCCTGCCTCTGGCCTCCTGGGTCTTTGAATTTGAGTGGGTTTGACCTCAAAGTTCCCACCAGTAGAACCAAGATGGCGGCATAGGTTAACGCCGGAGTTTGCTGCCTCGAACAACCACTTCAAAAATACAACTAAAAGATGGAACGGACATCATCCAGAACCACAGGAAGGCTGGCTGAGTGGAAGTTCTACAACTAGGAGGAAAGAGGAAACCATACGAGACTCAGAGGAGGCGCAGTGCTGAAGTGAAATACTAAGGTGGGGAGTGCATGTGGAGCGGGCCGGCGGCGGAGGGCGCAGTTGTTGTTTTCAATCGGGAGGGAGTTTCAGACTCTGAGCTCCAGATCCGGGCGAGTCTCTAGGGACCCAGACTCAAACAGGAGAAGCGGGAAGGCAGTTTTCTCTCCGAGGTTTGCAGTGGTTGCAGAGCCGCTGGGGACAGAACTGAGAGCAGCCATAACTGCTCACTCTGCCCGCCCTGTTGATCCCCTGGGACCCGGCCCCCCCAGGCCCTGCACAGAGGCATTTGCCGGATTGCCTCAGGCAAATGCTAGATTAGCACCACCCTAGAGATCCAGCACAGAAGCTCTCCCACTGCAGACACAGCTGACTCTCATAGCCTGTTAGCCTGGAGTTCAATTCACCCCCAGTATTGCCGACAACAATCAAGGCTTAACTACAACAAGACTGCGCACAAAGACCACAAGGGGGTGCACCAAGAAAGCATAAAAAATGCGGAGACAAAGAAACATGACAGACATGGAGGATATAGAGCTAAAAAACGCACTTTTAAGGTCTTTCAATAAATTGCTAGAAACTGCCGATAAACTTCATGAGAGCCTCAAGAAATCTAATGAGACCCTCGATGTTGTGATAAAGAACCAACTAGAAATTAAGCATACACTGACTGAAATAAAGAATATTATACAAACACCCAACAGCAGACCAGAGGAGCACAAGAATCAAGTCAAAGATTTGAAATGGGAAGAAGCAAAAAACACCCAACCAGAAAAGCAAAATGAAAAAATAATCCGAAAATATGAAGATAGTGTAAGGAGCCTCTGGGACTGCTTCAAGCGTACCAACATCAGAATTATAGGGGTGCCAGAAGATGAGAGACAGCAAGATATTGAGAACCTATTTGAAGAAATAATGACAGAAAACTTCCCCCACCTGGTGAAAGAAATGGACTTACAGGTCCAAGAAGCGCAGAGAACCCCAAACAAAAGGAATCCAAAGAGGACCACACCAAGACACATCATCATTAAAATGCCAAGAGCAAAAGACAAAGAGAGAATCTTAAAAGCAGCAAGAGAAAGAAAGCCAATTACCTACAAGGGAATACCCATACGACTGTCAGCTGATTTCTCAACAAAAACTTTGCAGGCCAGAAGGGAATGGCAAGAAATATTCAAAGTGATGAATACCAAGAACCTACAACCAAGATTACTTTATCCAGCAAAGCTATCATTCAGAATTGAAGGTCAGATAAAGAGCTTCACAGATAAGGAAAAGCTAAAGGAGTTCATCACCACCAAACCAGTATTATATGAAATGCTGAAAGGTATCCTTTAAGAAGAGGAAGAAGAAGGAAAAGGTAAAGATACAAATTATGAACAACAAATATGCATCTATCAACAAGTGAATCTAAGAATCAAGTGAATAAATAATCTGATGTACAGAATGAACTGGTGATTATAATAGAATCAGGGACATAGAAAGGGAATGGACTGACTATTCTTGGGGGGGAAAGGGGTGTGGGAGATGCGGGAAGAGACTAGACAAAAATCGTGCACCTATGGATGAGGACAGTGGGTGGGGAGTGAGGGCGGAGGGTGGGGCGGGACTGAGAGGAGGGGAGTTATGGGGGGGAAAAAGAGGAACAAATGTAATAATCTGAACAATAAAGATTTAATTTAAAAAAAAACAAAAAAATAAAGTTATATATAAATTGGAAAAAAAAAAGTTCCCACCAGTTTCACTGATTTGAAAACTGAAGACCCACCTCTCTTACTGTTGGAGAAGGAGGGGCTGAGGCCAGCAGGCACCCTCTGCTTAGAAGGGGCAGAGAGGCTGAGCAAGAGGGGGGCCAGAGAGCCACCGTCCCCGCCTGGAGATGGCACGCGCTGGCATGAGATGGTACGGAGGTTTGCATGGTTCCGTGAGGGGCCACAGAGCCTGAGGGGACCAGGCCCAGGGAGAGGGAGGGCGCCGCACAGGGAGCAGCCTGGCCAGGAACTGCATCACCCCCACTTGGTTCCCACCCCTTGTCTCCCAGCAAGAGTCTGAGCAGCTGATGGTCAAGGACAAATGATAATGAGGAGGAAGCAGGCCCCCTCCTCTGGGGACAGTCACATCCTAGGCCAAGCTCACAGCAGCTCAGTCGACAAGGGAAGTGCCCCCCGCCCCCACCCCTCAGACTGAGGCCAGGAGGGAAGGAGATGTGTTACTGGGCGGCCACCAGAGCTAGGAGGCCCAAGGACCAATTTGTAACAAACAGGAAGGGGTCCTCAGGCAACCAATGGGCTTATCGGGATGACCAGGGAGCTCTAAACACACTCTTCGCCTCCCCTCCCACCCCAGGTTCAAGCTCACCACAGCCAGGACCCAGCAGAACCCAGGAAGCTGGGCCTGCAGCCAGCCAGGTGAGAGCCTCAGCAGGCCTGTGAGCAGCCTCAAGGTGGGGGGCCGAGTCCAGGCAGCCTCAGGCCCGGGGAGAACGAGGGGACGTGTGTGTAAGCCGTGTGTGTGGTGTTTGGGAGTGTAAATGTGTGTGCATGTGACTGTGTGTCAGACTTTGAGCACGCGGGCAGTGTCTGTGAAGTGTTTTGTGTGTGACTCTGTGTTGAGTGTTCTAGTGTGAAGGGAAGGGGCACCGAGAGCTTCATTGCCCACGCGGTCCCGTGACCTCCCTATAGCGCTGGGCAAAGTCAGCAACAAACCTGGGAGGGGAAGGCCGCTCAGGAGGAGGCAGGCGATGGCGGGAGACAGGGACATGTTCGGGGAAGAGACTGTGACCACGTTAGGTGTGAGCCTGAGAGACAGGACGCAGGGTAAAGCCTGGAAAGCCCTGGTTGTTCCTCGAGCCCAGACAGAGCTGGGGAGTGAGGTGAGGGTGGACTCACTCCACCCTCACCTCCGGGAAAGCACCTAGAGAGGACAGGAGGGGCAGGATTCTCCAGCCACCCCTGCACCTGACCTTGCCCAACCTCTCCTGTACCCTCTGACAGTGGTAACTCCCAGACAGGTTGGCTCAGGGCAGAGGGCAGGGCCAGCCTCTGGCTCCGTTTATAAGGAGAGCCCAGGCTGGCCCCGCCCACAGGGCGTGGTGAGGGCGCTGTGCAGGGCCTGTCCTAGGTGCCTGTGTGGTGAGGGTGCCAGTGTGCCCAGAGGAACCCTGAAGACACTGAGAAAGCCATGGGGCTGCTGACCGGGGAGGCGCTGTGGCCCCTGGCTGTGGCCACGGCCGTCTTCCTGCTCCTGGTGGACCTGATGCACCGGCGTGTGCACTGGGCTGCGCACTACCCGCCAGGCCCCAGGCCGCTGCCAGGGCTGGGAAACCTGCTGCACCTGGACTTCCAGGACATGCTGCGTTCCGTTACCCAGGTGAGGAAGGTGGGGGTGGGCAGCAGAGGCCACGGGGGACCCTCCTCGCAGCAGGCAGGGGTGGGGGTGGGCAGCAGGGGCCATGGGGAACCCTCCTCCCAGCAGGCGTGGGTGGGTGTGAACCACAGGCTGGACAAGGAGCTGAGCTGAGAAGAGGGGGCGGGTTAGAGAGGCTCCCTGAGGAGGTCATGCCTGCAGGGCCCAGAGACAGTAGGGATTTTCCAAAGGTCAGAGAGGGCAAAGGTTGCAGAGGGGGTGGGACTTGGCAGTGGGTTTGGGTTCTGCTTAGACAGTGTTGAAAGTAGGTGAGCCTGAGTCCTGTCTGTTTAAATATATTTTTATTGATTTCAGAGAGGAAGGGAGAGGGAGAGCGGGATGGAAACATAAATGATGAAAGAGAATCATTGATTGGCTGCCTTCTGCATGGGGGTGGAGCCCACAACCCAGGCAGGTGACCTTACCCTTAATCTAACTGTGAGCTCCTGGATCATAGGTCCAAGCTCAACCACTGAGCCGCTGGTCGGGCACGTGCCCCTTCTGTTTAGCTCAGGGGGAAAGGTCTGGAGATGGGGGAGGGGAGTCTGGCCAGGAGCCCCATTTCAATCAGGAAGTCAGGTGGAGGGAGCAGAGAATGGGCTCAAGTCTGCTCTGTGGGTCCTTGGGCCTCACTCTCACCTCTATGGCCTTAGCTTCTGCCCCTGAGAGACAGCATGCTCACGTGGCCTACTGACAATTTTGGTGACATTTGCAAACTCATAGATGCCAGATGCGAGTTCCTTGATCATAGACGATGTGACCTCATGGCCCCAAGGCCAGATAAGTCCTTGCATCGCTCCCAGCTGACCGCCCAGGTGTCCTGCAAGGTCTGGGCCCTGAGAGCAGGCCAACTTACCCAACACCCTCCGCCCGCAGCTGCGGAGCCGCTTTGGGGACGTGTTCAGCCTGCAGCTGGCCTGGACGCCCGTGGTCGTGGTCAACGGGCTGGCGGCCGTGCACGAGGCGCTGGTGCTCCACAGTGAGGACACCGCCGACCGCCCACCCTTGCCCACCTACGAGCATCTGGGTTTCGGGCCGCGCGCGCAAGGCAAGCGGAGGACCGGGCCGACCGCGGCCCAGCGGGCACGGGGCCCGCAGACACCCGCAGCCCACGCGGAGGAGGGCGGTGGACTCGCTGTGCTCTCGGCCAATAGGAAGGGGCGGCAGGTGGAGGGGGAGCCTGAGCCCAGGGTGGGAGGGGGTGGGCGAGGCCTCACGGGGACAGGGCGGGCCAGGCCGCAGCGAGCGGCACTGGGACGAGGGGCGGAAAGGAGGGAAACCGAACCGGTGTGGGCGGGGCGAGGGCGGGCAGGACCTGCCACGAGAGGGAGGGAGCTGGCGAGCAGTGTGGGCGGACAGAGGGGGCCCGTCTCCAGCCGGAAGCGGGTGTCAAAGTTGGGCGAATGGGTGGAGACAACTCCTCTGGGCGGGGCGGGGGCGGGGCCTGCATAGACGGGGGCGTGGCTGGTGGGCGGGGCCGGGCCTGGACCCGCTCCGGGTGGAGGAGGGAGAGCCCGCGAGCCACGTGTGCGGCAGGGGCGGGGCCAGCGCCCGCCTAGCCGCGCCCACTCCCCGCTCCCAGGACTGGTCCTCGCGCGCTACGGGCACGCGTGGCGCGAGCAGCGGCGTTTCTCCGTGTCCACCCTGCGCGACTTCGGCCTGGGCAAGAAGTCCCTGGAGCAGTGGGTGACCGAGGAGGCCGCCTGTCTCTGCGCCGCCTTCGAGGACCAGGCCGGTGAGTGCGGAGGCTGAGGGGGAGGCGGGGCGGGGGCTGGGGACAAGAGGAGGGACGCGACCCCCCCGCTCTGCACCCCCTCCCCTAGGGCGCCCCTTCAGCCCCAGCGCCCTCCTGAACAGAGCGGTGAGCAACGTGATCTCCTCCCTCATCTATGGGCGCCGCTTCGAGTACGAGGACCTGCGCTTCCTCAAGCTGATGGACGCGATGCAGGAAGGGTTGAAGGAGGAGTCGGGACTCCTGCGCCAGGTGCGGGAGTCCTGGGGCCCCCTAGCCCGCCATGGGCCTCCTGGGAGGAGGGTTATGCACAGGGCGCTGGAGAAGGGCATTCAGAAGGGGCCTCTGCTAGAGCACAGGCCTGGAGGGGAGGGAACACAGACACCGCGAGGGAGAGGCGCGCCAGGGCCACACCCCCAGGAGAGCCAGGGACCTGTGCCTCCCTCATCTGAAGCCAGGACTGGGAGAATTCAGGTTTACCTTCGGGCGCCCAGGCCAAGGGAGAGGGTGGGGTCGAGGCCCGCATGTAGGAAGGAGGCAGGGCAAGGTGGCAACCCCTTGGGACCTGACTCGTCAAGAGGACACCTGGGCACAGGAAGGCCCGCCCAGGACCCAAACCTGTGCCCGTCCAGGTGCTGGAATCGGTCCCTGTGCTGCTGCGCATCCCGGGGCTGGCTGCCAAGGTCTTCAAGGGGCAGAGGGCCTTCATGGCTCTTCTGGACGAGCTGTTGGCCGAGCACAAGATGGCCCGGGACCCAGCCCAGCCACCCCGAGACCTGACTGACGCCTTCCTGGATGAGGTGGAGAAGGTGAGGGGCAGCTGCCAGGGATGGGGGCCGGGGCTGTGGGTTGTGCCATGAGGTAAGCCCAGGGGTTGGGCCCCCAGGCTGCTGGGTGTACTGTGGGAGCCACTGGGGGGCTTCCTCCCTCTGCCCCTGAGCCCGCCCTCTGCATGGCCAGGCCAAGGAGGACCCCAGGAGCAGCTTCAACAATGAGAACCTGCGCATGGTGGTGGCCGATCTCTTTTTCGCTGGGATGGTGACCACATCGACCACACTGGCCTGGGCCCTCCTGCTCATGATCCTGCACCCGGATGTGCAGCGTGAGCCCGGCCTGGGGGTCGGGTGGGATGGGGGAGGCAGGAAAGGGTCAGCCCGAGGTCCCTGAGCTGAGTTTGGCTACGCAGAGGCTGGGTCCTGACTCTGAGGTCAGAGTGACTTCCTTCTCCACATGGGCCCAGCCCCCGATTCCCCCCTCTCAGGCCAGAGCCCAGCCCCCACCCCCAGCCCTACCCCCGGGCCTGACCCCTGTGGGCATGCTTGTCTGTCCAGACCGGGTCCAAAAGGAGATCGATGAGACAATAGGGCAGGCGCGGCGACCAGAAATGGCGGACCAGGCCCGAATGCCCTTCACCATGGCTGTGGTCCACGAGGTGCAGCGCTTTGGGGACATCATCCCACTGGGCGTGCCCCACATGACCTCCCGCGACATTGAACTGCGGGGTTTCCTCATCCCCAAGGTAGGCCTGTGGCTGCCCCACCCCCGCTCAGCCACACCCACCACCTGTGCTCTGACATGGCCACAGACCAGGACCCTAGCCCCGCTCACCGCCCAGCACTGACTGTCCTGTCCGAGGGGCGTGGGGGTGAGCGCAGAGGCAGGGCCCCCGCTGGGTGGGAAGACAAGCTCAAGTGTTGGAAGAGCCCCTGGGAGCAGGGACGGGTGGCAGGGAGGCCCCATGAAAGGCAAGTCACTGGGCCCCACGGGGACAGGGAGGTGGCCGGGCCTGGCGTGGTCCAGACAGTGTGCGCCCGTGAGTGTTTGGTGGCTGGGTCCCGGCATCCCCCGCCCAGACCCACCCACGTGAGGTGTCTCCTGCCAGGGGACCACGCTCATCACCAACCTGTCGTCAGTGCTGAAGGACGAGACCGCCTGGAAGGAGCCCTTGCGCTTCCACCCCGAGCACTTCCTGGACGCCCAGGGCCGCTTTGTCAAACAGGCGGCTTTCATGCCCTTCTCGGCAGGTGCCTGTGGGGGCCCAGCCTGCTGTCCCCCCCGAGGGAGCCTGGAGGCTTAGGGCCCAGGCGCAGGCTCATGCCTCACCCGCCCCCCCTCACAGGCCGCCGCTCATGCCTCGGGGAGCCCCTGGCCCGCATGGAGCTCTTCCTCTTCTTCACCTGCCTCCTGCAGCGCTTCAGCTTCTCGGTGCCCGCTGGGCAGCCCAGCCCCAGCGACCACAGGACCTATGGCCTCCTGGTGGCCCCACCCCCCTACCAGCTCTGTGCTGTGCCCCGCTAGAAGGGGAACCACACCCAGCCGCTCCTCAGCTGGGAGCCCTGATGTGCAATAAACCAGCCTGGTGGCTGCAGCCTTACTTTGAGTCCCACCCAGGCCCCTTAACCATGCTGGCAGCGACGGGGCCTCAGCAGCCTCCCCAGGCCAGGCCTGCCCTGCCTGGTCCCTCCTCACCTCACATTTGGGCCCGTTTGAGAGGTGTTATACTGAGGCTCAGAAAATGAGAGCTGACCCCAGTCGCCTGTGGAGCCCAATCCTGGCTGCTTGTGTGGGTCCCAGTCTCTGCACAGGTTCCAGCCCCTGCTGGCCCGTGGGAAAGGGAGGCCTTGCTCAGCCTGATGCTGACTCTCAGGCCCAGCAGCACCCGCCCTGCACCACAGGCAGCAGCTCAGCCAACACCAGCAAGTCTGCTCCCCCACTGACACCCCAAAAGGTGGGGAACTCAGGAAGGCTGGGAAGTGATGTGCCGGGCTAACGACCCCGCTCAGTAATGGGGTGCAGAGCTCTCCCTGGGAACCCTAATGGCAGCCCTGGAGCCAGCCCCCTCCCTGGGCCTCTGCGTCACCCCAACATTGAATGAGCCGCATTCCCTGGCCCCTCAGGTCTGCTCCTGGCCCAGCTGCTGCTGGAGAGAGCTGTCTCCTGGGCCGTTTGCCGCTGGAGAGACTCATGTGGCTCCAACCCCGGGCACAGTCCTCGGAGTGGCCAGACCAGGCAGGGCGCACAGGAGGCTGGGCTGGGGGCAAGGACTGGGCTCCTCTGGGCGGCAGACATGTCGCAGGGACAGGGGTCCAACCGTGACCCCTGCCACAATGGGGTGGCCACAGGAAAGGAGGCCACAGAGGGACCTTGGCGGATGACAGCCTGACTCTAGTCCTTGTTGTCACACCACTGTGTGGGCCTGGCTTCTATTTCCCTGCAGCCACTGAGGAGAGTGCACCAGATGGCCGCTGGGTCCCGACTTCCTGCGCTGATGCCGGGGCTGTGACATTTGCCTGCCACCCATCACCTGTGTCCACTCCCAGATGGGGCCTGGACGGAGGCTTCCAATGATGGCTTACTCGGGTCCTGGGAGGACCCTTGTGCATTTAGCGAACAGCTTAGGGACCCCAGATGCTCAGGGCAGAAGCCCCCCAACGCAACAGCCTCACGGCACCACTGACGGGTTCCACCAGTGTCCTCTAGATGCCCTCACGACAAGCTACCCCACTCCCCGCATGCAGGGAGCTTGGCCTGTCCCTTGACATGGAGCCCAGGTCAGCAGGGCCCCTTCGGCCTCCCCAGAGTACCCACTACCGAGTCAGGCGTGGTGCTTGCTGGGACAGTGTACGCGGGCCACACTGGGTCTGCAGGGCGCGAGGCCTGCGAGGAGGCAGCGGGGCCACAGCGGCATCACCTGTGCGTTTATTGGATTGTCACTCGTGCTCCTGAGTGTCAGGGCTGTCAGAGACCGGGAACCAGCCCAGCCAGAGCTTCCTCAGGAGCTGGGGGGCCCACCCGCCAGGCCTTTCCTTCTGGCTCTGCACCCCAGAGGCCCCTACAAACATAAGGAGGCAGGCCCTGCAGGTCGCCTGCCAGAGGAACCTTCCTCAGGGCCAGGGCAGCGCGATCTGATGGGGCAGCACTGACACCAGGGTTCCTCCCATCCACGTCCCTGGGGAGTGGGCTGAGGAGGGTCCTTCAGGGCTCCCTGGGCCAGGAGGGTGTGGGCTCCCTGGGGGCTCCTCGGGGTCACAGAGGGGAGGGAGGGAGGCGGGGTGGGCTGGGCTCTCTTACCAGCAGGAGGTAGAGCCAGCTCCTTTGGGACCTTCTTATCTCCCTGGGAAAGAAGGGCATGGTGGGATGAGACAGGCTCTACACTGTGTAGATGGGGAAACTGAGGCCTCGCTACAAGAGAAGTCAGGGAGGCCAGGACTCACACGGCCTCTGCTCCCCTCAGCTCCACAGAGAGCTGCTCTACTGAGATGCAGTTTGGCCCCGTCATGTTGGGGGTGCCCCAGCCCCCGCTCCATCCCCACAGCCTGCCCACCGCCCGGCACTGCTTGGGGTACCAGGCCTCCTTACCTCCCAGCCTGGGCTCCCTGCCACCTCCTTCTCCTCAGCCACTTCCTTTCCAGCAGGAGTGGGGCTGGCTGCTCCCTGGCCTGGGACCCTCCCCTGCCCCTCCCGGTCTTTCTCCCCCTGAGACAGGATGTCCGTCTCCTTGGGGGCAGCATCATTCAGTCCGCCCGGGGTCTCAGGGGCTGTGGCCTGCCAAGAGAGAAGTGGGCATCACACAGGCCCGGAGGCCCCCAGTACGCCTCAGCCCTCCCATTTCCCACACTTTCTCCAGGGAAGTCCTTCCCTATCAGCTCCAGAGGTGGGTGGCGGGGCTGTGTTTCCTGGAGGGACCCTGCCCCCACCCCTGGGCCTGCAGGCCCTGAGCCAGGCACCCCTGGGCCTCATGGAGCTGATGGGAGAGCCCCGCCCAGGCCCTTCCAGGGGGGCCTCTTACCTTGGAGGCCTGCTTCTTCCCACTCCTGACTCTGCGTCTCTACAGGGGGAAACAGTCATGCGTGCTGGGAGTCGCCCCCCTCCCACGCCCACCTACCAGGCCTCTCATGGTGTCTACCCAGGACAGGGGCCCAGGACAGCCGCCCCCCTCAGGGGAAGAAGAGTTCCCAGCCTCACCCACCTGAATGGCCGCGGGGTAGCACTTATCCATCAGCCCCCACAGCGGCCTTAAGGTCTCTCCTATGGGCTGCATGACAAGGAGAGAGAGAAGGGAGGCGGCTGAGGGCACAGCTGAGGTGACTGTTAGTGGGCAGCACTGACCCCTAAAGACCCCAGGGACCTAGGGAACTTCAGCATGACTGATGCCTCTAGGAAGATAAACAGCTCATGAACGGAACAAGAACAGGCTCTAAAACAGAAACGTTCAAATATCAACCTCTAAAGCTTGAAAACCCAAACTGTGATATGATTATGGGAATGGAAAACCCAATCAAAGTCCAGAAGATAAAGTTGAAAAAAGCATTTCCCAGCAAGAACAGAGAGGATATCAGGAGGACCAACAGCTAAACCATGGATCTTCCTGAAAGAGCAGAGGCAACAAACTAGGGTGACAGGAGATATTCTAAATACATTCTTTTTTAAAAGTCTTTTTAAAAATATTTTTTTATTGATCTCAGAGAGGAAGGGAGAGGGAGAGAGAGATAGAAACATCAATGATGAGAGAGAATCATCGACCAGCTGCCCTGCATGCCCCTTACTGGAGATCAAGCCCACAACCCAGGCATGCGCCCTGACCAAGAATCGAACCGTGACCTCCTGGTTCATGAGTCGACACTCAACCACTGAGGCACACCTGCCCTGGGCGTACATTCCTTTTTATCAAGACAATTCCCAAAGATGAGGGACAGGAGTTTTCAGGAGAGAAGGAATCACCAAGTGTCCATGACAATAGATGAGGAAAACCCACCCTAGATGCCTTCAGTACATTTCAGAATACTGAGGACACAGAGAAGAACCAACAAGCTTCCAGAGATTCAAAGGAAGAAGTCTGTTCTAAGAATTCAATTTCATCAGACTTTTAAACACCAACATTTGAAGCCAGAAGGCAATGAGGATCTTCAGAATCGGTGGGAAAGTTATTTCTAGTCTAGAATTCCATGCCTAGCCACTCGCTCAGCCGAGTGTGTGTTGAGGCCTTTCAGACATGTAATATCACAAGACCACCCATCACGGAGCCCCGGGGCTGCGTCCCACCGAGGGCTCCCACACGAGGTGTGCAGCGCCTCAGTGGACCCAGCATCCATTTGTGCTCTGACCGGGGCTGGGAGAGGGGGCTTCTGCCACAGGTTCTTGGACTTGGGACATCAAAGAGGCTGTGCAGCCCCAGGCAGGAGTCCTGCTCAGCACCACGCTGCTCACATGAGTGTCGAACCACATTCCAGGGCTACGCACACGCATTAGGATCACCTGCTCCTCTGGGTTATCCAGGCCACTGCCACAGCCCTGAAGTGACCACATAGCCAGCTCATGAGGGGTGGGGCTTACGTTTTGACTCTTTGCGAAAATAGGAAATTTCTCTAGAATCCACACCGTGCGCACGTACACACACACACAGACACAGTTGACCATTTGAGGGCAAGCAGTATGACCCCAGGGAGCCCACCCCAGCCTCTAGGACTGAGCGAGGTGCCTACCGGTGATGATTCCCCAGCAATCGCATGGTCAGGAGCTGTTTTCCCCACAGACTCCTGGAAATAATAGTATACCATTCCTGCAAATGGGTGAAGGAAGACTAGTTAGAGCACTGAACAGAGATGTCATTATTTTAAAGTGTCATATCCCTTGACACTGTGAAATAAATTAGGTACTAATTTAAAATGTGTGAGGGGATAAAGTCTTTGAAAAGGTGTGCAAGCAAAAATGTGAAAGTCATTGCGGTGGGACTGTATTAGGTTGTGTGGGCTTTTGGGTTTGCGGGTTCTGTGTGCATTTTTGCGGGGGGCAGAGTATGAGCTTCACAGTTAGGCATGGGTTTGAGCGCCACTCCACCCTGAGGGTGCAGAGGGGAGACGTGGAGAAAGGCAGCCAGCCCCTGGGGAGCCAGGCCTCGGGGAGCCCCGCTGGGCAGCTGGAGGCTGGGGGCTCTGAGGGGAGAGCCAACTCCCGGGTCCTGACGTCCTCCCCAACTCACCGCAGCACAGGCCTTACCTGCAAGAATGAAGATCTGCACTACGTACAGGGCCCTGTAGAGCCTGGAAGGAAAGCAGAGTGAGTGTGAGGCGGGGTCTCCCCTGCCCTCACCAGTGGGTACCAGCTTCCCCCCAATCCAGGACCTGCCCTACCGGGGTGTGTCCCGTCACCACTGTGGGCGAGGAAATCCCTCAGCTGCCTCAGGGCTCAGCCCGGGCTCCCTGCTGACTGGCTGGCACAACTCTGCCTCTGCCTCCTTCCACAGCCAGGCTTGGCGCCTGGAGCAGACAAGGAGCCCGGGCCCCACCCTTTGTTCCCTTCCTCACTGTACATGCGAGCCCATCGAGCCTCTCCAGCCAGAAGGCAGGCCCTGACCTGCCTGGGCCTCACAGGTGATCATCCAGTGCTGGGTTAGCTCTTCTCCCGCAGCCCTCCAAGCCCTCCCTCCTCTGGACTGACAGATCCCACACCCGGGGTAGAAATCATGTTCCAGGTCACCTCCCTCTTCTGTGACCCCTCCCTTGGGACAGCAGAGCATTTTGGCATTGCTAACATCAGTGGTTCTCAACCTGTGGGTCGCGACCCCTTTGGGGGGTGGAACGACCCTTTCACAGGGGTCGCCTAAATACATCCTGCATATCAGATATTTACATTACAATTCATAACAGTAGCAACATTGCAGTTATGAAGTAGCAATGAAAATAATTTTATGGTTGGGGGTCACCACAATATGAGGAACTATATTAAAGGGTCGCGGCATTAGGAAGGTTGAGAACCACTGGCTAAAATGATGGCTCCCTGCCTGCGGACACACACACATACATACACACACACACACACACACACACACTCATGGCCCACCTACCAGGACCAGGCCCTCCACCCCGACTCTGAGTCCCAGAGACACTCTAACAGTCAAGGAAAAGTTATAGAGAACCCTGCTTTCCCTTCCTCTTGGGCCCAAGTGGGGGTTCCCCTGCCTGGTCATTTGGGACATGGTAATAGGGTGCACCCAAACCTTACCTCTCCTTCTGGCAGCATATACCAAACACCATTTTCAGTCTAAGGAGAAAGGATAGGCAACAGTCAAGGCATCACAGGCCCGGGGCCCCAGTGTTCCTGGACTCCGTGGCCTGCAGGAGTCACAACAGGCCAGAGGCAGCCAGGGGACAGCAAGGACCTCCACGGGCCAGGCTCAGCCAGAGGACGGCCTGATGGTCAAACTAAGGAGGGGGACTTCCAGGAGCTTGGGAACTGCTCAGAAATTTCTCCCAAGAGCTCCAAAGGGAAGATGGTTTTTGTGCCTCAGAGCTGGGAAGGGAGGTCCCAGGGAAAACAATGGGAAAGGGGGTGGGCTAAGACGAAGGAGAGAGGTGTAGGTCTATTGAACATTTAGCATAAAATGTCCCCAGGTGTATGTGGTGAACGATAACCGTAAATAATAATGATTTAAAACACTTTAAAGTATTTTCTGGGTTACAGAGCATTTGGGGAATAATTTGGGGAGCACTGAGGGCGATTCCCCAGCTTCCTCAAACTATTCTGTCTGGAACCCCCATCAGTGTCAGCATTCCCGACAAACTGGCACCATGGCAAGTCAAGGTCTCCAATGTGAGCTGGACCCTGGATGAGGCCAGTGAGCTCCGCCTCCCGAGGCAGCTCCCATTCTCCACAGGGACCGTTTCAGAATCTTCTAAAGATTTAAACCTTCACAAGATGCGAGCTCCCTTCACCTTCTGCCACCAAACCCTCCCATTCATTCTCTGCTTCTCACAGGCCAATTCCTCCTCCAGGGAGGGGCTGCCCTCCCCTCTGAGATCGCCCCCTCTGTGCTGCATTCCATCTGGTCGTCTCACAACCTGGGCGTTTGGGGTCTCCTCTCTCATATATTCAGCTTTTCCTTCTCTAATGGCTCCTTCCATCAGCCTTTAAACACATCACTCATCTCTTCCATTAAAAAAAAAGCCCCTCTCTCTGAACCCACAACCCTTCTCAGTGAGGGTCCTAATTGGCCCCTCCCCTTCACATGGGTCTCCTGGAGAGAGCCGTCCACGCCCCACAGCCCACCTCTATCTGTGTCTGACCCCACAAGTTCTTGAAACCCCTCTCACCAAAATCACCAACATGCTCCTGGGCACCAAATCCAGGGGCCCCTCCAGGCCTGGCTCACTTCATCTCCGCAGGGCGCTACAGCACCCTGGGGTCCCTGGGGCACCTCTGGGAATACTACTGGCGGGGTCTCCGGCATAAGCTTTGCTAGTCATGTGTATAACTATTGTGAGCCAAGCTCTCAGGCTTTTTCAGAGAGGAGGTTTGGAGAAGGGAAGGAGAGAAAATGAGTCCTGAAGGAGAGGAGAAGGGGCAGGCCAAGTAGGAAGGGAAGCCCAAAAGGTAGGCTAGGAGTCGCAAAGACAATTTTTACCTGCTTAGGATGCTTACTGCCTTTGAGCCACTTACCAAATACGCCAACCTTGACCTTTCCTTTGACCATGGCAGTGTTCAGGCAGCCTGCCCGCCTTTCCTCTGAGAAGGGCACTGAGCCGGCTAAGGCTAGGAGTCCAGAATACAGCCCCTCCCTTTCGCAGGGAGAGTGATCTCTGTGTGTGACATCACATCTTAGGGGGCTTTATGACAGGACAGCCGCTCCAACCTGGGCCAGTGCAGGTGGTCAGCTGCCTCAGGGCGGCTTTCCATCCCCACCAGTCAGCCAGCACCTTTGTGGATATCTCTCTGGTTCCATTCAACGCCATCAACGCTGTACAAACACACAAAGGCGTGAGATTCAGTCTTGTCACATAATACAATAAGCACATTTTCTGGATCAAAAACAAGAACACAGCCTGACAATTTCTAAGTGTTACCCAATCATCTGATCAGTGCCTGCTGAGCTTCCCTTTGGGGCCAGGAATAACGCCAAGGGCACAGAAAGGTAACAGGACACAGAGCCTGCCCTTGGGGAGCTGGAAGACATCAAATAAACATCTACCATCCCCAAATTACTGTAAATGTCGCTAAGTAATAATTACAAAACTATGGATGGTTAAACTAACAAATGCCGAGTTCCACGTACAGATGAAACATTAAGATAAACCATAAAACAAGTCTCAGTAAATTTTAAAAGATTAGTTATTTCAAGTAAGTCCTTTGACCACAATGGAATTAAATTAGAAATCAGTAACAGAAACTCCCTGGAAAAATCCCCAAATATTTGGAACTAAACAACATACCTTTAAATAACATATGGGTAAAATTAAAAGTCAAAAGGACCCTGGCTCAGCTGGTTAGAGCATCATCCTGATACGCCAAGGTTGCGAGTTTGACCCCTGATTAGGACACATACAACAATCAACCAATGAATGCATAAATAAGTGCAACAATAAATCAATGTTTCTCTCTCTCAAAAATCAATGAATAAATAAATTTTTTAATTCTCATTATGATGGGGAAAATAAGACTTTTTTGGGGGGGCGGGGGCTAGCAATCTGAATTTGTGCCAGTAGCCTAATATACATTCTTGATAACCTATAATTAAGTCACTGCCTCTTTCCCAGAAACTGGTCTTGCAAGACCTGTTACCTAAATGCTCACATCTCACAGAGGCCATAAACCAGTGGTTCTCAACCTTCTGGCCCTTTAAATACAGTTCCTCATGTTGTAACCCAACCATAAAATTATTTTCATTGCTACTTCATAACTGTAATGTTGCTACTGTTATGAATCATAATTTAAATATCTGATATGCAGGATGGTCTTAGGCGACCCCTGTGAAAGGGTCGTTCGACCCCCAAAGGGGTCGCGACCCACAGGTTGAGAACCACTGTACTAGAGGCTCGATGCACGAAATTCGTGCACGGGGGTGGGGGTGGTCCCTCACCCGGCCTGCACCCTCTCCAAATCTGGGACCCCTCGGGGGATGTCTGACCACAGGAATCGGGCCTAAACCAGCAGTCAGACATCCCTCTCACAATTTGGGACCGCTGGCTCCTAACCGCTCACCTGCCTGCCTGCCTGATTGCCCCTAACCACTCTGCCTGCCTGCCTGCCTGATCACCCCTAACCGCCTCTGCCTCAGCTCCCATCACCATGGCTTTGTCCAGACGGAGGACCAGAAGATGTCCAGTCGACCCGGTCTAATTAGCATATCATCCTTTTATTAATATAGATAATTTACATACCATAAAATTTATCCTTCACCCATTTGAGTGTATAAGTCAGTGAATTTTAGTATATTTACAAAGTTGTGCACTAGCATCACAAACTAATTTTAGAGCATTTCCATCAGCCTAAACAGAAACTTCATGCTACAGTCACTCCTCATTTCCACCTCAGCACTTGACAACTATAATTTACTTTCTGCTTGTATACATTTGCCTTTTCTGAACCCTTCATAGAAATGGAATTATCTGATTTCTGCTATGTCTAGTTCCTTTCACTTAGCATGTCTTCAAGGTTCATTATGGCTGAAGAATATTCCATTGTATGAATGCACCATATTTTGTTTATACACTTTTTTCCTTGTCCATCCAGTTGATGGACTTTTGAGTTGTTTCTATTTTGGGCTATCATGAATAATGCTGCTATGAACATGCACATACAAGTGTCTGTGTGGACAAATGTTTTTATTTTTCCTGGGTAGATACCTAGAATTGGAATTTCTGGATCATATAATAAGTCTATGTTTAACTTTTTAAAAAAATATATTTCTTTATTGATTTTAGAGAGGAAGGGAGAAGAAGAGAGAGAGAAACATCAATGAGAGAGAATCATTGATCAGCTGCCTCCTGCACGCCCCCAACTGGGGATCGAGCCTGAAACCCAGGCATGTGCCCTTGGCCAGAATTGAACCTGGGACCCTTCAGTCCGCAGGCTGATGCTCTGTCCATTGAGCCAAGCCAGCTAGGGCTATGTTTAACTTTTTAAGAAATTGCCTGACTTTCCCAAAGTGGCTGCACCATTTCATATTCCCACCGGCAATGTATAAGGGTCCCAATTTCTCCATATCCTCGCTAACACTATTATCTATCTTTTTTATTCTAGGCATTCTAGTGGGTGAGTGGTATCTTATGGTTTTGACTTGCATTTACCTGGTGACTGATGATATTGTCTTTTCACATACTTATTGATCATTTGTATATCTAATTTGGAGAAACAGCTATTCAAATCCTTTGCCTATTTAAAAAAAATACTTTTTATAATAATTTTGACTTCCCCTTACTCCACCCCCAACATACACACACTCACAGCCTCCCCACTATCAACATCCCTCAGCAGAGTGACACATTGTTATAATCAATGAACCTACACTGACACATCATTGTCACCCAAAGTTCACAATTTACATTAGGGTTCACTCTAGGGGTCTGAGCATGTATAATGGCATGTACCCACCTCTACAGTATCATATAGAATGGTTTCACTGCCCTAAAAACCCTCGGTGCTGCACCTATTCATCCCTTTCTCCTCCCAGCCTCTGGCAGCCAATGATCTTTTCACTGTCTCAATAGTTTTGCCTTTACCAGAATGTCATATAGCTGGAATCACACAGTATGTACCCTTTTCAGAATTGCTCTTTCACTTAGGTATATCCATTTAAGTTTCCTTCATGTCTTTTCATGGCTTGCTAGCTCATTTCTTTCTAGCACTGAAGAATATCTTAATGTCTGCACATGCCACTGTTTATTTATTCATTCACCTCCTAAAGGACTTCTTGGTTGCTTCCAAGTTCTGGCAATTATGAATATAAACATCCATGTGCAGATTTTCTGTGGATATAAGTTTTCAATTAATTGGGTAATACCAAGCAGTGTGATTGCTGGGTCATATGTTCAGAGTATGTTTAGTTTTGCCCGGCCGGCATGGCTCAGTGGTAGAGCACCAACCTATGAACCAAGAAGTCATGGTTGAGGGTTTGATCTCCAGTGTGGGGCATGCAGGAGGCAGCCAATCAATGATTCTCTCTCATCATTCATGTTTTGGTCTCTCCCTCTCTTTCCCCTCTGAAATCAATAAAAATATACTTAATAATAAAAAAAGAGTATGTTTACTTTTGTGAGAAACTGCCAGACTGTCTTCCAAAGTGGCTGGATGATTTTGCATTCTCACCAGCAATGAATGAGAGCTCCTGCTACTTCACATGCTCATAAGCACTTGGTGTCACCTTTGCTCATTTGTGTGTGTTTTTTAAGAGCAAGAGAGAGAAACATTGATTTGTTGTTCCAATTATTTATGCCTTCGTCGGTTGCTTCTTGTATGTATCCTGACCGGGAATCAAACTGTGACCTTGTGGTTCATGGTCGACGCTCAACCACTAAGCAACACTGGCCCAGCACCTTTGCTCGTTTTTATTTTATTTTATTTATTTTTTATTTTTTTTACCTTTGCTCATTTTTAATTGAGCTATTTGTCTTTTTATTACTGAGTTGTAAGAGCCTTTTACATATTCTAGATACAAGCCCCTTATGGAATATGTGATCTGCAGATATTTTATCCCAGCTTGTGGTTTTAGAAGCCTTTTATTGTTTTAATGAAAAGGAATATTAACATTAATATTCATGACAGTGGTTACACCTAGAGGAGGCAGGAGCATGGACTAAGGTACACAGGTAGGCATCCTATCGGTGCTATGAGAGGTAGAGCACAGGCTCTGGAGCCACTACCTAGGTCTCAACCCAATGCTGTTAAGTAAGTAACTTAGTCTGTGTCTCAGTTTTCTCATCTGTAAAATGGGTTCAACAACACTCACCTCACAGGTGTGTTGTGAGGCTTAAGCGAGTTAATGCGCCTGGAGAACTTAAAACAATGGTTACCAGTTATACAGTGTACTTTATGGAAACCTTGATGACTACCAATTCTTCAGTTGGGACCTGGGGTTCCTAAGTTTTCGTTTTATTATCATGCTTTATCATTTATATGTCACATGCTTTCTTTTGTCTAGCTCATTTAAATGTACAAATAAATTTTAAAATAAAAGGAGAATAAAGTATCCACATTTTTAACCCTTTAAAATGAGAAAGAGTGGGCTAGATGCAGGGCCATCCCCCATGCTGGTCCGGGGCCCAGAGCTCAGCTCAGCCCGGCCCCTGCTCCTTCCACGATGCTCACAAGGTGCCTGACCCTGAACCCCGGGCAGGAGGTGGGGTGGGAGGCCTAACGCAGCGAGTGGCCTTGCCTCCGCCCGCCTCGGTTTCCTCGCCTGTGAAACGGGACGCTAACCACCCACCTGATCCAGGAGGTTAAAGAGGCCAGGCCCCTGCGCAGGCCCCGCCGGTACTGTTTGCCATTTTCCCTTCACACTTCTAGCCCCTTCATGCCCAGAGAGAACCTCGGCAGGAAAATGCCAGAAAAGAGAGAGACCCGGAAAGGACAACCTAAGGCTCCTCCAGCTCCAAAATTCTGCGCTGTGTTTCACAGAAGTCCACAGTTTGGGATGCAAACGTCCTTGTCGAACGTGGGACTGAAGGTAGAACCTACCTCCCCGGGCTGTGGAGAAGCGTCGAGAAACACAGGCCAGGAAAGCGCTTTCACATCTGTATCGCACTTCGAAAGAGTTGACTCATGGGGGTAAAAAGCTGCAGAAAAAGTGGCCCCACAGAAGGGCCAAGCCGGCGCCACAGCAGTCCAGGCGCCATTGTCTGCTTCAGCCGCCACCTCGGACCCGCGGCCGCGGGAGCCGACCCGGGAAGCACTGCGAGGCCAGCGCGCCCCCCGCGCCCCCGGGCGAGCGCCGCGTCGCTGGGAGACCAGGCAGCTCGGCGGCACACGACCAGGCTGGAGACCGAGTGCCCCCTGGCGGCGCCGTCGGGCGACCGTTAGGACGTCCAGCCGACAAGTTCGCGTTTCTGCTGATGAGCGTGAGCAGCCACCAACCGATTTCCTTCCACCCAGAGATACAGGTCTCCTGACCAATCAGAGAGCCCTACAGCCGCCCTCCCGCCCATCCATAGAATTTAGGGGCGTGGCCTTCAATTTTAGCCAATAAGCAAAGACGTTCGTCCTTCGCCGCACTAGCGGGTGGAAAGGGGGCGGGGTTGGGGGGGTGGTTACTTTAGCAAGATGGCGGCGAGCGGCGTCCGCCGGGCGGCTGCTGCGGCCAGCACCTCGGTGAAGCCCATTTTCAGTCGGGACATGAACGAGGCCAAGCGGAGGGTGCGCGAGCTCTACCGCGCCTGGTATCGGGAGGTGCCGACCACTGGTGAGAGGCATCGGCGTGCGCGGGGCACCGGAGGCGGCCGCTCAAGGTCGCAGCCCTCCCGGCCTCTGATTTCTCTCGGGCCTGGCAGAGGCGCCCCCACGTGTTTCAGGGGAGGAGGGTCACCGAGCCTGGGTGGACCCGACCTGGCGGTGGCGCCGGGATCAGACCAACTGTGCCCAGCATCCCTACCGCGCTCCTAGGCGCCCTCGGCGCTTTGGCTCC
>NW_005871287.1:182214-261654 GCF_000147115.1 Myotis lucifugus
CCCCCCCCCCCCCCCCCGCCCCGGTAATTCTAAACGAAACCCCGGGAGGGAGAGCAGGGACTGTCAATGACGTACTCACTGTGTAGGGGAGGGAACTGAGGCACGGAGAGGCGAAGTGGCTGCCCAAAGTCCAGAGCTAGCCTGCTGGACCTGGAACCCAAAGGCAACTCTAGCTCCCAGACCGTGTCCAGCGCCCCTAGGTTACCTGTACAGCAAGGTGGCTTGTAGGGCTGGGCGACCGTCGGGTTCCCACGTCTCTCACAAAAGAAGAAGCTGAACCAGAGAAGGGAAGTGACTTTCCCAAGGTCATCCATGTCAGTGAGGTGTTGCCCCGCCCCCCTCCATCTCCAAGCTTTGCTCCCTATGCTGTCTCCGCCTGCCCCTAGTCTGCTTAGCCACTGCTCCCCTCCACCCCCTGGGGTCTGCCCTCCGCCACTTCAGAACTCCTGCAATCACCGAGATGTCAGAACCAGCCTGTCCACCTGATGTGTTAAATATAAACTGCAGGGTGCAGGGACTTTGTTTCCTTATCATGGCATCCCCCTCAGCTCCCCACCCTCTGTACCTGATGAAAGAAAGGTTGGGGGAAAGCCCCCTAAACTGTCAGGGGCAGTCAGTACTCATGTCAGGGCCTGGATCTTTTGTTTCATCGATTTAGTGCAGCGGTTCTCAACCTGTGGGTTGTGATCCCTTTGGGGTTCGAACGACCCTTTCACAGGGGTCGCCTAAGACCATCGGAAAACACATGTATAATTACATATTGTTTTTGTGATTAATCACTATGCTTTCATTATGTTCAATTTGTCACAATGAAAATACATCCTGCATATCAGATATTTACATTACGACTCATAACAGTAGCAAAATTAGTTATGAAGTAGCAACGAAAATAATTTTATGGTTGGGGGTCACCACAATATGAGGAACTGTATTAAAGGGTCGCGGCATTAGGAAGGTTGAGAACCACTGACTTAGTGTGTTTTAATGCAGACCATCACTGCTAGTCCGAGAGGGGAGGTGTTTTTAAGCTAGCTGGAGCACCATAGCACCTCTTCCCGGCTGCTACTCGCCGCCTGTGTGAGGAGTAGAATGTGGTGGCTGCTGAACTTGCCTCGAGGCCTTGCCCCTTACTGTGTGACCTTGGGCAAGTGATTTCACCTTGCTGTGCCTCAGTTTCCTCATCTATCAAATGAGGATTAAATAGGTTAATATAGCTAGAGTGCTTAGGATAGGGCCTGGCACTCGGGCACTCCTTAAATGTTGGCTGCTACTGTTGTTTTATTGTTGTCATTATCACTATTGTTATTTATAGGGCTTACCCTAGCAGAAGCCTCCTTGTAGAAGTTCTCTAACGATAGGAACTGTGACTGCTCCACACTGTCCCTGTCCTCAAGCTGACTTGGAGAAATTGTGGATGACCAGAACTTAAACCCACAGGATCCTAGGGAAGGAGAAACTTGAGAGAACTAACTACTGGTTCAGGGATTGTAAATTCAAATGCCTTCAGGGGACAGGTGGATAATAGGTATGGGGAGTGTGTGTTAAATTCAGATGTTTCAAAATATAATGCTTGCCTAGAGTGCCCAGAACCCTTTCTTGTTACAGGGAGGAGTGGGAGGTAGGGAACAGTTGAAATTTACACCAGGGTTTCTCAATAGCCACATTTGTGCTGGATAATTCTTTGTTTTAGGGGACTGCCCTGTGCATTGTAGGATGTTAGCAACATCCCTGCCCTCTACCCACTAGATGCCAAGAGCATTCCCCCCTAATTGTTACAAACCAAAATACCTCCAGACATTGCCATATATTAGGGGCAGGGGGTGGCAGAGTCACTGCTGGTTTGAGAACCACTGATTTAGACCAAAGAACAATTCAGCAGGCCATAGCTTAGGCTGCTCCTGTTTGCCTTCCTAAGGTCTTTCCACTGGTGGAAGGTTGTGTTCAGGGGTTAGGATGCCAGGAAGGCGCCTGGGACAAAGCTATGGAATTTGTCTCTTGAGAACAAAGGTTCTTAACCTGGAAGGATGGGCATTCAGGGATCTATGAACTGACTTCGTAAGCAAAACTTTGCATTTGTGCACGTGACATTTTCCTGGCAGGTGGTTCAGGAGGACATGAGGATGGGAGTGGTGGGCACCAGCTCCCCTGGTGTGCCTAGGGGCACCTTGTTTTTTTTCCTACAGTGAGGAATCGAATATAAAGATGCAAGGGTTATACTGATAGCAAGGGAAGGTTCTTCATATTTCTTTCCTTCAAAGAGTGCCAATTGTAAATTTTAAAACAACACAAGAAACACCCTGGATTCCAAGCCCAAGTTTGCCAGGGACCAGTAGTATGACCTCAGGCAAGTCCCCACAGTGCTCTAGGACAGCGGTCGCCAACCTTTCGGACCTCAAGGACCACCGGTTGGCGACCACCGCTCTAGGCCTCACTCCTCCCCCCCATCCCAAGTGGTAAGATTCTAAATTCTAGGGTCCACACTAGTTTACATTTATTTTTGTGTCTCTTATTGTCCCTTTGTTTACCATTTTCTAAAATTTCTAATATGATCCTGTAGTGTTTTAACAGCCAACTCTCTGGAGGGAAACCTAGATGTATAATGTTTTCCGTTCTCCACGGTGTAAATACTCCCACCCCGGTTGATGTTAAGCTATGGAAGTGAAGGCAGCGAAGGCAGCAGATTTGGGGAGATGCGTAGAATTGGCTCCCCATGGGAAACTGCTCCAGTGACCACTGGATACGGAGTTCTTTCTACTGTCTGATCCTCAGTCCTGTCCGTTCTGTGAACACTTCCTGACCTATGAAGCTGGGATGCAGTTTCTCCTGTTCGATTTCTGCTATCGTGTATTTATTCCATGTGTGGGTCAGAAACACTGTCTTTGCAGCATGGCATAGTATTTCCTCAGCAGAAGCTTTGTTTTTCTGTCACTAAGTTATGAGTATAGTTAAAAAGTCAAGCTTTATTATTCATTCACTCGGTCACTAATTAGCTCTCAACAGTAGTTCTCAGAGCTGGTTGTGACAGTTCTGTAGAGTGGAATGGACATGTCGCAGGAATGACAACAACACCAGGCACCTCACCAAATGAGCACACTGCCCAGCCTATCCCGAGAGCCTCGTTTGTGCTGTGCATTCAGCTGGTGGGCCCCCTTCTGTCCTTATTGCACCTACCACACAAGGCTCTGTCATCAGCAAATCCACTGCAGGCTGACTGCCTGGGATGGGAATACAAATGACTGCAATGTAATTTTCAAAGGCCGTCCGTGTGCTTCACGTGAAGTCTAGGTCATTGAGTCTCTGCCACTGTTTTAGGCACATATTTAACCAGAGATTGCTGAATATTGTGATTTCATGTTTGCATTCATGGGTAGCAGTTCCTCTAATTAGAATTTACAACCAAGAGAACAGGACTTATGTCAAACTTCTCTCTTCTTCCCCCAGTAACCTAACATGGTAGTGCTAGCTGGATCGAAGCCTTCCCTACCTGCACAAACCCTCAGCAGTCTCCCTCAACTCTAAGTTTGTGTAGTGCACAAACCTACACCACATCATTTTACCTTAATTCCAACCTGTTATCTTTTGGCAAATGTTCCATATAATAATAATAATACTAACATTTATTGAGGATTTATTCCATGCCAGGCACTGTTCTAAGCATCTCGCATTGTTAGAATCCTCCCAACAGCTCTGGAGTTAAATGTGCTATTATTATCCTCACTTCATATTTACATGCACTCAGGCAGAGAAGTTAACGTACACAGGGATATATAGCTGGTGACAGAGATGGAATTTGAACCCAGGTCATTCATACACTTGACCTATGCTCTTATTGCCCTTCAAGTGCAGTGGCCTTGTCTCCCCAAACAAAATATAAGCTCTTTGAGGGCAGTCTCACACTTCACATCCTCAAGCACCTAGCTTGGGGTCAGGCTAATATTTGGTAAGTGAATTGAATGGGCACCCTCTATGTGTTTAATGAATACTCATAGATCAAAATTTAAAAAACATGTTTTAACCATATGATTTCTACCCTGGTCATGTTTTCTCTTTAGTGAACTTATTCCAGCTAGACATCTCTGTGAAACAGGGACGGGATAAAGTCCGAGAAATGTTTATGAAGAATGCCCACGTCACAGACCCCAGAGTGGTTGATCTTCTGGTCATTAAGGTAACTGACCTTCCCTGACCGATTTAAAAACCCAACCTGCCCAGAGCTCTCCAGTCTTCCCAGATGAACACTTTGTTTCCAAGTTTAAAAAGCAACTGCTGGGTCAGCAGCTGTTGCCTGGAACAGATGAACTTGGAGGTTATCACCTGATTAAAGAGATTATAAGATTGTTCAAGGGAAAACCCATCAGGGCTTGCATTTTATAACTAAAAAAAGGTATAGGGGTGAAAGTTTGAGCTCTTCTTCAACCCTTCCCTAGAGGTTACTGCTTCACCTGGTTGCCAGCTTACAGCTGGAAGAGGCTGGCCGGTTGGCTGAGTCCTGTGTAAATGGGGTCCAATCCTGGCCCTGATTCTGTCTCTGATCAGTCACGAGCATCAATAGGAGGGAGCTTTAGCATGTTAAGCAGAAATATAAGTTAAGCCTGTCAGGTTAGGCGTCATGGGGCAGGGGCCCATTGACCTGGAAGTCTCTCCTTAGACCAGTCAGCCAGTTAAAGAATATTTGAAAGCCCTCAGAGATCATTTAGTCCAACACCTGTTTTCAGATGCAGAAACTGGTCTAGACAGAGTACGTTACTTACCCAAGGTCACTCAAGTCAGTGTCAGAGCAGAAAATAGAATCCTGGCCTTCGGTGTTGTATTCCTTTCACTGGACCACTTTGACTGAAGACCTCTCCCCTCACTTGTGCAGGGAAAGATGGAACTGGAGGAAACTATTAAAGTGTGGAAGCAGCGGACACACGTTATGCGGTTCTTCCATGAAACAGAAACTCCAAGGCCAAAGGATTTCCTGTCCAAGTTCTATGTTGGCCACGACCCATGAAGTCATTCAGTGGGAAAGTGCATGTTGATATTTAAATACTTTATAGTACAAATAAACTCAGTATATGATAGTCACTTCGTGGTAGGATTCCATTGGTGAACCAATGGGAAGCTCCGTTTCTGCAGTCTCTCACTTTTTGCCTGAACAAGTGGGGTAGGCATGTACACACCACCTGTTCGTTCCCTTTTCCTGAAGTGTGGGGTTGCCTATAAATGACAGTGGATTCTCTTCCCAGAGCCTTGCATGTGGTAAACAGGAAATACAAGGCCATCTGTTGAGAAACTGTCATACTGGGTATGCGGCTGGATGACTTCGTTAATGTAGCTGTTTCCACAGCCTCCAGGATTGAATGGTTAGTGTCACCACACAGATTATCCAAAATTAGCCAGCTCTTGCTGTCGGAGAGGGATGAGAGCAGCACTAAGGCACAGAAGTAGAGAACACAAACGGGCTATTTTCCCCTGGGTTTTGAAGAAAGTGGCTGATCAGAGGCCTAACTCTCTATTTACAACAAGCACGGGTCCTTAAAATGAAATTAACTTCCTACTCAATTAGGCTCCCCACTAGGACACAGATGTTCAGTGCACACCCGGAGAACAAATATTCCAACTGTTTTGCAAACGGTTGCAGCTTTAAAGTAACAATAAATGTTGGACCAGGTAAAAGAAGTGATCTCTGCTTTGGACAGCAGTCTTCTTTCCTTCACTGGACGGTCTAAAAGCTGGAAAAGGGGGTTCAATATATAGTCACCCTTAGGATTCCCAAATTTTTCAGCACCAAGATCCTATTTTCATCTAAAAAACCAAGTTTTAAAATAATCATTTTAATATTTTGTAGTTTTAAACTAACAACCAAAGCCATGATAGATTGGCATGTGACAATTAGCCAGTGTTATTCCACACAAAGAAAGTTTGAGGGTTTAGTTGGCCTGTACAGCTTTACTGAGGGAAAAGAGTTTCTGTTGGGGTTTTGTAAATAATGAAAATAGGTGCCAGGCCCCATAATTATGGATCCATAAGGGCCTGGAGACCCTGGGTTGTAAATCAAAGGCCTATTAGAGAACAAACAGCAGAGACAAGAAACTACAACAGCTAGAACCTACTCATACTGAGAAATCCAGCCATCACTCACTCATACATAGTTGGTATTTGTCATGTTTATTCATCATCTGGTTATGCTCAGTGGATTGCACATCTCGGGGAACCTCCCAGAGCCTGGGACACAGGGCTGTGGGCATGGGCCTTGCAGGAGGCTTCACTGGAGTTGGGAGGCTGAGAGCTTTCCCTAGTCCCTTCTGCTGATAGGCAAGGAGGAAAGGCTGTGAGCATCGCCATGTCTTGATTCAGGGAGGGCTTTCTCTTTCCCGAACTTCATGACCTGCAAGAAAGGAAAGCAGCAGTGAATTGGGCAGCAGAGCAGCCCTTCATCCACATACTGAAAGAGAATTCCAGAGTGCTTCTATCAAACAGGAGAGAGGCAGTTTTGAGTAAATTTGGTTATTCATTCGTACATTTACTAAGCATTCACCACAGATCAGGCATGGGGGCCCTAAAGGTATAAATCATGTTCCCTGCCAGCAAGAAGCTCATAGTCTAGTAGAGTTTGGGGTGTATGTGTTTAAACATGTAATATGGAGGGTCAACAGAGAGGTACTGGCCAGTCAGAAGGAGCAGTCACTTTCAAATGGAGGAATGTGGGAAGACTATCAAAAATAATGAAGAACTGGTGGAAATGTAGCAGTGGGACATAGCCTTCTGAGTGGGAGGAACAATGAGCCAGTGCTTGGGAGTAATTCAAGAAATGGTGAGTACTAGGGATAGGTGTGTGGTTGGGAATATGGAAGATGAGGCTAGAATAGGTGTGACCAGATCATGGCAAGCCTTGAATGCCAGACTAAAGAATCAGGAGTGTCTTTATGACAATAATGCAGCCACACACATATCAGAGCACCAGAAGTCAACACAAGGAAGCTGAATGGGACATGTACCGGGGAAAGGGTCTATGAGCAGTGGTGACCATGTACAGGCTGTGCTGGTGCAGAGCTTGGTAACCATAGCTGTCCATGGTGAGAATCTAGTTTCTAAATTTCAATTTGAAGCACTAAAATGAAGCTGTGATGGGTGTGTAAGGCATATTAAACTGTAGAGAAAATTTTGAGGTGGTGAGAACGAGATACATAAAGGGCAAATGAGCCCTGGCTAGTGGCTCAGTTGGAGTGTTGTCCCGTACAACCAAAGGTTGCAGGTTCGATTCCTGGTCAGAACACATACCTAGTTTGTGGATCACCAGTTGGGGTAGGTATGGGAGGCAACTGATTGTTTTCCTCTCAAACTGTTCCTCTATCTTTTAAAAATTAATAAAAACATATCCTCGGGTGAGGATAAAAATAAATAGATAAGAGATTAAATTAGACAGATAGTCTGGCTGTGGTCCAACCTAGTTGGAAGAAACCCCAGTGAATTTATAAGTCAATAAGACAGTTTTCCTCATCCAACAGAGAAAAGGCAAAAACATTAGCCACCAAATGAGTCAATTCATTAAAGGTCTGCACTTCTGCTTCAAGTGTCCACCAGGCCAAACTACCAGTTCAGACCCCACCCCCTTCCTGCTCCTGGGCCATGTAGGGGAATAGCAAGTCTTACCTGTTAGTCATCGTCATCGTCGTCCTCTGGGACAAAAATGTCATGCTCCTCAAGTAGAGCGGCAAAGTTCTTGCTAATGAGCGTCCCGACATAGAGGAAGGGGATCACAATGGAGAACACACGGAGGAGGCCGAAGGACATCTGCAGAGGGTCAGAGCGGTGACTGTGAGCCCCAGGGCCCACTGTGGCAGGACTGCAGAAGGCCTGGCCCCCCAGGGTCCTTCCCTCTTAGGGACACCAACCCCATCATGAACAACTTGATTTTAAAGTCCTTGGGAAAATTCAGAGCAAAAATTAGAAGAAGAGATAAAGTGATTTTATGGCCATCAAAGTGGATACCAGAGAGGAAAGATAAAGGTATTCTAGACATCTAAAAACTGGAGCACATGCCCTGGCTGGTGTGGCTCCGGCGTCGTCCGTATACTGAAATGTTGCGGGTTTGATTCCCAGCCAGGGCACCTACAGAAGGCAACCAATCTATGTTACCTCTCACATCGATGTTTCTCTCTACCCCCCCCCCCTCAAATCAATAAGCATGTCCTAGGTGAGGATTAAAAAATAAAATAAAGCCCGGCCCGTGTGGTTCAGTGGTTGACCTTCGACCTATGAACACATGCCAGGGCACCTGCCAAAGTTGTGGGCTTGATCCCCAGTGGGGGGTGTGCAGAAGGCAGCTGATCAATGACTCTCTCTCATCATTGATATTTCTCTCTCTCCCTCTCCCTTCCTCTCTGAAATCAATAAAAATATATTTTAAAATAAAATAAAAATAAGTAAAAATTGGAGCACAATATGGTAATTATTTACAGATACCTATAGAGAAACAGGTGAGAAAGTACTAAGAGGGCTGGACTCTGGAAGTAAAGTTCAGTTTTACTTGGAGACACTAAATACATGAAAATGGATTATAAAAAGATGTACAGTGAAGGGATATTCTTTAGAGTTCTTGAAGTAACAGGTTTCCCAATGACAAATTTGATTTCACCACATTAAATTTTAGAAACAGGTGTGTTTTGAAAAGTGAGCATATATTTTACACTGAAAGTCTAGCTTTTTAAATGGACTGGGTTGTTTTGTAAAATCTCAACATTTCCTCTTGTATTTTCCTATGGAGTTTCAAACATTTTTTCAGCTATGCCTTTTTATAAGGCATCTCTTCCCCAACACCCACCCTGCACCTTCCTGCGTCTTGCTAGGAAACAGCCCTGAACTCACCTGTCTGTGTGAACTAGCATAGGCCAGCCTAGCTTTTAAGAATTTTTGTTTTGTAGCCACCCCCGCCCCCAGTTTTGGGAGTCAAAAAGCAAACTTGTTTGGTATAAGGGGCTGTTTACATTTTACTTAGGAAACCCCGGGTACTGAGGGCATGTGAAAGCATTCGGTGATGGAAAAATAGGACCTGATGGAGGTTGTACCAGCAGGAAACCAGTTTCCAGGACCAAGCTGAGCTGCTAGCTTTGGACACTATTCTGTCCGCCCCGGCGCCCCCCCCCCCCCCACCTCCGTCCCAGCCCTTCTTCATTGGTAAAAACATGGATGGTAATAATCTCCTGCACACCTCTCAGGACTTTAAATCACATGACTTAAGGAGTAAGTCCAAACTCATAAAAAAAGGTAAGTTCCCGTCCCACCTACACTTCATTTACATCAACTCTGAGGTAGACGGGCAGAGGTTACAGGATCTGTCTATATTGGACTCATAAAGCCGAGTCCTCTGGCACCAGAGATGGATCTAGACACCGCGCTCCTAAAGAAGCTAGTGCAAAATGCTCTTTCTCAGTTCTCGCCCCCATCTTCAGTCTCTACGTACACCCAGCTCAACACCGGGACCTAACCCCACCTCCCACCAGTCAAAATTAGCGCATTAGCGCAAAACTTCGTCCTTGATCCGTCTTCCGGCCTAAGGCGGCCGTTTGATTGGCCAGTGCTCCTATCAATCAAAGTCGACCCGCACACATTTCCCACTACGATTGGCCTCGGCACCTTTGCCCCGCCTCCAGGCAGACACTCACTTTCACCGGTTTGGGCAAAATGGCGCCGCTGCGAGTAACGATGACTGACCTCGACGGTACCAGGCTCCGACCTGAGCCGCCCCGTCCGGCGGAGATATCTCCATCTTTCTTCAAACTCGGTCCTCTCCGGAGAGCCCCATATCGGACAGGAGCCAATACCAACCAGCGAGCCGCTCCGGACGCCATCCCGGCACCCGGACCCCAGCGCCTGGCCCCGGCGACGCCCTCACAAAGAACGCTGCCCCAAGCCTCGCGAGGCTTTTGGAGCAGATGAGAGGCCCAGCCTCACAGTCGCGCAGTGCGCCTAGTTCCAGTTGCGGTGGGAGGGAGGCGCTTGTCCCGGGCCAGCCCGACGTCGTGACGTCACGAGGACGCCGCCGAAGCCCCGGCGCGGTAGGCGGGCCGTGAGTAGGGTCGGTGCGGGAGACTCGTCAGGTTTTTCCGTTTCCCACCCCGGCCAGCCGGAGCTCGGCAGAGCAGCCCTCAGGCGATTGTTGAAATAAACTTGAGTAACCGAGATGAGTAGAAAAGAACGTAGTGTTTTAATCGTACAGAAATTACTGTAACAATAAGAAAGATAAAAGCCTGGAATGTCTATATAAAACAAGGTTGTGGCGCTTCCGTTTAGGGCTGGGGAGGCGGCCCCTCCTCTTTGGAAACAAGTCGGGCGGGAAGAGGTCCCGGACCCTGAACCCGCGTTTCAGCCTCCTGGCCTTTACTGGAGGCTCAGCCTCAGCCTCTAGGCCATGGTTCCCAGCGTGGGCACACGCCCCACAGGGGGCCAATGCGAGAGTTATCCGTGAATTTTTTGCATTTCTTAAGGTTCTAGGGACCTCATATACAGTCTATAAATATATATTGTGACATTTATGCATTTCAGTTCTCTATTATGTTTTGAAACTTTACTTGCTATTTTTTCATATTTCTTCCTCAGTATGTCTACTGTCCTTTCGTTCTTTTTTTTTTTTTCTTTCATGATGCCATGTTCTTTGGAACCTTGTTTAGATCAAGTTAATGGCCCTGACTGGTTTGGCTCAGTGGATAGAGCGTCGGCCTGTGGACTGAAGGGTCCCAGGTTCGATTCCGGTCAAGGGCATGTACCTTGGTTGCGGGCACATCCCCAGTAGGGGGTGTGCAGGAGGCAGCTAAATCGATGTTTCTCTCTCATCGATGTTTCTAACTATCTCTCTTCCTCTCCCTTCCTCTCTGTAAAAAATCAATAAAATATATTTAAAAAAAAAAGTTAATGGCCTTTTAGGCTTCCTCCACGTGCGTAAGAGTTCACTTTTTGAATAATAAGAATTATATGTCACGGGGGCATCAGGATTTGAGAGATGCGTAGGTGGGGTGTGGCCAAAAGAGGCTGGGAACCACTGCTCTAGGCCTAGTTGGGCCTTGGTCAGGCTGCCGAGGCCCCAGTGGCAGAGGCTAAGGGACAGATTGTGTGCGTTGGGGGTGGGGGTGTGATCTGTGCAGTCTCTGCATCTCCCATCTGGCCCCTGCCACCATGCCCGTAGGGCATCAGCCTCGTCAGGCCTCTGGCTCTATAGAGCCAGCCACTGTGCCTCCCAGAATAAATGGAAAAAGAAGACATCTGGCCTGCTAGGGAGAGTGGCAATGAGAGGGTCTTGGCAGGTGCACCCTGGGTGACAAGCAGGACTGTGAACAAGTTCCCAGGTGGTTCCAGGAGCTGGAACACCCCTCTGGGAGCCCAGGCCGGAGAGGGTTTATCACAAGGTGCTAGCAGTCCTGTGCCCAAGCTCCTAGAATGCCCGCACTGAGCACCACACCAAACGGGCTGTCCCTGGGGAACCACGCTGCCTGCCCACCTCTTCGGCTTCCCTCTGCAGACCCAGGAGCTGGCAGCTGCGTACCGAGTGCAGTCAGGATTTCTGCTGACGTAAAAGCTACCAGTCCCTCCGGGGTCAGCACCCAGCACCAGGACAGCCAGAAGGAGAGAGAGGACGGGGCTCCAGCACTTTCTGAGCAGAGTACCTCCCTCTGTGGTGGCTGAAGGCCCTCTCCCACCAAAGGACCCTCCAAGCCACCTTTGCTCTCTGGGCCTCAGGAAATAAAGGGGATACAAGTAATGATTCCTCAGGCCTCTCCAGGTATGAGGGTGGATCTGGAACCTGGAAAACCCCCTCAAAAAAAAGCAACTTTGGAAACAAGTAAACATCAAACTCCTAAAAAAAGAATTGGCCCCGGTGTCCTGACCAGCAGGACAAGGGCAGCACCCAAAGGGTCCAGGTTCAGGGCTTATCCTGTTGCTCACATTTTGGCTGGCTCCCCCGGGCCCTCTGCTGCCACCCCCGCCTCAGCTCCAGGATCTCCTGGCCGTACCAGTCGTGCAGGGTAGAGAAGCAAGAGGTCTCAGGGGACACGGGGCTCTGGCCCCTGCCTAGGAGGAGGCTGGCAGCGCCCTGCAACTCACATTCTGCCAAGCTCCGCCCTGCTGGCCTGCTGCCCCCGGCTTCCACCAAGCCCATTGGGCTGTAATCCCTGGAGAGGGTGTGGCCGTTCTCCAGGCCCCGAGACAACTGGTCAGGAGGCTGGGTCTTACAGGGGCTGGTACCCGCCTTCCAGGATGAGTGCCGATGCAAGGCCAGGCCCTGGCGGGCATCACGCAACTGGTTCTCCAGCTCGCGCACCACCAGGCGCATGTAGCCAAAGCTTGCCCGGGACAGCACCTTCACCCAGGCCTCCTGGGCTGCCGGTCCATCAGCAGCAAGCAGGTATGGACGCACACCGGGCGCGTTGAAGCAGATGGTGAAGGCAAACTCCTCCGGCACGGGAGCCTCGGCCAGTTCCACCGTGCAGCCCTCCAGCACCACCAGCCCCAGAGGGGCCCGGGCCTCTCGACTCTCAAAGGAGAACAGCAGGTTGCCCTTGAGGACAAACCAGCACCTTCGGCCAGTGCCACTGGGGGTGGGTGGAGTCCCTGGGCCCCCCCAAGTGCGCAGGAAGCCCCTGTGGTCCGCTGGGGAGTTGCTCAGTGCATAGTGGGCCACACTCCTCTCGTTCAGCTTCATGGCTCCATAAGAACTGTGAGGCAAGAGAGGCGGCCATGGGTCAGAGAGGGAGGTAGCCCCGTGTCCCTGTGGGGAAGGGTGCTGGCTCTGGAGGAGGCTTGGGCCCAGCCCTGTGGCCTCTACTCCCTTGCTGTTTGCTTGCGGCTCTCAGTGGCTTCATCTGTGGAAATAGCTAGTCTCCCCTGCCTTTCTCTCACGGGTTGTTGTTGAAATACACTGGCCGTCAGAGGACTCAAAGGAGAATGTGCTCGTATCGGACCAGGAGGTATGGCAGGGTTTTGACGCAGCTTTTTAAAATCCAAAGGAACCGGCCCAGCTGAGCTGAAATGGACCCCAAGTCCATTGAAACTATTGTGCTTAAACCATCCCCTAATCTGGGGACCCCTTAGTGCCAACCCTGAGGCCAGACCTCCAGGGCATGACCCTCCTGACTCATGGAAAACTGAGGCAGGGAGCAGTGAAGGTGAACTGCACACAACCAATGGCCAGCAGGAGCACAGCCTGGCCACCTCGTCCCCTCACACCTGCTGGGGACAAGTTGCGGCGATGACGCACTTACCAGCAGAGCTTCCTAGGGGGAGGCAGGGGCCTCTCTGGTCTGGCCACAAGGCTCAACCACTTGACCACGTGATTTCCAGTGCGCCTGCAAAAGAATTCTCAGACCTGGTCAACCTATCTAAAGCAGTGGTCGGCAACCTCATTAGTCAACAGAGCCAAATATCAACAGTACACGATTGAAATTTCTTTTGAGAGCCAAATTTTTTAAACTTAAACTATATAGGTAGGTACATTGTTATTAACTTAATTAGGGTGTTCCTAAGGTTTATGAAGAGCCACACTCAAGGGGCCAAAGAGCGGCATGTAGCTCAAGAGCCGAGGTTTGCCGACCACGGTCCTAAAGGATGAGAGCTCTTGACTTTGGTGCCCAGTGAAACCACTGCCTCCTCCAGGAAGCCTGCCCAGGCCCCTGGTAATCCCCCACCAAACCACCTCCCCAGGCCAGGCTCCTAGGAGCAATAAAGGGGCGGGTTCCTATTGTCTTGACAGACAACTCCTGGCCCTCTGAGGCTCCGTCATTGTTAAGTGCCCTCGTAGCACTGGTCAGTTTACTTGTGGGTTTTAATCTAATCACCTAATCTGAGCGGCCTGCCCAGAGCACATGATCTAAACTGCTCCCGGCCACCAAGGTGGTCTGACCCAGGAGGGCCCAGCCACAGCCCCCCCCACACCCCGTTTTCATTTCCTTCATCCCGCACAGACCTCCCTGTGCTGACCCGCTGTCCCCAGCCTCAGGGTGCCCAGACAGGGCCGTGGCTTGGCTCCAGGGATAATCCCACACCCGGCCGCACAGGGCCAGGGGCCCTCAGGAACATTTGCTGAAGTAACGGGGCGCACAACAGTGGGCGACACACAGCCTCCCTCCCGCAGCCTGCGCTCCAGCGGGGGAGACACTGTAAGCAAACACTAATAATAGTGTATTGATGGAACATGATTGAACACTAACTATGTAAGGATCGGTCACGATAAGCGCTGAGAGAGAAATGAACTGGGCCCTGGGCTGGGGGAGGCGGAGGTCTAGAAGGGGGTCCGCGGAGGAGGCGGAGACAGAGACGGTGGCTGGAGAAGCGGCCTCACCTGGGTCCGGGCCGGGAACCCACGGGCCTCCCCCGCCCGCCGGGGGGAGTGCTCCCCCTAAAGCCCGCCCAGGACTGCGAATCCCGGCCGCACTCTCGGCGGGAGGCCGCTGCACCGGGTTTCCCGGATTCTTTTACTCCAGGAGCAGCGGGCTGGGCGAGGACCGACCGGCCGGCGGGGGCCGCCGCGCTCTCGGTTTCCCGGTGCTGCACTGGGGCTGTCCCGCCACGTCCGCGCGGGCCACGCCTTCCCCGGGCCGCTTCCTCCCGCAGCCCAGGAGGGTGGTCGGTGCCGGGCTGCGGCCGCTCCCCGGGGCGGTCCCGTCTCGGACCCTGCGAACGTGGCTGCGCAGCGAGGAGGCCCGCCTGGGCGGCTCGAGTCGCTGCCCCCTCCCCGCCCGTCCAGGACTCACCAGATGCCCCTCGATCTTCGCGGGAAGGAAACTGAGGCCCGAGAGGCCGGGACCTGCCTGAGCCACAGAGCTGGTCAGTGGCTGGCGGCCTCGAACCCAGGGCCCCGCCGCAGGCCGTCCGCCGTCCTCAGACTCATCCACCCCACCTTCCCCTCCACCCCCACCCTCGCCGCCCAGAGGGTTCCGGGCCTTCTCTTCCCCACTCAAGTCCCCTTCTCCCTGCCCCGCCCACTTGTCCGCAGAGCCGAGCCCGGAGGCCCAGCCCGGGAGGCCCAGCCCGGCGCCTCCTCTGGGCGGGCTCCTACTCAGCCCGCAAGTCCGGCTGAGCTTTCTGGCCACGCAACTGGGCCCTGGAGTCACCAGGTCTTTGCTTCTGGGGTTTTCTATTTCCCCTTGTGCCACTCCCACGGCAACCCCCCCCCCCCCCCCCCCGGGTTCCGCCTGGGTCCGGCCCAGCGGGTGGGCCTGTGCTGCGTGTTTGCTTAATATGATTTCAGGTCAATCCGCTTGCTTATGACTTAAGTGAAGTTGTTTTAATCCACTTGTTGATGACCCCAAAAAAGTTGCTTTGATCTAAGTATGAAGTCAGGAGGTCATCATTCTACATGCGGAGTCCCGAAGCAGCCAGCAGCCCAGCTGGGGGCTGGTCCTTAAGGACCCGTGGAGGAGGGAGGAGCAGCTATGAAAAGGGGACATTGACTGTAAATACTGGGAATGGGAGGACTATTGGAGAGTGTCGGTTTGGGCAAAGCGACGCTCTGTAACGTAAAAACTCTCCAAAGACCCTTGCGACATTTGCTCCTACCGGTGACTCTTGAGGGTGGGGGTGGGGGGTGGTGGTGGTAAACCTTGCGGCGGGCTCAGAAGTGCTAACCCTCAGAGCAGCACAGCCTCCCAGCTAACACTGGCCTTTTGGTTCCCTAGCAACAGTGCTCTAGCAGCAAGGGGACTTTTACTTTTGTGCTAGCAGCTGAAAATCAGCTTCTTTTTTTCTTTTTTTAAAAAAATATATTTTTATTGATTTTTTACAGAATGGAAGGGAGAGGGTTAGAGAGTTAGAAACATCGATGAGAGAGAAACATTGATCAGCTGCCTCCTGCACACCTTCTACTGGGGATGTGCCTGCAACCAAGGTACATCCCCTTGACTGGAATCAAACCTGGGACCTTTCAGTCCGCAGGCCATGCTCTATCCACTGAGCCAAACCAATTAGGGCTGGAAATCAGCTTCTTGATTGGTTGCTGATTCTCCAGAGTGTGTCCTCCTGTAAAAAAGACGCACCTCATTAAATTCGGACATTGTTCCTTCACCTCCCCTTGCCTGGAACATGAGTGTGATTAATCTGTCGTTTTTTTTGGAGTATGGTTATTTAGAGATATGCTATTGGCTTCTGAAATTATTGTAATTCCCACAATGAACCTGTGCTAAATAAATTGTTGGCAAAGACAGAATCAGTCTTCAAGTATAACGTTTGCTGCCCGTCCCCACCCCTGCCCCCCAAATGCAGGAGGCTGGGATTTCCCGATGTCCCTGGAGGCCAGTACGCTCAAACCGTGTCTGCGAACTTGTTCCCACCTCAGAGCTGTCCCCCTTGCAGTACCTGCAGCCCAGAGTGCTCTTCCTGCTCATCCCTACCCCTCAGCTCTACCTCCTCCGGACTCCTTCATACCAATTATGTCTCAGCTCAAAGGTCTCCTCCCTGACGTACCGGTAAAGAAGTCTATGTGGGAGGGGAAGAAAAGTTCCTCTGCTCTTCTAGGTTCTTTCTGCTGGTCAAATAAGTAAATCAACATGAGAAAGGTTAACAAGAGAAAAGAACCAAATTTAGTGACATTCGTACATACAGGAACCCCACATCCCTGAGAGATTCAGAGACCCCACATACATAGAGGTTCAGAGCCAGAAAGGTAAAATAAGGTGTCCATGATATTCTGAGCTAAGGAATGTGGTAAGAGGCCTGGCGCTTCAGAGGGGAGGAGAGCTATAAGAATTCACAGATTGATTAAGAAGAGCAGATGTTTGCCCTGCCATAGAGATAGGCCATAAAACGTTATATCTGGTAATAACTCTTATCATGGGCAAGGCTCCTCATTTAAATTCTTCTAGGTAGTTGTGGGGGTGCAGAAGTTTCTCCTGAGCCTACAGAGTTTGCATTGCCTTCAGCTCAAAATAATCCACATGCTAAAGTAGCACTTCATAGGGAGGCCTGTTCTGAACCCTTTCACCTACTCTCAAGTCTATCACATCCCGGGGTTGTGTGTTCATTGTAGCACTAACCACAATAGAAAACTTGCCTACACTCACGCTTTTATTTCCTGTGTATTATCTATATCCCTCGCTAAATCTTATTCAATTAATAATATAAACCATAATAAATGAGTTAGAAGATAATACATGGTGTGGAAAACATAGAACATGGTAAGGGAGAGGAAATTGTGGGAATGGGGAGGTTGAGTTTTAAACAGGATAATCAGGGTGGGCTTCATTGAGAAGGTGACATCTGAGAAATACTTAAAGGAAATGATAGAGCCAGTCATGCCAGTATCTGGAGGAAGAGCACTCCAGGCAGAGGGAGCAGCTAGTGCAATGGCTCTGAGGCCTGTTGCGTTCGAGGAACTGCAAGGAGGCCAGGGCCCGGCAGCGGTGTGTTGGGGGGAGGTGGGTGGGGGGGGGGGTGGGGGGGGCGGGGGAGGTGGGGGAAGAGCAGTAGCGGGTGGGGTCAGAATGTGTAGGTGGGGCTTTGTAAAGCTGTGAGGGCTGTTGCTCCAGATTGAGATGAACAGACATCACAGGGTCTTGAGTGAGCTGTTTTCAAGGACTAGCCAGGCTGCTGTGGAGAGAATAAATGTGGTTGAAATGTAAGCTGCTGCACTAATCCAGGCAAGACATGATGGGGCTGGGAGAGCAGTGAGGTGCCCAGATTCAGAATGCGCTCTGAAGGTAGAGAACAGGATTTGCGGAGAGACAATGTGGGGAGTGAGGGAAGAGGAGGCAAGGACGACTCCAAAGTTTTGACCTGAGCACCTAGCAGGACAGTTGTCATTACCTGAGATATGGAAGGTGGCAGGTGTTCCGTTTGGGCCCGTTATGTTTCAGATGCTCGTGACTAACCCAGTGAAGGTGCCAAGGATGAAGTGTTTGGCCCTAGTAGTTGGTCAATAAAATTTTGATGAATGAAACTGGGAAGAAACGTACAGAGTGCCTGGGCTAGTGTAACAGGTGCCGCAGTGTCCGGTGGGAAGGAAAGCCTCCTGGCTTGGCAAGAGCTGTGCCCTCCACCTGGTTTGTTTTCCCCGCCCACTCCCCTCCCAAGCTTATGTATTCATCTTCCGCTACCGGTTTTGAGAGTCACGCTTCAGGGTATCCCCTCATTTCCTCTTTTTTTTAAAAAAAATATTTTTATTGATTTCAGAGAGGAAGGGAGAAGGATAGAGAGAAACATAAATGATAAAAGAAAAATCATTGATCTGCTGCCTCCTGCACGCCCCCAGCCCGGAATCAAACCGGGACCCTTCAGTCCGCAGGCCGATGCACTATCCACTGAGCCAAACCAGCCAGGGCTCATGCCCCTTAACAAAGCCCTTAGCAGATATTCACGGCACAGCTGTTTATTGCACGTCTGCAACGTACAGACACTTCCTTGCCCACAGGGCCCGGCAGGGGAGAAAGGTCTAGCTTCAGGGGAGCTGGGGCAGGCGGCACAGCAGCTTCCTCCTATGCCCGCGGGCGGGGTCAGCGGGAGCCCAAAGGGGGCGGGGCTGGGGGCGGTTCGGAGAGCGCAGGGCCCTGAGGGCGGGGCACGGCGTTGCTGGAGGGGTTCTGATAGGCTCCAGGGGAGGGCTGGCCGCCGTCAGGCCCCGCCCCTCTGGAACGAGGTCGGAGAATCCGGCGGCTGCAGGGCTTCGCGGCTCCGGGGGCAGAAGCTGCGGTGGGTCGGAGGAGGTGGCAGGTGAGTGCCGCGGGCCGGGCACTCTGGGGTGGGGGTCCCCGCGCGGTGACTGCTGCCTGTGGCGGCCAGAGGCGGCCACCCAGACCCGGGAGGAGTCCAGAGCCTGGTCTCGGCCTGGCGTCTCCCCTCTTCCTGGGCGACCTGGAGCCCGTGCTGCCTGTTGGGCCCCGGCCGGAGGAGGCCCGCCCTTGGGCTCTCGGGGCGCCCCGCACTGCAGGGGGGGGTGAGGTCTGATGTCCGAGACACGTTGTTTAGTATTTCTGAAGGAAGCCGGGAAGTATGGCTGGGCAGGGAGTGGGGGTAGTGGGGGCGGTTTGGGGATCCCCGCCCAGGGTTGAAGGCCGCAGGGCTAGTCGGGCAGTAGCGACGCCAGTACTTTTCTAACGTTTCTTAGCTTCCAAAGCCCAACGTATAAAGCTGGGAAAAGCAGATCTGGTCGGCTCCTGGGACGCTGGGTGCAGAGCAATGCTGTGGAAGACAGGTAACCTACACGGGAGGGGGTGGCTTTGGGAGGGTAGGTGACCAGCTGGGGGTGGGACTACCTGGCGGGAGTCCAGGCCTCCTCCCCTGATGTGGGTATGCCATGTGGGAGACTTGTTCCTCTTATTCTTGGAGCTGGGCTGGGAAAGGAGAAGGAACTGCCCGCCCCCCTGAGGAATCAGTTCCCCTCTAAAGTGCAGAGGCCCAATCTTATATGATATCGACATGTGCTGAGAACAGCCCTGTAAAGTCGGCACATTAACTCCATTTTACAGATAGGGAAACTGAGGCCCGAGAGGAAAAGGGCACACCCTGGGGAGCTGGCTGTGCAGGTCCCACCTGGCTGATCTCTCTTTTTATTTTTTTATTTTAAATATAATTTTACTGATTTCAGAGGAGAGGGAGAGAGAGATAGAAACATCAATGATGAGAGAGGATCACCGATCAGCTGCCTCCTGCACGCCCCCTAATTAGGATGGAGCCCGCATGTGCCCTTGACCAGAATCGAGCCTGGGACCCTTCAGTCTGCAGGCTGACGCTCTATCCACCGAGCCAAACCAGCTAGGGCCTGGCTGATCTCTTTAGCCCTTCTAGGTCTCTTGGGGATCTGTGGTGGAGAGCAAAGACCTGGAGTCTGGCTACAGTGGACTGTCAGTTCTGTGTAATGGAGTTGGTCTGGGTAGAGAAAGGATATGACCTTAGCTATTAGTTTTTGCTAATTCTAGCACTGCTGTGGCAACAACAGCAAGTGGGGATGTCCCCCAGGCCTCAAACACACTGACCTGCTCCAGGCACCATCTGTCTGCTCACCCACTGCATGCAGGAGCCAGCAGTTGCAGGAAGAGCCAAGTCTACCTCAAGCCCAGGAGTTGCTCCTCTAGTGTGCAGGCCGGCAGCCTGTGGAGGGGGTCGGGCGAGGGCCGGGGCTGTGGGAGCCACTCAGTCATCCCCAATCCTCCTACAGTGCCGTTGCTAGCCCTGGTGGGCCAGGTGCTGGTGCTGGAGAATGGGCTCCTGCGGAGGCCGCCCATGGGCTGGCTGGCCTGGGAACGCTTTCGCTGCAACATTGACTGTGAAGAGGACCCAGAGAACTGCATCAGGTGAGGAAGCACCACACCACCTGACAAGCTGTGCCCAGGGCCCTGCAGAGTGGGGGCAGGGAGGAGAGAGTCAGCGAGAAAAGAGAACAGGGTCAAATCCCCCCCATCTCCCTTCCCAGCAAGGCTGCAGCCAGAGGTGACTCTTGGGACATCTGACAACCTTGTGACACGCTTGGGGCCTCTGTGGGGCCTGTCAGGTCTGTGGGGCAGGTACTTTGTGAACCCAGCCCCTGAGATAATCACAGGAGATAACTGGTGAGGCCAGGCCAGACCTCACAGTGCTGCCCCTGGCTCAGTCCTGCCCCTTGGCCCGCAGCCGGATCCGGCCCTTTTGAAATGAATAAAACTAAAAAAAAAAAAAGACCGTACCCTTTTATGTAATGATGTTTACTTTGAATTTATATTAGTTCACACAAACACTCCATCCATGCTTTTGTTCCGGCCCTCTGGTCCAGTTTAAGAACCCATTGTGGCCCTGAGTCAAAAAGTTTGCCCACCCCTGGGCTAGACCATTCCTTTCAACTTCACCCTGCATAGGGCTCATGGCACTATGCCTGGGGCCATTTACAGTTGTTACCTGGCTTAGTCTGCAGCTGACCCCAAGGCCAGGGTCCTTGTAGCCTGGATTCACACTCAGCATCTGAGAACTCTGAGGAAGGTGCCTTGGATGAGGAACATGCTAGGCCGCTAAGCTGCTCCATCCCCTGCTCCTCTTGCCAGTGAGCGGCTCTTCATGGAGATGGCTGACCGGCTGGCACAGGACGGATGGCGGGACCTGGGCTACACATACCTTAACATCGATGACTGCTGGATTGGTGGGCGCGATGCCAAAGGCCGCCTGATGCCTAGTCCCAAGCGCTTCCCCAACGGCATTGCCTTCCTGGCTGACTATGTGAGCCCCACCCAGCCCTGCCCCTTGGCCTGGGGGCCAGATCACTCTTTCCACCTCACCCTGCTTAGGGCTCTATTTCCACCATCCCTGTTTGAGAACTCAGTCTGAAGGGGAAACAAACAAATCGCTAGTTTTGGCCCACAGTGGTGGGGGGAGCCAGGAAGGACATCTGATCCACCTGGGATTTCAGGAAGGTTCTGCAAAGAGAAGGCAATTCGTGAGCTGATACCAGAGAGATGACATTTAAGGCAGAGGGGATGGCGAAGCGAAGGCCTAGAGGCAAGGATCAGCCCCTGGGAGTGTGTGTTGGAGGGAGGAGAGGACCATAGTTGGCCGAGGCCAGCCAGCAAGCGGAGCCCTCTCCTTTGTCATTGGGGCACCGGAAGGTTTGAATGGGGCTGGGCCAGATGCGCCTGTGAGGTGGCTCCCTGAGGGTCCTGCCTGAGCCCCCTGTGTCCTTGGCTCCCCCGCAGGCTCACTCCCTGGGCCTACAGCTGGGCATCTATGAGGACCTGGGCAATTTCACCTGCATGGGTTTCCCCGGCACCACGCTAGACAAGGTGGTCCAGGATGCTCAAACCTTCGCCGAGTGGAAGGTGGACATGCTGAAGCTGGATGGCTGCTACTCGACCCCGGAGAACGGGCCAAGGGTGAGCCGCACAGCTGGCTGGGGGCCATCAGGTAGATGGAGGGACGGCCATGGAAGGGGCCCCAGGGTCCACTTGGCCGAGCCTGTCTGTCTGTATGCCTCCTAGGAAGTGGCGTTTCCCAGTTCCCCTCACCCAGGGCTCCAAGCTCCTAAAGATGCTGGCACGTGCCCACCTGGGAAGTGTTCGCAGCATTGGGCACAGGGGGAAGCACCTCTGTGGAGCGTCAGTTTCCTCACCTTTGGTGGGAGAATGTTTGGGTTGAGGCCCTAGGCTGCTTCCTGCACCTTCTCGGTCATGAAATGTGGGGGTTGGACTTCTCCAGGGTACCCCATGATGGCTGCTGCCCTGAACGCCACGGGCCGCCCCATCGCCTTCTCCTGCAGCTGGCCAGCCTACGAAGGGGGCCTCCCCCCCCAAGGTAAGCCATCCTGGTAAGCCATCCTGCGCCCACCTGGCAGCCTCCCCACCTCCTGTGCAGTCACAGGCCGCCCATCGCCTTCTCCTCTCACCATAGCTGCCCGAGTGCTGATTTGTAGGTCTAGAGAGAAGGCCCCGAGTACCCCAGAGGCACCCAGCCAGCCTAGGGTCTTAGAGAAGAGGCACTTGTGAGGTGGCTGAAGGCATGGGAACCACACGTGATGGGCAGGCACACTGTACCCATCAGGCGGAGGGAACCTGGGTTGTCCTGAGTGGGCTTGGAGACCCAGAAGGCTGGTGAGGATAGGCAGGTGGGGCCCGTCTCGGAAGGGCCTGTGGGCACCTCAGCAGGGGCCCTCAGCACCTAGGACACCAGAAAGGGTGCGGTCAGACCTGCAGACCTGAGGGAGGACGCTGGCAGAGGGTGAGTCACTGCGGGAACACAGGGTGGGTGTGCAGCAGGGATGTTGGTGGTATACCACCTGGAGCCTGTACCCTGGGCTTGACCCAGCTGGCATGGGAGGGCAGGACAGGCTTCTGGCACCAGCATCCATGGAGCAGAGGCCTGGGCAGCCCCAGAGCAGGGCTGTTCTCTGCGTCCTTCCTCATCCTGAACAAGCTAGGGTTGGTTCTCTGCCTTCCCCACCCTCTTGTCTCCTGCTGAGCCTCCCCGCCCCTGTGCAGCCTGCGGGCAGCAGAGGGTGACTCCTGTGCTGAACTCTGCCTCCCTGACACCCAGGTGAACTACAGTCAGCTGGCAGAGATCTGTAACCTCTGGCGCAACTATGACGACATCCAGGACTCCTGGAGCAGTGTGCTCTCCATCCTGGACTGGTTTGTGGACCATCAGGACATTCTGCAACCAGTGGCCGGCCCTGGACACTGGAACGACCCAGACATGGTACCAACATGGAGGGGATGTCCCAGGACCCATCACCATGATGGACTTGCTCCCTCTCTCTGGTCGCTCACTGCCAGGTTCTAGATCAGTGTCTCTGAACCAGCTGCATTAGACTTGCCTTGGAGCTTATTTACAATTCTGTTCCCAGGGCCCCACCCCACCCCCACCTTTTGGATCAGAATGTTGGGAGAGGGCCTGGGAATGCCCATTGTTGACAGTCTTCCCAGGCAATTCTGATGCTTGAAACTTGAGAACTTGGTCTGCAGTAGCTCTAAGTGAAACAGTATTCCTCTGCAGAGTGAAAAACATGAATATTCCACACCTCTGTCCATTCCCTCCCTAGCCTGTCCACCCAGGCTGCCTCTGAGCCTTCTTTCAATGCCCTGTACCCTGTCACCCTCCTGCAGAGCCTCCACCGGCAGAACCGGCCCCTCGTACCCACCTCACTCGTAGCCTTGGTGACTTAAATATTTTTACAATTTGTCTTAGAGTTTTATAGCTATCTCTTCATTTAATCAAGATTTAATACCAGTGATGATTAAAATAATACAAATACTGGCCAGATAGTGGGGCACCTGGAGAAACAGAAATCGGCCTGCCTTAGGGTTCTAGCTCCAGCTCTGCCACGTACCTTAGGCAAGTGACTTAATTTTCTCTGTGCCTCCGTTTCTGTGTTTAATTTTAGTAATTTTTGTCTTTTAAAATATTTTTTATTGATTTTGAGAGAGGGGGAGGGAGAGAGAGAAACATCAATATGAGAATGAAACATTGGTTGGCTGCCTCCTTGTGCCTGTTTTGTCAATTGGAAAATGAAAATAATAATAGTAGCTACCTTATATATAGGGCTGTTTTGAGGGTGAAATGGATGGCCCTTTAAAATGCTTGGCACAGCTTGGCACATGTACAGTGCTTAGTTAGGTTGGCATCACTAAGTATGTAACGGTGTTGTGTGAGCAGTAATCGTTTGTGTCCCGTCTAGATTGGTTGCCCTGGGTCAGGTGGTGGGGCAGGTGGTGGTTACTGGCAAGAGCAGGGACTCTGTCCGGCTCTGGTTCTGGTTTCCTACCACTGCCATCCTGGGTGCGTTTCTTGACTTGCGTGTTTCAGTTTACAAATGCTTTTGGCAGCAGGATCCCATCGGAATGACCTGTGACATGACCAGCACCCCTTTCTTGTGAAATAAAAAGCTGAGGCTCAAATGGAAAGTGACTCAACTCATCCCGAGGCCACACTGCTAGGGAATGGTGTTTGCCAAACCAGGCTCCCCATGTGGCCGTGCCTCCCACCTCCATCTTCTCCTGCTTCAGCTACAAGCTTGGGGTTGGTGCCTATACCCTCCCCACTGAAGAGGGCAGGGCTGACCACTTCTCTCCTCTGCCCCTAGCTGCTCATTGGGAACTTTGGCCTCAGTTTCGAGCAAGCTCGGGCCCAGATGGCCCTGTGGACAGTGCTGGCGGCCCCCCTCTTCATATCCACGGACCTGCGTACCATCTCTGCCCAGAACATGGACATTCTGCAGAATCCACTCATGATCAAAATCAACCAGGATCCCTTAGGTATCCAGGGACGCAGGATTCTCAAGGTATTGGGGTGTGGGGGGAAGAAAGGGGAGACGGAGGGATTAGGCTCCCCTGAGAAGAAGACTGCAAGGCTGGGTGCATTCAGTTGAAGACTCTACTGGGGGCTATTCCAGCTGTCCCCCACTTGCCCGGTGAGGCAGGGCCAGAGCAGGACAGCTCATGGGATTTGGGGAAGGGAGACGTCACCATGCAGTGCCCAGGGTACGGTGAGGCCTCTCAGGTTGGAAGTATAAGGTGTCTGGCAGAGAACTGTGGTGTCTGGTAGAGAACTGGGGCTTCCCTACAGTGTTTAGGAGTTGTATGAGCCAAGGAATACAACTATTACTCGTACTGGTGTCTACTTTTTATTGATCACCTACTGTGTGCTGGGCATTCTAGATACATTTCCTCACAAGGTCGATAGTCCTTCCCTGTTTTACAAAAGAGGAAACTGAGATTTGAAGAGTCTAAGTAACTTAGCTCAAGGCCCCACAGTTAGTAAATAGCACAACAGGACCTGATTCCAACAGCGTTGCCCAAAGTTTGTGCTCTTTGCACACTCCTTCCCTCTCCAGTTAGAATAAATCTACACACCTGTAGAATGTACCTGTGGAGGCCCAGAGGAGGGAGCTAATCCCTGCCAGGCCGGGGACCTTCTGGAGGATGGGGTTCACGCTCCTGGCTGCTCAGGGCAGAGTGCATCATCCCACTGGCCACTCCAGGGCAGCAGCTGTCCACGTCCATCCCTCCCATCATCCTATGAGCTCTCTGAGGCAGGACCTCATGCAGCATTGCGTCTGTGTCCTGGCATGGGGCCTGGACACAGGAAGTGTTGGGGAGTGTCTGCCAAGTCAGGGAAGGAAGGAAAGTAGTTAGATAGGTGGGGTACTGGAGGGCTGTGGTATCACCCCCCTAAGCTTTTGCGTGGAATGAAACTGTGGCCTGGGGAGGGGGGACCCAGGGCTCAAGGGAGGGCCAGGAAGGGGACTTCAGGGCCTGCCTGAGCAGGAACCCCAGCCAGCAGCCATCTTCTGTGCCCAGGAGAAGTCCCTCATCGAAGTGTTCCTGCGGCCCCTGGACAATAATGCCTACGCCTTGGTCTTCTTCAGCCGCAGGACAGATATGCCATATCGCTTCCACTGCTCCCTCTCCCAGCTCAACTTCACCAGCTCCATCTTGTATGAGGTGAGCGCCCTGCAGGTAGTGAGTGCCCTTTGTTTTCCTGGGAGGGCGTTGCTGGGGTGGGCCTCACACAGGCCTCCCCTAAGCCGTGGGCCTTGGGTCCTGTGGCAGGTGCTCAAGGGGCAGCTGCAGGCACTGAGGGCCATGGCTGGTGCTGCTCTCCACGCTGGTACTTTCAGGCTAAGCGAACAGGACTACTGAGTATGAATGAGTCCCGTTACCCACTGAGGCCATGCTCCTCGCCTCACTGGTCAGCCCTTGCTGGCACGGTGCTCAGGTTCTCTGTGGGCGAGGCTTTCGCCACTGCCTATGTCTGGGCATCAGCTGGCTGTGCCGGTGGAGAAGTGACAGAGTCACGGCTCCCACTTCTGCAGTGCACACGGGAGGCCCAGCACAGACAGGCAGAGTCCAGGCTTCTATGCCCTCTGCCTGGCCATTCTTATGGGGGCACTGGTTATGTCCCTCCCTGCTGCAGGCCCAGGATGTCTACACGGGTGGCGTCATCAGTGGCCTCCGGACTGAAACCATCTTCACAGTAATCATCAACCCTACAGGGGTGGTGATGTGGTACCTGTACCCTGTCAGGCAGCTGGGAACACCTCAGCAGTGAGGAGCTAAGACATGTGACAGGTTGTAGCAGCACCGCTGAACCCAGACCATGGAGCCTCGACATGCCGAGGGCCAGGAGGCGAGGTTCTCTGCTACCCAGGCCCGCTTGGCGACTGATCCCATCGGACCCAAAGTGCAATCAAAGGGCCAGGTTCCATGTGCTGCCCAAGTGTGAACCCTCTTGGAAACTTGTCTGGGCACTTTCCTGTGGCCTCCTGGCCTCTAACCTTGTCTGCACAGCCCCACAGATGTTGCTGAACAACTCGGCAGCCTAAGCCCCCATAGGCAGGGGCACTGATACCTATCAGGACTCCAGCCTCTGGCCTTTTGTTGACTCTGAAATCAAGATTTGGAATTTTTTTATAATTAGGAGTGGGGATCTGACCTCTTGTCAGGAACTTCCATGAATCACAATTGGCTTTCCTGCCCGGAGGAGGCCTGGCAGGCTGATACTCCACGGTTCCCTCAGGTCACCAATAAAGCTGTTCTTTAGTCAAATAGTTGTAACATGGACCTGGGGACATGGGCGCCTTAAATCAGGGACTCTGAGTGGCACTACACAGGGTGCTGGCTTCAAATCTGACCTCACATGGAAGATGTAGGGCATCTTCTGGTCCCTCATTTTCCAAAATGACCTGCAGATTATACTCTTAGACAGTCCAGACTTGCCTCACACCGGGAGCCATCCCTGCTCTGCCCAACAGTGGTGGTGGTTGACAACGGTGAGGCAGAGCAGCAATGGTCCCAGGCCCTCTTTGTCTTGCCCTTCCCCGCCCCATTCAGATGGTCCAGGCTCTGCTGGCCATGACCCTCCTCACCAGCCCCTCTGCTGCAGCCTGAAAGGCCTGATCTGCTAAAGAACTTCGCACTGTTGTCCTAGGCACCTTTCAGCTCCTCTTTTCTGACAGGGCTTCATTCAGTGGCTGTCAGGGCCTGGGTGGGAGTGAGGGGCCTCGGCTCTGCCTTTCTCCCACAGGCCCCTACAGCTTGTCCTCTGCCCTGCAGTGCCCCTGCCCCCTCCCCTAGTTCCTCCTCTCCTAACCTGTATCCAAAGACATCCAGGGACTCTTTGTGCTTTAAAACATGTTTCCTGTTCCTCCTCAGGGTTTTAAGGTAAAAGAATGACAAGCTCTTAATTGCCTTCCTTTGGTTCCTGTTTCCTAAGCCTCTTCCTTTGGCTGAGACAGGGCACCTGTCTTCCCTGTTGGCTCTTGTCCCTATTTAGAAAGCTGGCAGCAGAACAAGCTAGGTAGGTTCCCTTGGGCTCTGAATGCACTGCCCTGCCCTGTGGGAATTCTTCCGGGTGGATCTTTCACACTCCCTCCCTCAGGGTGTGAGGGTCTTGTATATACAGTGTGGTGTAAAGTGCACATTTTACAGTATCCTTTGAACTTCCTGGAGCTTTGCTGATTGAGTCCAGGTCATCAGAGATAACTCCCTTTCCCAGTTGTTGTCTTGAGGCTGTGGCTCACTCAGGAGGAAAGAACCTACCTCATCCCCTGCCCCTGGAGGCCTGTCACCATATGCACACCTCCTGCTCCGGGTCTTTGTCATAGAATGATCTTGGGTGGGAATGCTGCCTTTTCCAGCCCCAGGAAAGAAGTCTTTCCCACCACCCTGGGATGTGGAATGTAGTGGTTGAGACCATGGACTTGGGGTCAGGGGTCAGCCTGGACTAACCAGTCAATTCCGTTGCCTTCTAGACCAGAGATAGTGACATTTCTTTACTTGCTATATAACTTGTCCTTTTATCCTGGGGGTGTCTGACTGATTCTATCTCTTTAGCCTTAATTCTCTCAGCACACACCCTGCCAATCTTCCGGTTTTCCTACCCGAGGCCAGTGAGGGACTCAATTATATTTTTCCCCACCTCAAGGAAACCTTGTTTGGGTCTGAGTACCCTTTCTCTTTTTAAACTTTTAGTATAGAAATTTTCAAACATAAAAATAAAGTGGGACAGTAAATCTCTATGCACCCATCACACAGCTTCAGCAACACGTGCCATTCTTTCTTATCTCTCTTCCCACACATACATTTTTGCCTGTGAGCTGAGAGTACTTGAAAGCAAATCAAAGGAAACTCTGAACACCACTATGTAGCTCTAACAGACAGGGTCTTTAAAATATATATGATCATAAACAATTTTCTTATCCAACAAAATTAAAATATTAATAATCTAATAAACAGACTGTGTTCAGTTTTTGCTACTGTTCTCAAAAATATCTATCTATAGTTTGACTCAAAATCCAAGCAAGGGAATAACAAAAAGGTCCAGTAAGAACCACTAAAAGTTTGTTTCCTCCATAAAAGCAATGAACAACTTGCGATATATCACCAGAATCAACTTTCACAGAATTCTGGAAATTAAACAAAGGCTTGCAGCAACCCAAAGAGCATTCGGTCAAGAAAAATAGTAGAATCTTGGTAAGAACAGCAAGCTTTGTAGTGTTTTCACTTACTCTAGTATCACATTTTAAATCAGCTTTTAAGATGTTCAAAGAACTAAAGGAAACCATGTCTAAAGAAGTAAAGGAATGCCGTCTCACCAAATAGAGAATATAAGAGACAGAAATTATAGAAAGGAACCACATAGAAATTCTAGACCTGAAAAGTACTATAACTGAGATGAACATCTATTGCACTAGAGTAGCTCAATGGATCAGCAAACATGACCAAGCAGAAAGTCAGAAAACTTGATAGATCCACTGAAATTAACCTATCTGAGGAACAGAAAGAAGAATGAAGAACAATAAACAGCTCTGGTTGGGTAGCTCAGTTGGTTACAGTATTTTTCTGATACGCCAAGGTTATGGGTTTGATCAAGGTAAGGGCACATACAAGAATCGACTGGTTGCCCTGGCTGGTTTGGCACAGTGGATAGAGCGTCAGCCTGCTCATACTAAAGGGTCCCAGGTTCGATTCTGGTCAAGGGCACATGCCCAGGTTGCAGGCTCAATCCCCAGTGTCGGGTGTGCAGGAGGCAGCTGATCGATGATTCTCTCATCATTGATGTTTCTCTCCCTCTCCCTTCCCCTCTGAAATCAATAAAAATATATTTTTTAAAAATCGACTGGTAAATGCATAAGTGGAACAACAAATCTCCTCTCACTCTCTCCCCTGTCTTCCTTTCTGTCTCTAGGATCAATCAATACATAAATAAATAAACAGAGACTCATAGGACACCATGCAACATACCAACATACATATAAAGAAAAGGCAGAAAGAGTATTTAAAAATAATGGCTCAAAACTTTCCATATTTGATGGCAAATATTAATCCCTACCGAGACACATAATATTCAAACCCTCATAAGACAAAGACAAAGGGAGAATTTTGAAAACAGCAAGACAGAAGCGACTCATCACATACAAGAGAAAATACTTTGAGATCAATGAAAATAAATACACAAACTACCAAAAATACTGAAATACAACATACCAAGACTTAGGAGTGAAAGTAGTAATTAGGAAATTTATAGCTACAATTTACCTATATTAAAAAGACTAAAGACAATCCATAATGGGAGAAAATATCTGCAATTCATATTTCTGATAAGGTACTTCTATTTAAAATATATAAATAACTTTTTTTGTTGTTAATCTTCACCTGAGGATATTCTTTGCATTAGATTTTAGAGAGTGGAAGGCAGAGAGAGAGAGAGGCAGAAAGAGAGAAACATTGATGTGAGAGACACATTTATTGGTTGCCTTCCACACATGCCCCGACAGGAGCCAGGGATCAAGCCTGCAACCGAAGTACTTGCCCTTGACCAGAATCGAACCTGCGGCCCTTCAGTCTGTGGATCTATCTACTGAGCCAAACCGGCTAGGGCTATAAAGAACTCTTAAAACTCAATAATAAAAACAAACAGCTCAATAAAAAATGGGCAAATAATCTGAATAGACAGGTTTCCAAGGAAGATATGAAAAGCTCATGCTCAACATCACTAACCATTAGGGAAATGCAAATAAAACAATGAGATACCACTTAACACCCAAAAGGTGGCTAAAATAAAAATGTGAGGTAACCAGCGTTGGCAAGGATATGGATTGGAACCTCATACACTGCTGGTAGGAATGTAAAAGTAGTACAGCTACTGTGTAAAACAGTCTGGCAATTCCTCAAGTGATTAAACACAGAGTTATGATATGACACAGCAATTCCACATCTAGGTATATACCCCAAAGAAATGAAACCATATCTACACAAAACCCTGTAAACAAATATTAATCCATAGTTTATAGCAGCACTATTTATATCAGCCAAAAGGTGGAAACAATCCAAATGTCCACCAACTGATGAAGAAACAAAATATGGTTAACCACACAATGGAATATTATTCAGCCACAAAATGGTGTGACGTGCTACATGGATGAACCTCGAAAACATGCCAAGGGAAAGAAACTAGACACGAAGACCACATATTATATGATTCCATTCATATGAAAGTGAATTGATTTCTATAGGAAAATCTATAGAGACAGGTTAGTGGATGTTTAGGCTGGGTGGGGAAGAAGGGGGTAAAAGGGATGGCAGCTAAAAGATACAAGGTTTCTTTCTAAAGTGATGAAAATGTTCCTAAATTGACTGGAGTGATGGCTGCACATTATGTGAATATACTAAAAATCACACTATTATACACATTAAAGTGGGTGGACTATACGATATGTGAATTATATATCAATAGGATGTTAAAAAAACACAAAAATTCACACCTATGTCCATTGCAGTATTATTCACAATAGCCAAGATGTGTAAGTAACACAAATGTCCTTCGATGGATGAATAAAGAAAATGAGGTATACCAGTAGCCCTAGCTGGTTTGGCTCAGTGGATAGTGTCAGCCCAAGGACTGAAGGGTCCTAGGTTCGATTATGGTTAAGGGCATGTACCTCGGTTGCAGGCTAGATCCCTGGCACTGGTCAGAGTGCTGTGGGAGGCAACCAATCAATGTGTCTCTTTCAAATTGATGTTTCTCTCTCTGTCACTCCCCCTCCCTTGCACTCTCTCTAAAAATCAATGGAAAAATATCCTCGGGTGAGGATTCAACAACAACAACAAAAAAAGAAGGAAGGAAGGAAGGAAGGAAGGAAGGAAGGAAGGAAGGAAGGAAGGAAGGAAGGAAGGAAGGAAGGAAGGGAGGGAGGGAGGGAGGGAGGGAGATGAGGTACAGTCATACAATAGAATATTAGCTTTAAAAACGCAGGGCCTGGCCACTGCTCAGTGGTTGAGCTTTGACTTATGAATCAGGAGGTCCCAGTTTGATTCCCGGTTGGAGCACATGCCGGGTTGCAGGCTTGATCTCCAGTGGAGGTGAGGGTAGGTGCAGAAGGCAGCTTATCAGTGATTCTCTCTCATCATTGATGTTTCTGTCTCTCCCTCTCCCTTCCTCTCTCTGAAATAAATAAAAACGTATTTTTTTTAAAAAAAGGAATGCTGTCACATGCTACAGCATGGATGAATCTTGAGATTATGCTAAGTGAAATAAGCCAGTCACACAAAAAAACAACAAAACAAAACAAATACTGTATGATTTTACTTGTATGAGGTATCTAAAGTAGTCAATTTCATAGATAGTAGCATGATGGTTACCAGGAGTTTTATGATATGACACAGCAATTCCATGTCTGGGGTGTGTGTGGGAGGGGGGAATAAGGAGTTGTTTAATGGATACAGAGTTTCAGTCTTGCAAAATGAAAAAGTTAAAACGTTAGAGAGTCACTGCAAACAGTGAGTACAGGCATTTTCCAGTTTCCCAAAGTGAGCATTATTCTACTTTGTTTTTAGGAAAGACCTACAGTGTTTTTTATTTCTAGCATTTCCTTTTTTTGTTTTTTAAATATATTCTTGATTTCAGAGAGGAAGGGAGAGGGAGAGATAGAAACATCAGTGATGAGAGAATCATCGATCAGCTGTCTCCTGCACACACACCCGCTACTGGGGATAGAGCCGGCAGGCAACTGGCATGTGCCCTTGACTGGAATCAAACCTGGGACCCTTCAGTCTGCAGGCTGACGCTCTATCCACTGAGCCAAACCAGTCAGGGCTAGCATTTCCTTTTGATTGTTCCTTAGAGTTTCCATCTCTCTGCTTACATTACCCATCTAGTCTTGCATTTTGTCCACTTTTTCAATTAGAACTCTTAGCATATTAGTCAGTTGTTTCAAATTCCTAGTCTGGTAATTCCAACATCTTTGCCATGTCTAAATCTGGTGCGGATATTTCCTCTGTCCAAGCCGTGCTATCTTTTAGTATGCCTTGTAGTTTTATGAATGCCACTATGTAAAAGGAATTGAGGTAAGTAGGCCTTTCGTATGAGGCTTTATGTTTATCTGGCTTGGAGTTAGGCTGTGTTTACTGTTTGCTGTAGCTATAGGTGTCAGAGGCTAAAATTTCTTGTGTCCTGGTTTTTGTCTCCTCTGCTTTGTATTTCCCTAGAGACTTTTCAAATGGGTCTGAGATGTGCAGTTCTTTCTGTTATAATCCCGTTATTATGTAGGGGCCTGACTGAGGTGGCAGTAGGGGTTGGGGAAAGGAAGCATTCTATAGTCCAATGACTAGATGTCAGTCTTTAGTGAGCCTCTGCCCCAGGGCTTTGCCGTTCACTGTGCCGTTCACTGGTGTTTCCCAATTGCTCCCCCCACATACCCCTTAGCTGAGGCAGAAAGGCTAAAGAGCTCTGGACTTGGTATCTCCCTTCCCCCACAGGAAAGGCTGCAGTAGGCTGAGTTGGGTATCTCCCTTCCCCAGGTCAGTTAGACTCTGGTTAAATAGTTTCTCTTGAGGGCAGGCTATGTTAAGGAGGGCAGAATGCTTTGGGTGTATTTTCTTTTCCAGGACTTATTTTATTATATTTTTTATGTTTTCAGAGAGAAGGAGGGAGAGGGAGAGAGAGATAGAAACATCGATGAGAGAGAATCATCAGTTGGCCTCCTAACACCCCACACTGGGGATCGAGTCCGAAACCTGGGCACGTGCAGTGACCGGAATCGAACAGTGACCTCCTGATTCTTAGGTTGATGCTCAACGACTGAGCTACGCCAGCCAGACTCCAGAACTTATTTTAAATTTATTTTCAAAAATTCTATTATCGAAAAAGCGGAAACAAGAGTCTCGCCTGTGTCCCCACCTGCACACTCGCTCAGGCGCCCACAGAACTGGCACAGGCGCCCAGAGAGAGCCAACCAGCGGCAACCCATGCCCCACCCTCCCAGTCCTGTAGCTGCCCCCGCCGATGGGTGTCCCCACCATCCTCCCTGACCCATGGCGCTGAAGTGGATTCAGAAAGAATTAAGTGATCTACAGCATGACCCACCTGCTCACTGCTCCCCCGGACCTGTAGACCACTTGTTCCACTGGCAAGCAACTGTTATGGGGCCTCCTGATAGCGCATATCATGGCGGAGTCTTGTTTCTCACTGTACATTTTCCGACAGACTATCCTTTTAAACCACCAAAGATTGCTTTCACAACAAAATTTATCATCCAAACATAAACAGTAATGGAAGTATTTGTCTTGATATCCTGAGGTCACAATGGTCACCAGCTCTGACTGTATCAAAAGTTTTATTGTCCATATGTTCTCTACTTTGTGATCCTAATTCAGATGACCCCTTAGTACCAGATATTGCACAAATCTATAAAACAAAGAAACATACAACAGACACATAAGAGAATGGACTCAGAAATATGCAATGTAAAATAAAAAAATTCATATATACCAGAGTACTGTAAAATGTTTTTTTCAATATTAGCAGTAAATTGAGCACTGTTTTTTGTTTCATCATATCATGAAATCCTTTGATTTTTATCCATTTTTAAATGTATTTCTGAAGCAAGACAAAACAAACTTCCAAAAATACCCTTAAGACTGTGATGAGAGCATTTATCATTTTGTATACATTGAGAAAGACATTTATTATGGACTTTAAGATACTTGGACATCTGCATCTTCAGCTTACAAGATCTACAAACCATCTGAAAAGTAACCAAATTATTTTTTGCTGAAATTAGATGTTTTTACATGAGAAATACTGTGTTATCTGTGTCGTTTTATAAATCTATTCAGATTTCATTCTTTGTTAGCTCACTTTACAATTTGTATTCTTTTACTGTATAGACTAAATATATTCTACCTACATGTATGTCAACTCATTAATTTTTTCCTGTGAACAGTATTGAAAAAAACTGAACAGCTGATAATTAAATGAATTAACTGTCTCCCTTGTCTTAGGGTTTTCTGTGTAGATCAATCGCAGATTTCTTAAACCTGAATGATCTTTACACTGCAATTCTCAGTTTACTGATTATGGAGAAACACTTGTTTTGATTTTGTTATACCTGACTTAACTTTATTGCAATGTGAATTGCACTGCTAAGTAGGAAGATGTGTAACTTTTATTTGTTGTTATTCACATTTGAATTTTTTTCTGTATAGGCAATATTATAATGACACATTTTACAGATCTTAATGTAGCTTTTCCATATAAATAAAAATGCTTTTTCTACACACAAAAAAAAATTCTATTCTCCTGCCCTGGCCAGTGTTTCTAAGTGGTTAGGGCATTGGCCTGCTCACTAAAAATAGGTCTTGTGTTTGATTCCCGATTAAGGGCATGTACCTGGGTTGCAGGTTCAATCCCCAGCCCTGATTGGGGTGCGTGTGGGAGGCAACCAATTGATGTGCCTCTCTCACATCAATGCTTTTTTATCTCTCTCTCTCCCTTCCCCCTTCCACTCTTATCTAAAAGCAATGGGAAAATATCCTCAGCCCTAACTGGTTTGGCTCAGTGGATAGAGCATCAGCCTGTGGACTGAAGGGTCCCAGGTTTGATTCCAGTCAAGGGCACATGCCCGGGTTGTGGGCTCGATCCCCAGTAGGGGCGTGCAGGAGGCAGCCGATCAATGATTCTCTCATCATTGATGTTTCTATCTCTCTCCCCATCTCCCTTCCTCTCTGAAATCAATTATATATATCCATCCATCCATCCATCCATCCAGTTGGAATAAAAAATCCGGAGGATTAAAAAAAATTACATTGTCCTTATAATGGTCTATCTCAGAAGCTAGATCCGTATATTAAGTTTTTTGCAACAGAAATTCAGGTTCAGGATAGAATAATCATAGATAAAGCTGTATGTTCAAAATAGCTACTCCAGAAAATCCATCGGGAACGAAAGAATAAAGCCATCTGTTCATGTGGAAAAAAAAAAATAGCTACTCCTTCCATTCCTCTTGCTAAAAGCACAAGGGGATTTTTCCTCACTCTTTACTGTGGGGACTTGGTGGGGCTCTTGGAGGTAAAATCCACATAACTATTGGGCTCCTCCCTAAGACTGGCCCCACCCAGAAATTTTTAACTCTCAAGCTTGTCTACACAAAGCCTCCCCCAATTCATCAATTAGTTTAAATTATCCTACCCTCATACTGGCTCTATCAACAGGTTCATTTCCTGAGATCTTTGCTCTTGGTGAGTTGTGATTCTCTGAATCCACCTATCTCGCTAATTCTGCAGGCAGCAGTTTGCCCTACGATTTCTAATGGATCTAAGAATAACTGATGTTTAATTCATCCAGCTTTTTTCTTGTGGGGATGGGAGTGTTGACTTCCAACCCCCTTACATGCCAGAGCAGAAAACCTCAATCTCCTTTTTAGCAACCAATCAGTGAAGAGAGCAGGAAGATCTGCAGGCAAGGAATATATTTGCACAAGGGCACAACTGGTCTTCTTACTAAGGCTGGACCACGTGTTCAGACCAAAGGCCTTCCTGGTTGCGGCATCAAAACAATGCAGATATCCCCTTCTCCATGAAGCTGACAGAACCACCTAAGCTGGTCAGAACCCCTCCTCTAAACCCTGTGCAGACCTCTATCATTGCACTTTTGTCAGGAATTGGGAGTATTCCTCTCTCTTATTGGTCATCAGGTAAAACCAGAAGTCTAATGCCAGAATTGGGTCCAAGGGAAAAGCACAAGCTTGAGCATAAATAGTTCCCAAAATGAAGTATTCCAAGGCCCAAACCAGGGAAAGTAAGACCATCACAGCAAGCCAACAGGAGGGGGTCCACACTTCCCAGGGGGACCATACAGAGGGTGAAGTACCTACCTGCTCCCATCCTACATTTGGGATGGGAGTAGGGGAGGAAAGGGTGGACACTTGCAAAACATAATGGAATTATCTCTCTCTGAGGCAGTCTGTGTACTGCTTGAGATCAGGGTGTCAGTTTTCTCAGAACACAGGGTTGGCACAGAGCAGCCTCAGTAAGTACCTGACAGGAACTGATCCTTAGGAAGCCCAGTGCACAATATTGGGTAGCACAAAAAACAACTGGTCAGCTTACAAGCTCTCGTATTGATTTATTCTGGTTCTCCCCTCCATGGAAAGTTGGAGAACAGGCTTCCCCAACTTAGGCAAGTGCTCCATCAAGGGGCACTTCAGCACTGAGGCAAGCATGAAAGGTCCATCTTTCTTGGAATCGGATGATGAACAATTGAAGCAGGACAAGTGCAGAGCCCAGAGGGAACACACAGAGCTTGGGCACATCCAAGCTGACTACTGGGAGGTCTCAAGGGACCAGCACTAGGCCATGCATATCACAGATGCCCTCAGAAACAGAGACCAAGGCCACAGCAGGGGTGTGCAACAGCAAACGGAGTTTAATCGAGGGTGTAAAAGCAGGGTGATCTTGCCTCTTCAGTTAACTTCTTTTTTCTTCAGGACGTAGGCAAGAAGGCCTGTTTTCTAATGAGGACCCAGAAATCAGTCTCCATCCCCAAGCTGTCTTATGTGGACTGGTTCAGACCTCTCTCACTCTGGTTGGCCTACAATCCATTTTCAAGCTTTTCCTTCCTTGAGGAGTCTTCTCACATGCATTTATGTTTTGAGGCACTGGATGTAAGGGAAGGCACCTTGGAGTTAAGCTGCCTTCACACTAGTTGTTCCCTATGCCTAGAACACTCTTCCCCAGGTCTGCATGGCTAGCTCCCTCACCTCCTGTATCCTTCCAATCTTTCCTCAACTATTACCTTCTCAACAAGGCTCTATTGCAAACTGCTCCCTCTGCCAAGCCCACAGCACTCCTAATCTCCCTTACTTTGTTCTTTTTTATGGCTTTTATCAACATCTCTGTCTTTGAATATGATATGCCTAATGATATCATATAGCATAACAGGCACTGACTGCATCTTAGTATTACTAGAATGTAAGCTCCATAAGAGCAGGAATTTTTATCTATTTTGTTCACTGATCTCCCAAGCACACAGAAACAGCACATAAAAGACACTCAATTAATGAGAGTGCAAATGAAAAGGGAAACCTGTGTTCAGATCCTGCTCTGTCACTTACTAGCCAGCTGTGTGCCTTAGGCGATTTGCTTCCCTGACAGCCTGTGTCTTCATCTATGTGATTGGGATCCGAGCACTCTCCTTGCTAAATTTTGTATGTAAAGCGCCTGGCTGGGTGCTTGGCATTAACATAGTTGATAAATGGCCAGCCAATTGACAAAATTACTGTCCCTCTCAAAGTCTTTACCATTATAGTTATAAGTAAGTACCCTTTACCTTGGCAATTAATGTGGTAAAGCCTTCAGGCCTGGGGCTGTGATTAAGGGATGAGGCCATGAAGATGTAAAAAACTCAAAGATGTCAGGATTCTCTCTTTCCTGTACCAGCTGAGCTGGCTCAAGAAAAAGCTAGTCTCAGGCTTCCAGCAACCCCCACACTTCATGTACATAGCAGCAGATCTGGAACCAATCTTCTGATCTCATGAGAAATCTGAACCCTCCTTTAACCTACTATACCACCTTTGACACCATCGATTTTCAAGGCCCTCTGACCACCAGGGATCAAGCCTGCAGCAGGAAAAGGAACTCAGAGCTCACCAGGACCTCACAGATGTGTGGTGAGGATCAGGCCAGTACATGCACAGGACACTCCTCCTACTGCTTGGCACCTGTGGGATAAAAAGAAAATGCTAGCCGAAACCGGTTTGGCTCAGTGAATAGAGTGTCGGCCTGCGGACTGAAAGGTCCCGGGTTCGATTCTGGTCAAGGGCATGTACCTAGGTTGCGGGCACATACCAAGTAGGAGATGTGCAGGAGGCAGCTGATCGATGTTTCTCTCTCATCGATGTTTCTGACTCTCTATCTCTCTCCTTTCCTCTCTGTAAAAAATCAATAAAAAATATATATAAAAAATTTAAAAAAAAACAAAAACAACAAAAAAAAGAAAATGCTAGGGAGCAGGTTCCCCAATCAGAGGCTAGGGTCCCAGATTCTGGAGCCAGCCTGGGTTCAAGTTCTGCCTCCACTACTCAATAGTTGCAAGTGCGTTGGTTTCCTAAGGTCTGCAAGCTTCAGTATGCTTAGCTGTAAAATGAAGCTATTAACAGTGCCCACTTCACTGGATTAAGTGAGATATGCTTATGAAGTGCCTTAGCACACTGCCTGGCACCCACCTACAATACTGATCATTTGCTCCCTCAGAGCCCTTTAAACACCAGGTGAGTGCTCTGGGACCACCTTGCCAGAGGTGGTTTTGCCAGTATGAACCATATAAACCAAGGCTGTGAGGTAGGAAGAGGTGAAATATAACCATGCCTTCAGGACTGTTCAACTCAGCTAGTCAGAGAGGAGACAGTTTTCTCTAAATTCTGAAATTTTAACTTCTAATCCTCTCTAAAAAACTGATTCTGCAAACTATAATCTTCAGCTGGTTGCCAGAACTTACAGTGTTTATATGTGTTGTACATGTGTATAATAAGTCAAGAATTGCAATTTGTTTGTGTCTTCATTCACTCAACAAATATTACCAAGACACCACTGTGCCCCTTGCCTTCTGCTAGGCCCCTGTAATGGGATACAGCCTCTGTTCTCAAGGAGCTCACATGTTGTGAGGGAGATGAACATGCAAACAATCCCAATAGGATTGGCACAGCTGTTTTTTCAATCCTCATCCAAGAATATGTTTTTATTGATTTGAGAGAGAGAGAGAGAGAGAGAGAGAGAGAGAGAGAGAAAGAAAGAAATAGAGATGTGAGAGAGAAACATCCATCAGTGCCTCCCATATGCACCCTAACCGCGGATCAAACCTGCAACCCAGGTATGTGCCCTGACCAGGAATTGAATCTGAAACCTGTTGGTGTATGGGTCGACGCTCCAACCGAGCCACCTGGCCATGGCAGATTGGCACAGTATTTTGCCAGAAACATGCTGAGGGTACAATGCAAGCTTGGCAGAAGAGCAAAGAAGGGGAGCTTAGAACAAGCTTCTTAGAACTTCTGGGCTGTTTTGAAAGATGAGTAGAATGCAGTAGGGAGGAAGGCAGAGGCAGAGGCAGAGGCAGAGGCCATGCACTTCTGCATTTAGTTCTGCTCAGCTGGATCTCTCAGCTGGGGAGATCACTGGAGAGGCCCATCTGTGCAGGCTCTTGAATACAAAGGAGCATAATGTGATCCATATATATGTGAAAACCAGGAGTTTGGACTTTATCCTGAAGGCGGTGAGGAGCCATTGCACAATTTATAAGCAAGGTAGAGCCTGGCATGCTATTAATTTAGTTTTAAAATTACTCATTCCACCCTAGTCAGTTAGACTCAGTGTTCAGAGTGTCGGCCTGCTGACTGAAGAGTCCCAGGTTTGATTCCGGTCAAGGGCACATGCCTAGGTTATAGGCTCCATCCTCAGTAGGGGGTGTGCAGGAGGCAGCCAATCAATGATTCTCTCTCTCTCCCCCTCTCCCTTCCTCTCTGAAATCAATAAAAGTATATATAAAAATAAATACTTAAAACAAAATAACTCATTTCTCAAGATAGAAACATATAGTACACATGCACTTAAAACAATTTATAGTGAAAAATCTAGGTCTCCCTCTCCTTCCTTTTCCCCAGCTATGCAGTTCCCCAGCCCAGAGGCCACACTGTTACCACTTGATTACTTTGTTAGTCTTCTAGTATTATCTCTTTTTTAAAATTGATTTTAGAGAGAGGAAGGGAGAGAGGGAGAGAAAAAAAATCAATGTGAGAGAAACATTAATCGATTGCCTCTCCTTTGTACCCAAGCAGGGATCGAACCCAAAACCTGGGTATGTGCCCTGACTGGAAATCTAACCAGCGACCTTTTTTTTTTATTATCTTCCTAATTTGTTTTTATTTTTTATTATTGTCTAAAGTTTTACATATGTCTTTTTCCCTAATTGACCCTCCCCCACTCCCCCCCCACAGCCATTCCCACCCCACTGCCCCAGTGCCTATGTCCATTGGATATGCTAATATGTATGTATACAAGTCCTTTGGTTGCTCTCTAACCGCCCCGCCCCTACCATTTGTCTCTGACCAGGGACCTTTCTTGATGCATGGGACAGAGCTCAAACCAACTGAGCCCCACTGGCCAGGGCCTATTATTCCTTCTTCTATCACACTTATAGTCTTATAATGATTTTGGCTGAAATGGTGTAGAATCGCATGCAGTTGTCTGAAAATTTTATCCCAATGAAGTAAAGGAAACATTATAAAATATTAGTTCTGAAAGGGGGCATTCAGTCTGATGGGACTGGAAATCTCTGAGATATAGAGCCTATCTAATAATAGACAAACATGGTAATTAACCGTACCTCCAACACACTTCCCATTGGCTAATCAGGGCGATATGCAAATTAACTGCCAACCAAGATGGTGGCCGGCAGCCAGGCAGCTGAAGCGAACAGGAGACTTGCTTGCTCCAGTGATGGAGGAAGCCAAGGTTCCCTGCCTACCGCCGCCCAGCTCTGAGCTGCACTCTAAGCAACTATGTTTCAATTATAGAAGCTAAACAAAGCCCAGATACCTGCTTTCAGCAGTGGAGGCCTCAGAGCAGGAGCCGAGCCTCAGAGCTAAAGCTGGCTTTCAGCTCCAGTGACAGCCATAGAAGGTAAATAAATCCCAGAATAATAATAAAAAAAAGAACAAAAGGAGAGGTTGGGAGCTTCAGTCACCTGCCAGCCTGAAAACGGCCCTCAACCCCTCACCCAGACTGGCCAGGCACCCCAGTGGGGACCCCCACCCTGAAGGGGGTATGGGCAGCCTGAAAACAGCCATCAGCCCCTCACCCAGGCTGGCCAGGCACCCAAGCGGGACCCCCACCCTGATCTGGGACACCATTCAGGGCAAACCAGCAGGCCCCCACCCGTGCACCAGGCCTCTATCCTACATAGTAACAGGGTAATATGCAAACTGACCCTAACAGCAGAAGGACTGGGAATGACTGGTCACTATGACACACACTGACCACCAGGGAGCAGACGCTCAATGCAGGAGCTGCCCACTGGTGGTCAGGGCGCTCTCACATGGGAGGAGCTCTGCTCAGCCACAAGCCAGGCTGATGGCTGCCAGTACAGCGGTGGTGGTGGGAGCTTCTCCTGCCTCCTCAGCAGCGCTAAGGATGTCCGACTGCAGTTTAGGCCTGCTCCCCACTGACAAGTGGACATCCCCCGAGGGCTGCCGGGCTGCCAGAGGGATGTCTGATTGCCATCTTAGGCCCAATACCCTGGGGAGCGGGCCTAAGCCAGCAGGTGGTCATCCCCTGAGGGGTCCCAGACTGCAAGAGGGCACAGGCCGGGCTGAGGGACCCCCCCTTCCCCCCCGAGTGCACAAATTTTTGTGCACCGGGCCTCTAGTGTGTGTGTGTGTGTGTGTGTATATATATATATTTATTTATTTATTTATTTATTTTTCCCTAAAACTTGCTTTTCTCATTTAACAATAAGACTTAGAAGATTTGCATATGTAGTATGGATGTACCTTGGTTTATTTAAATGTTTACTACTAATAAACCTATAGGTTATTTCTGATTTTCTATTGTGAGAAACAATGAATGTAATGAAATCTCCCCAATTACATCTTTGTGTACACATCCAAGTACTTCTCAGGAGTAGATATCCAGAAGCTAAGCCACTAAATCAAGAGTAGATTCATTTTAACTTTTTTAAAAAATTATATCTTTATTGTTCAGATTATTACAGTTGTTCCTCTTTTTTCCCCCCATAGCTCCCCTCCACCCGGTTCCCACCCCACCCTCTGCCCTAACCCCCGCCACCCACTGTTCTCATCCATAGGTGTACAATTTTTGTCCAGTCTCTTCCCACACCCCCATCCCCCTTTCCCCCCCGAGAATAGTCAGTCCACTCCCTTTCTATGCCCCTGATTCTAGTATATTCACCGGTTTATTCTGTTCATCAGATTATTTATTCACTTGATTTTTAGATTCACTTGTTGATAGATGTATATTTGTTGTTCATAATTTGTATCTTTACCTTTTTCTTCTTCTTCCTCTTCTTAAAGGATACCTTTCAGCATTTCATATAATACTGGTTTGGTGGTGATGAACTCCTTTAGCTTTTTCTTATCTGTGAAGCTCTTTATCTGACCTTCAATTCTGAATGATAGCTTTGCTGGGTAAAGTAATCTAGGTTGTAGGTTCTTGCTATTCATCACTTTGAATATTGCTTGCCACTCCCTTCTGGCCTGCATAGTTTCTATTGAGAAGTCAGCTGACAATCGTATGGTGGGTACTCCCTTGTAGGTAACTGACTTTTTTTCTCTTGCTGCTTTTAAGATTCTCTGTCTTTTGCTCTTGGCATTTTAATTATGATGTGTCTTGGCGTGGTTGTCTTTGGATTCCTTTTGTTTGGGGTTCTCTGCGCTTCCTGGACTTGTAAGTCTATTTCTTTCACCAGGTAGGGGAAGTTTTCTGTCATTATTTCTTCAAATAGGTTTTCAATATCTTGCTCTCTCTCTTCTTCTGGCATCCCCATAATTCAGATGTTGGTACGCTTGAAGCTGTCCCAGAGGCTCCTTACACTATCTTTGTATTTTTGGATTCTTTTTTCTTTTTGTTTTTCCAGTTGGGTGATTTTTGCTTCTTCGTATTTCAAATCTTTGACTTGATTCTTGCGATCCTCTAGTCTGCTGTTGGAATTCTGCATAATATCCTTTATTTCAGTCAGTGTATGCTTAATTTCTAGATGGTCCTTTTTCATAACCTTGAGGGTCTCACTAGATTTCTTGAGGGTCTCACTACATTTATCGGTGGTCTCACTAGATTTCTTGAGGGTCTCACTAAATTTATTGGCGGTTTCTAGAAAATTCCTGAAAAACCTTAAAAGTGTGGTTTTGAACTCTATATCCAGTAGTTTGCTTTCCTCCATTTCTGTCATTTGTGACTTCTTTGTCTCCGCATTTTTTATGCTTCCCTGTGTTGATAGAGTGGCTTTCTGTGTTAGGTGTCCTATAGGGCCCAGTGGCTCAGCCTCCCCAGTTACCTGAGGTAGACACTCTTGGTGCACCCCTTTGTGGGCTTTGTGCACAGTTTTGTTGTAGTTAAGTCTTGATTGTTGTAGGTATTACTGGGAGGAATTGACCTCCAGGCCAACTGACTGTGAGAATCAGCTGTGTCTGCAGTGGGAGAACTTCTGAGCTGGAGACACCCTTCTGGGGCAAGACTTACTTCAGTGGGGCTTTGGTGCTCACTGAGTCTGCCCCCTGAGTGTGTCCCTTATGGATCTGAGGAGTTGTAATCTGGATGGTCCCACTCTGACCACTGGGTACACTGGCTCTTGGATCTCTAAGGAGGAGCTAATTTAGCCTCTGCCTGAGGCTACCCAGCAGGAACTATGGAGAGATTCCTCTTCTTTGTTTGGGGTTTGGAGGTGACCAGATGAGGCCCAGCTGTGAAGCAATGCAAGCTGCTGTGGGGCCTTGGACCTTCTTTTGGAAGTTCTGGGTCTCTCTGATTCAGCTGCAGTTTGTTAGGTAATTTTCAGGTTGTAAAGGGCCAGGCCTTTCATATGCAAAAGCCTCTGTGCACAGCTTGGGTGGGGCGGGGTCTCAGGGGATCAACAGGGCGGAGCAAGCAGCTATGGCTGCTCCCCAGTCCTACCCTAAGAGGCCCCGCATCTCAATGTCCCGGTAATTGCTGCAAGCACCTCTGAGAGAAAGCCGCCCTCGAGTTCTGCCCGATGCCAGACAGTCCCGTTTCTCCCCGTATGAGTCTGGGTCCCCAGAGACTCACCCGGAATTGGAGTTCAGAGCAGTCGGGAGCTTAAGACTCACTCCTGATTGAAAAAGACAACCGCGTCCTCAGCCACCAGCCCTTTCCACGTGCGCCACGTCCTAAGTTGCCAGCCCTTTCGGCGTGCACCTCCTACCTCTGCACTCTACTTCCGCACCTCCTCTGAGTCTCAATGCTTTTCTCTTTCCTTCTAGTTGTAGAATTTCCACTCAGCAGCCTTCCTGTGGTTCTGGATGATGTCTGTTTTGTCTTTTAGTTGTATTTTTGAAGTGATTGTGCGAGGCAGCAATTTCCGGTGTTTACCTATGCCGCCATCTTGGTTTCTTCTCATTTTTACTTTTAAAGGGTACTGCTGGCCCTAGCGGGGGTGGGGGGCATGCCTCAGTCAGTTGGAGCATCATCCCATACACCAAAAGGTTGTGGGCTCGATTTCCGGTCAGGGCACATAACTAATTTGCTTGTTCATTCCCCAGTTGGGTGCATATAGGAGGCAACTGATCAATGTTTCTCCCTCATATCGATGTTTCTCTCTCTCTCTCTCTCTCTCTCTCTCTCTCTCTCTCTCTCTCTCTCTCTTAAAACATATCCTCAGGTGAGGATTAGAAAATAATAAAAGGCTTTCTAAAAAGGCATACCGAGCCCAGCCCACATGGCTTAGTGGTTGAGTGTTGACTTATGAACCAGGAGGTCATGATTCGATTTCCGGTCAGGGCACATGCCCAGATTGTGGGCTCCATCCCTGGTGAGGGGTGTGTAGGAGGCAGCCTATCAATGATTTCACTCATTACTGATGTTTTTATTTCTCCCCCTTCCTCTCTGAAATCAATAAAAATATATTTAAAACATAATAATTAAAAAAGGCATATTGACAAAAACTCCCTCCAACAATTTATAACAATAACCATTTCCCACATCTTTCCCAACACTTAAGTTTTTCAATCTTTTTAATATTTGTAAATCTTTGGAAATAAAAAAGTGTTTCTCTTTTCAAGCTGCACTTTCCTAACACTAGTTGAGTAGAACAAACACCTTTTCAAATGTTTCTTGGTCAGCCACTCTATCGCCTCTGTTAATAGGGTATTCATATCTTTTGTCCATTTTTCTTTTGGGTTGATTTGTAGGAGTTCATATATTCTGAGTAAAAGTTATTTGTTTAATATATATGTTGGAAATTACTTTCTCCTAGTCTGTTGCCTATCTTTTAACTTTGGTCATACAGAATTAAAATAAAAATCAATATAGTCAAAATTATATTTACTTTATGTTTTCCTTGATTGCTTCATTGGTTTTGGTATTCTTAAAGGCTTTTCTACCTCTAAACATCATTTTCAATGCTGCATAATATTCCACTGTATGAATATACTATAATTTATGAAATTCTGTCACTATTAGAAATTTAAGTTGTTCCATCCTTTCATTAATATAAAGAATGCTGTGAAAAATAAGTGTTCAACTTGATATTTCTAACATATACCTTAGTGCCTACAAAAATGAGCATAATAAATGCTTCTTGGATGGTGAAGGGGAAAAAGTAAAAAGTCACATTCAAGATATGTTAAAAAAAAATGCAGCTCAGCCCTACCCGGTTTGGCTCAGTGGATAGAGCATCCACCTGCTCATGGGTCCCAGGTTCAATTCTGGTCAAGGGCACATGCCCGGATTGTGGGCTCAATCCCCAGTAGGGGGCGTGCAGGAGGCAGCCGATTAATGATTCTCTCTCATCATTGATGTTTCTATCTCTTTCTCTCTCTTCCTCTCTGAAATCAATAAAAATATATATTTTTTTAAAATGCAGCTCAGCCCTGGCTAGTGTGATTCAGTTGGTTGATCATCGTCCTGTGCACTGAAAGGTCACTGGTTCACTTCTCGGTCCGGGTGCATACTGGAGGCAATCGATGTTTCTCTCTCTCTCCCTCTCCCTTCCTAAAATCAATAAAAACATATTTTTTAAAAATGCAGCCCAATGTCAACTAAATTATTGGGGAATTAGTCCTATCAGTCTACTTTTCCTTTAGCCCATCTAATCAAGAATTGACTTTGCTTCTAAAATCTAGGCATGGAAGTAAAGCTTCACTTTCCCCCTAAGACTGCCCTTCCAGAGGGTGGGACAACTACTTGAGAAAGGTCTTTAAACACATACCTGAGTCCTCCTTCTTATCCTGACTTCAGTTTTAGGGTTCTACTTTGGTTGGTGAATCTTCAGGGTTTAGTTCTTAGAAGGTGGTGAATGGTGCTGAGGAGATGAGGTGGAAGGAAGAGAAGCATCATATCCATCAGGCTGGGCTGCCTCAGGATTGTGAGAGCCAGCTCTATTTCCAGCAGGTGGAGCTTCATATCCCTGAGGTGGAGCTTCATATCCCTGAGGTGGAGCTTCATATCCCTGAGGTGGAGCTTCATATCCCGGAGGTGGAGCTTCGTATCCCGGAGGTGGAGCTTCATATCCCTGAGGTGGAGCTTCATATCCCGGAGGTGGAGCTTCATATCCCGGAGGTGGAGCTTCGTATCCCGGAGGTGGGGGTCCGTATCCCGGAGGTGGGGGTCCGTATCCCGGAGGTGGGGGTCCATATCCTGCTGGTGGGGGTCCGTATCCCGGAGGTGGGGGTCCGTATCCCGCTGGTGGGGGTCCGTATCCCGGAGGTGGGGGTCCGTATCCTGGAGGTGGGGGTCCATATCCCGCTGGTGGGGGTCCGTATCCCGCTGGTGGGGGTGCATATCCCGCTGGTGGGACTCTGTATGCTTCTGGTGGGGCTCCATATCTCACAGGTTGGGGCCCATGGACAATAACTGGGTAAATTGAGAAGAAAAGAAAAAATTAGTTACTTATTTCTTAGAGTGGACAAGGAATAAGTGAGAAGGAGGAAGAAGAAAAAAATTATGCTGAAGCAAACTAACACAGGAAGAGAATCAGGCAGAATAATGGTAAAACCAGATCCTTCAGCTACCACCAGTTGAAAACTTTATCATTTCCTGTTGTGGAGGGATTAAAATAAGCATGAAAATAACCCTACAGTTAATCTCTGCATTAATTATAGCTGTATATAGAGAGATACATGTTTTACTTAATAAAGTTTGTTTTGATTATAAAAAAGTAATACATGCTTAATGAGGAATATGTATTTGGAAAATAGGAAAAAGATGAATTTTTAAAAGTCATCTATAATGTAATCATAACATACAAAAACTTAGTATTTTAATGTATTTCTTTGTAGAATATCTGTTAATATGTTTATGCAATCATGATTATAACTGTCCAATGTTTTATTTATTTTAAATGTTTTTATTTATTTCAGAGAGAGGGAGAGAGAGAGAGAAAGAAACATCAATGATGAGAGAGAATCATCTATTGGCTGCCTCCTACACCTCCCCACACTGGGAATCGAGCTCGCAACCCAGGCATGTCCCCTGACTGGAAATCGAACCAGTGACCTTTCAGTGCAAGGGATGACACTCAACCAACTGAGCCATATTGGCCAGGGCTTAATCAGAGGCTTACTTTAGATACAAAGACACAAATAGATTGAAAGTGAAAGAATGAGGAAATAGATTATGATACATATGTACAGTGAAACAGTATTCAGCCACAAAAAATAAAATAAAGTGCATGCTATAACTGGGATTAACCTAGAAAACATTATGCTAGGTGTGATAAGCCAGACACAAAAGGTGATATACTGTATGATTCCTTTTATGTGATATATTCAGAATAACCAAATCCAGAGACAAGTAGCAGATTAGAGTATATTAGAGATGTTGAGAGGAGACAATGGGGAATTATTACTTAGTAGGGAATTATGGAGTATTTTATGGAGTGATGAAAAATTTTTAAACTAGAGAGCTGATGGTTGCACCACATTGTGAATATACTAAATACCAATTGTACATTTTTAAATTGTTGTATGTTATGTTCTATGAATTTCAACTCTATAAAAAAATTTGTAACACCTTAGCAACATTTTAGATTTTGAGCACAGTATTACAGTTTAATACCCTTTTAAAACTAGGTAACTATTAAGGTTACAAATAAGTATCCTTCAGTTGTATACAAAGCTAAGTGCCAATGACATGCACGTCATGCTCCAAGAAGAACCCAAGAAAGGGCCCACATTTTGGGGTCTGTTGGCAGCCCATTAGGAGACCCTTTGTGGTCTACCAGTAGATGGTGAACAACATTTGAGAATCAATGATCACTTCCCAGTAACATGACAGCAGCTGTGGACAGGCACAACTGTTAAAGGGCACAGGGCATAAAGCCCAGGGCTGGAATCCTTAGTGAGGTTGAAGGGCATAGTGCAAACTTGATGGCGATGCTTGTGTGAAATGGGAAGGGGGAAGTGAACAGGAGCATATGTTTTCTGCTCAGGCTGCAAACAGGAAGTGACTGTTCCCAATAATGGGAGTTGCCTAAGTATGTTCCATATCTGTATATTATTAATTAAAAGTAAGCCTGAAACTTACTGACGTGCCACTGGGTTTCAGTCTGGAAATGAAGTCACGTACTCAACCATTTTCCAACCTCCAAACCTCTGATGCTTCTCCTGCCAGTAAGGTTGGAAGCAAACTAGCATACTTTTCCACCTCCCAGGAAGAACCTTATGCCATACCTTACCTGGACAAGACCTCTGTTGGTTGCACATGCTCCCCTGCCCACTAACGATAAACAGTTCTGGAGCACCAAACCAGTAAGTTAAACTTTGAAGCGGAGTTCCTTCGGCAGCTGAAAAAAGAAATTTGGCAACTTTCTTTTTTAAGTCAAATGTATGTAGCTATCAACCAGATAATTAACTAAGTATTAACTATCACCTTACTTGAGTGTTCAACAATGTTTCCAGGATACAAGATAAAGAATATACCTCGCCCTTGTCCTGAACTCTATGCTTCTTGAGGGCAGAGGTTGTGGCTTATTTGCCTGTTTATTTAGGGTCTAGCATAATGGCACCTACCATAATAGGTATTCAGAAAAAATTTCCAAGTGAGAAATTCTATCAAGTTGGTAAGATATATCTATTAAAGGCCAATTTAATGGCTGTGTGGTACAGAGGAAAGCACTTCTGTTTTTCTCCCTCTCTTTTGAGGGCACTTGTGATGGCATCTGAGGCCCACTAGATCAAGCATGTCAAACTCAAAGGCTAACACGGGCCAAATAAATGAGGCATGCGGCCACGAGTTTGACATGCTTGCACTAGATAACTGAGGATAATCTCCTCATCTCAAGATCCTTAAATTAATAACATCCCAAAATACTTATTTTTACAAATAAGGTGACATTCACAGGTTCTGAGGATTAGGGTAAGGATATATCTTTGGGAGTCATTATCAGCCTACCACACTGATTTCTGGTCATATCACATATGACCAGAAGTAATGTACACCAGTTCCAGGCCTGGACCGTGAAAACTTCCCAGGTAAGATCTCCTCTCTTCCCCTCTCTGCCAGCTATCCAACTGGCCATGTGTTATGTGTTAAAGATGGCAGATACTCTATTACCCTGGGTCCCTGAAGGGCTATGTGAAACAGATTCCCCTTTTAGCCCTGATGATTGGCCTTTATATAAGGATTAATATCTACTATTGTCTTAAACCATTGATAATCTGGGGTTTACCTGATTAAATAGCTGGCATTATTTTAAGTAATTCATTATAAATCTAAAGTTGTCCTCCTTACCCCTGATATTCTCCTTTTCAATATCCTGTTAGTAGCCCTTTTTGGAAGAAGTAATTATTTTATTCACTTATATATTTGCTTATTTTTAAAAAATATATTTTATTGATTTTTTACAGAGAGGAAGGGAGAGGGATAGAGAGCTAGAAACATCGATGAAAAGAAACATCGACCAGCCGCCTCCTGCACACCCCCCACTGGGGATGTGCCCGCAATGAAGGTACATGCCCTTGACTGGAACTGAACCCGGGACCCTTCAGTCCACAGGCCAACACTCCATCCACTGAGCCAAACTGGTCAGGGCTATTTGCTTATTTTTTATATGATTCTCACTAGACTAAGTTTACAAAGGCAGGGACCATGTATGTCTTATTCACCGTTGTGTTCCCAATCGTCTTACCTAGTGTTTGACACACAGTAAGTATTCAATATACATTTGTTAAAAATATAACTCAAAGACCCCTGACAAATCCACTCTGCAGAGGGGAAGGCCATCTTTCCTGGTCAATAAATCAGATCATGAAGCACAATGGACAGTTAATTCCAAAGGCCTCAAGGAAGCCCATCTCACAAGCCCTGAGTCTTGCCAGGGGAGCAGAGGTAGGTTCCCACACCTAAGCCACGATACCATGAGACCCAGAGCAGTTCCAGACACTGGGCCAAGTTCATGTAAGTTGACTAAATCCTTCCAAGTGGCTGTGCAACTGCCTACCTTTGCAGGCCAAGGAGCAGATCTCTTTTTAAAAAATGTTTTTATTGATTTCAGAGAGAGGAAGGGAGAAGGGGGAGGGAGACAGAAACATCAATGATGAGCGAAAATCATTGATTGGCTGCCTCCTGCTCGCCCCTTACTGGGGATCAAGCCCAAAACCAAGGCATGTGTCCTGACCGGGAACAAACTGTGACCTTCTGGTTCATGGGTTGATGCTCAACCACTGAGCTACACCAGCTGGGCAAGGAGTAGATCTTAATGTGAGCACAAAGAGGATCCCCAAAAATTGCCTCACCCTTAACCCATAATCCTAAATATAAGTCCCCCTCAGTACTATGAGGCCAAAACTAAGAAGGAACTCAAGACCCAGTATGCAATTGCCCTGAGTTCCCCAGACATCTGTAGCAAAGAGAAATTGGACTTCCAAGGGTCCCCGACCCTGGGTTCCCCATAGTTGTACTCCCTTTATCTGCCAGGACACCCTGTTATCCATTGTCAGGGTTCTGGATCTCTCTCTTCACTAAAATCTCGCTTGCTAAGACCAGCAAACTCAAATGTCCACACGCTATGTACATTTTTCAGTCTTCATTTTACCAAACATTTCTACAGGAGCTGCCACAGATGACCACTCTGTGTTGCTTGAGACTTTCTCCTCTCTTGACTTCCAGGATAATAAACTCACTTGATTCTCCTCCTACCTCCCAGTCAGCCCCTTCTCAATCTTCATTACAGGTCACTCACTCCTCCTTGCCCATTCCTTAAATGTTGAGGACCCTTGGAATACCATCCTTAATTCATTGAATGAGCCCATAATCAGATGGCTCCCGAGATGACCAGTGTGCTAAAGATTTCCAAATCAGTCTCTAGATACAGTTCATCTCTGGAGCTCTGAGCTGCACATCCACTGACCTCTTGCACTCCCATGTACCTCACACCTGTATTAAGGGATTAGGAGCGTAGGCTCAAAAGGACACAAAGTCTCTTATATAGTATTCTTGCCAAAATACATAATCTGAATATAATCATAATGAACAGACAAACCCAAATTAAGAGACATTCTACAAAACAATAAGCCTGTATTTATTTTATAATTTCAATGTCATGAAAGACAAAAAAAGGCTGAGTCCAGATTAAAGGAAAACAAAGAAGTAAGACAACTAAATTCAATGTGTGATTCAGGATTAGATCCTGCATTGCAGAAAAAAGTGCTATTAGAATTAGGAACAGTAATGGAACAATCATTTGGATTTGAATATAAACTATATTAACAATACTGCTTCAATGTTAAATTTTCTGAATTTAATAAGTACAATGACTAGATAAGAGAATGGCCTTGAGATACACATTAGAATATTTAGGCATGAAGGAAATGATCTTTGTGACTTCCAAATATTTCAATAAAAACAAAAGGGGGAAAAAACAAGAGGAAAAAAAAGATAAAGCAAATGTGGGAAAATGTTAATAATGGGTAAATCTAGATGAAGGGTCCATAGTAGTTCACTGTAATATTTGTGTAACTTTTCAATCAATTTAATTTTTCCCCAAAAATAAAATGTTTAATAAGAGAGAAGGAGTAGGTTTAGGGTTTAAAGTTCAGCTCTATCACTTACTAATTGTACAGCCTTGGGAAATTATGTAACCATCAGTGACTCAGTTTCCTCAGCTATAAGTCAGGGATAATTATTAGCGCCTACATTATAAGGTTTTTGTGAGGATTAAATAAATTGACACATGTAAAGCGTTTGGAACACTCCAGTATATGTTGAACACTGAATAAATGCTAGCTAGTACTACTAGGTCTAAAATTAAACTCACTTCCTCTCACCCTGGCCAGTGTGGCTCAGTTGATTGGGCATCATCCCCTGCACAAGAAGGCTGCTGGTTTGATTCCCAGTCAGGGCACATGCCCAGGTTGTGGGCTGGATCCCCAGGGGGAGACATGCAGGGGGCAGCCAAACGATGTTCCCCTCTAGATGTTTCACTTTCTCTCTCCTCTCCCCCTCTCTAAAAATCAGTAAAAATAATTTTTAAAAAACCTCATTTCCTCTCCAACTTAGACTGTCTCTTATATCCTTTTTGTTTTGTTTCATTAATCCTCACCAAAGGATATTTTTTCCTTTGCTTTTCAGAGAGTTGAAGGGAGGGGGAGAGAGGGGAAGAGAAAGAGGAAGGGAGGGACGGAGGGAGAGAGGGGGAGGGGGAGAGAGAAACACATCAATATGAGAGACACACCAACCATTTGCCCGCTGCACATGCCCTGGTCGGGTCCAAGAGTGAACCTGCAACCCAGGTATGTGCCCTTGAATCGAACCTACAACCCTTTGGTGCATGAGCTGACACTCTAACCACTGAGAAACACCAGCCAGAGTTCTTATATTCCTGACCATGGTTTATAGAATCATGATCCAGTCAGTCTTCTAAGCTAGAAACTTCACTCCATCCTTCTTTGTGTCCTAGCACTTTGCCCATGTCTCTATTACAGCACATGTTATGAGATAACATACTTGCATGTCTGTCTCTACTAGTTTATGTTAGTCTCAACTAGATTGAAGTTGGGAATGGAAGGCAAGGGAGAAAGGGAAAGAGCACTCCAGAGAGAGGAAATATCATAAAAGGCTCAGAGATGAGAGAACAAGGTACAAAGAAGTCCAGTTGGATTGGCGTACAAAAGGTGAGAGAGTGAAGAGCATGGAGTGAGGTTAGACTGAATAAATTTATATCATACAAATTATTTGTATTCAAAATTTGAAAGAGTTCTCTGGTACCATCCATTAGAGCAGTGCTACCTCTTCCCTCCTGTCATCAAAGATGGGGACTAAGCCCAAGAGAAACAAAGGCAAAGCCAGAGAAAAGAGATGACAAAAAGGCATGCGAGGGGAAGAAGAGCTAAGGCAACCAGGGCTCCCTGATGTGAAGAGACTAGTCAGTGATATGAGACCAGCATTTGGATGGATAAAAGATTATGAGGTGCTATTAGTCATTCAGGTGTCTGGTTGGTAAGCTCCCACTAAATTGCAAACTCCTTCCGAACAGGGAGGGACTGAATAATCGGTTTTCCCAGCAGGTTATATTGTACTCAGCACATACTATGTATGCTCAGGAAATGCTTGCTGCATACACATTAGTACATGTGCAACTACCAAGTGCCTACTCACAGAGACCAGAAAATCTTAACTGGGTAACAGTCCTGCTTCAATTCCACAAGCCTCAAAAACCCAAAGTGCTTAATAGTTTTATCATTATCGCTCACCAGCAGAGGCAGCTTTCATCATCAACTGGAAAAATGTGATGGCACCTCCTTTTCTGAAGGATAGTTTAAAAGTAGCCTGTCCTTCCCAGCCACCTGGGGGAAGAAACGGCACACACTCACTAAGAGGCAGGCTGGCACAGCTGGTAACTGGACTAACGCAAACACTGACAGAAACGTTACCCAAGAAGCAGGGTGGCTGTCTTTCGTTTGAATTCCAACATGAGCCAAGTCTGAATCTTAAACCTTCTGGAAGCTTTTAAGAAAAAAAAATACACTTCTGACTGTAAACACGTACCATCTGGAGCTGCCTGAATGGTTCCTTGAATGTAGTTGGGGGCAAAGACTGGCTGTTCGAGGGTGCAGTTACTCATCAGATCAAATGGCATCATAAAAGAAAGCATGGGATCATCGACTGAGTGTGACGTCACGAAGATCACCTAAGAAAGGAAAGTAACTTTGAAAAAGGAATGCAATTTGTCCATAGTTTGAGACATAAAAATGTCTAAGGTTGTTTGCTTTGGCATCCTGGCCTGATGAAAAGCATCACCCATTTTCTTCTATCATTCTTCAACATGGAAAATCTCAAAGTGCAAATGTTCTAAAACACTTTGAAACTCAATGGTTACCCTCTCTCCATTTTAAGGAAAACAATGTAGAGTTAATGAAAATTGAAGTAGAAAGAGAAATTACCCGGTATGAAGTGAGAAGCAACGTTCCCCTCTTTGTACCATGAAAGAAATTGGATCCTGGTGGTTGCTCTGGGAAGGAGAGCTCCACATCACTACACTGATTCAAGACACTGCAGAAAAGCAAGGGCAGACAGCACACAATTTAGAAGTTACATCAAGTGACGAACATAGAACTCCTGGCACAGTTCCTAGCCTGGACAAACACTCAATAAATGTTAGCTGCTGCTACTACTACTATCTTTACTGACATAAAAAGAATTTAAATTATTTTATTCCCTAACAATTCATATTTATTCTTCTCCATCTTTATCTCTGGATTACAACATTCTTTAAATTTTTCGATTGTATTTATTGAAAATCAGTCAGAAATCTTGTATCTTTTTTATTTTTTAATATTTTTTATAAGTATTTTTTTAAAAATATATTTTTATTGATTTCAGAGAGGAAGGAAGAGGGGGAGAGAGAGATAGAAACATGCATGATGAGAGAGAATCATGGATCGGCTGCCTCCTGCAAGTCCCCCACTGGGGATCAAGCCCACAACCCAAATCGAACCCATAAGCCCTTGACCGGAATCGAACCTGGGACCTTTCAGTTCACAGGTCGACGCTCTATCCACTAAGCCAAACCGGCTAGGGCTTGTATCTTTTTTTAAAGATTTTTTTAAAAAAATTGATTTTGAGAGAGAGAGAGAAACATCGATGTAAGAGCAAAACCTCCATGGGCTGCCTCCTGCACGCCCCCTACCGAGGACTGAACATGCAACTTAGTTACATGCCCTGACCAGGAATCAAACCAGCAACTTTTTAGTGCCTAGGACGATGCACAGCCAACTGAGCCACACCAGCCAGGGCTGGATTATTTTTCTTATAAAACTACTTGTATTCTTTCTGTTTATTCACAAATGCTTATACTTCTTGTGCAGGAACTATCAAGCGCTGTGCTAAAGGAAATGTTAAAGCAGGTAAGGCATGCAGAATGCTCCAGAATCCTCTCACATGTTGCTCCCGCTGCCATTCACGTTCTCCCCTCACTCTTAACCTGAAAAACTTGGGTTCATCCATAGAATCCCATTGGTTTTTTCTTAGTAAAGACTATATGTGTTGATTAGTTCAACGTCTTTCCTAATGATCACTAAGGACAATGTCTGCCTTCTTTGCCACTGCAGTCTTACCAAGTGGTGGGTGCTACTAAATATTTACTGAGAGAATGAACAACTGAATTACATGAATACAGGTACTAACACAAGCAATATATGACAACATAAATGGCACAAAAATGTCACGACAACTAAGTGAAAGGGGAGGTTAGTTTTGGTTGAAGTAATTAGGAATGACTTTATAGAAAGATTGAAATATGAGCTGATTCTTAAGGGGTGAATAGTGTTTCAAGATCTTTTTTTGGTTAATTCTCACCCGAGGATATTTTCCCATTGATTTTTAGAGAGAGTGGAAGGAAGGGGGAGAGACACAAACATTGCTGTGAGGAACACGGATTGGTTGCTTCCGGCATGTGCGAAAGAAAGAAACATGGATTTATTGTCCCACTCAGTTAGGTATGCACTGGCTGATGCTTGTATGTGCCCTGACCGGGGATCGCACCCACAACCTCAGGGTATGGGGGCGATGCTCCAACCAGCTGAGCGACCCGGCATTCAAGGGGCTCAGGGGGGCTCAGTGCACCTGAGCACAGCACCTGGTGTCAGGACCGCACTGCCAGGCGACTCCAAAGGACACACGAGGGCCACCCCCGCGGAGAGGGGTGTGGTTAAGAGGGGTCAGGCGGCGGACAAGCAGGACTCTGAGAAACTGGGGGCCGGGGAATTAAGGGAGGGGAGTTGCGTGTGAGGTGGAGGGGCGAACAACCAACAACCGACTCCCTCCAGACAGACAGCCTGAGCGCGGCCAAAGGCGGGGGAGCAGCAACCCTGCAGGCACTGAGCAAAGCGACCTGCAAACCCTAAAGCGCCCGCGGCCCGCCCCGCCCGCCGAGGGAGCGCCATTCTTCCCAGGCGTCTCTTCTTCCGGTCCCAGCCTTTTCCATAAACAGCAGGCTTCTCCCTGGCTGGGGCCAAAAAGTAAGGGGGCTTTGGGAAGTTGTGAAGACAAGGAGCGTCCCCCTCCCGCCCCCCCGCCCCCCGCGCCTGACAGTTTGGAGTCTTTCTAGAATTTTCCACACAATGCCTCTTCCGCCGCCCGAAGTCCACGGCCTAGTTTTCCAGAGTGGGCGGAGGGAGCGCGGCTACGGCCATCACCCTACAAAGGTCGCTACCTCGCGCCCAACAGCAGCTGCACGCCACCCGCAGGGGCGGTGCGACTCCCCGCCGCCCCAGGGCGGCTCACCTTTCTTCTGAGGTGACACGGGACTCCCCACCGCCCCAGGGCGGCTCACCTTTCTTCTGAGGTGACACGGGACTCCCCACCGCCCCAGGGCGGCTCACCTTTCTTCTGAGGTGACACGGGACTCCCCACCACCCCAGGGCGGCTCACCTTTCTTCTGAGGTGACACGGGACTTCCCACTGCCCCAGGGCGGCTCACCTTTCTTCTGAGGTGATGCGCCCTCTCCAGGAGATCCCGCCCCGCCCTCAGTCACCGGAGGCGCGCTCCCGCCCTTCACACGTGCGAGGCCACACGCTTCCGCTTGCGCCACCGCCACGTCGAGGAGCAGGAGCGAGGGCGTGAGGCCGAGGACGTGAGGACGCGCACGCGCACGAACGTCGGAGGCGGCGCTAAGCGGTGAAGCGTCGGAAAAGGGCGCGAAAGCCCCTGATTCGCTGAGAGCTCGCAAGCCGCCGGCTCTACCCAGTCTGTCCCGCCCCGCACCCCCCTCCGACAGCACCCCGGCTTCCCCTCAGGCACCTTTCGCCGTAAGGGATGTAGGGCTTGCGGCGGTTTTCCGTGTGGTTCTGGTTCACCGCCATCTTGCTGGGGGGGGGGGGGCCTCCGGCCGCCCCGCAGATGGGAAGGGGCGGGGCCTGCACCAAGCCGAGGGGCCGGGCTGGAAAGCGGAGGGTGGCGATTATGGCGCAAAGACAAGGAGTGAGCGGTCCGCTAGGCCGCCAGCCTGGTGAGCCGCAGTGATGGAGGCCCCGGTGGAATCAGAGTTGAGACACCCCGCCTAACCGGGGAAGGAGGCGGGTCCAGGGAGTTGACTCCGCCCTCAGGGCACAGAGGGGTGAGTGGCCTTCGTGACCCTGCCTGCCCTGCTGCTGCATCATCAGCATGAACTTGAACGGATCCTGTCAGGAAATCAAAAAGCAGGCGTTGCCGCAGTCCTCCCAGGCCCGGGTCAGGAAGCTTCTGCCCTTTGGAGAAAGGATCCAGAATGATCTCTCGCTTCTAAGGTGGAAACTTTTTCCCACCAGAGAAAGCCTGGAACCAGAGCCGGTTTCTTATGACGCGGCCTGCAGAACAGGAAGTCAAAGGGGGTCCGTGCCTGCCCCGAGGTGGAGAGAGCCTGTGCCATCCACCGCACCTGCCCTGCCACCCCTGAGGGCGATCGTGGAGAGCCGGCGCGATACATCACACACAATCGCTTTGAAAACTAAAATGCTGTACATACTCTTATTTCCTTTCAACATCACAGATAACACCAGAGAGCTTCAAAGGGAAAGGACGTGAACATCTGGATTACTGCAGTTCATCAAACTTAACATTCTGTCAGTTATAAGATGCACCATTTTTAAACGTGCCACTAAGAAAAAAAAGTTGCCAAGTAAACTGACATGTCATCAGTTGTAAGTGGTACTCTGATTTCAGAAATATGTATATTTTTAAGTCCAAGACAATGAGAATAAATGAAGTACAATGGGAACGGTGTGCAGCAGTGGAACAGTCATTGGGATCTGGTCTCCTTCTTGCACCGGTACTTACGTGTGCAACTTCAGACAAGACAGTTATGCTCTCTGGACTTACGCTTCCATATGGGCACGAAGGCATTGGACTAGAAGAACTCTTAGGTTTCTTCTAGTGATATCTTAAGTTGGAAAAACTGCTCCATCACTCCAATCTTCACCCTTCTCCCCATCCAGGCGTAGCGATGCACTCCAGTTCTGGCCCTCATCATTTTACCTGCATGACCCCCAAGAGCCCCCGGACTTGTCTTCCTCCAGTCTTGACCTCTCACTGTTCATCTATACCAGTGATGGCGAACCTTTTGAGCTTGGCGTGTCAGCACTTTGAAAAACCCTAACTTAACTCTTGAGCCGTGTCACATATAGAAATTTTTTTATCTTTGCAACCATAGTAAAACAAAGATTTATATTTTTGCGTAGCGATGCACTCCAGTTCTGGCCCTCATCATTTTACCTGAATGACCCCCAAGAGCCCCCAGACTTGTCTTCCTCCAGTCTTGACCTCTCACTGTTCATCTATACCTTGCACTCACAGAATGTTGAGATCCCAAACACAATCGCATGTATGGGCCCATCATGTCCAAATTTAGAGAAATAATATACAGGTGAGAGTTGTGTTATTTGCTGGTTACAAAGGAGAGGATAAACCTCAAAGAGAAGCAAAAAAAAAAAAAGAGAGAGAGAGAGAGAGAGACAAGCTAGTGATTTAAATTGTTTTCATTGAAGGAAGCAAGCTATGCAATGCATCCCTCAAGATCAAGTATGAGAGTTTCATCACTCATTTTAGATACAAAATCCCAGGGAATAATGACTGGGGTCCAACTAAAGATGAACTGACCTTACAAAGTGATTTCTATCTTTAATTTCTGTGGCTACTTCTAAGACAGTCCCTGTCTCACCCTCCACACATGGGTGAGATGATGTAATGTCTGTTTGGCCAAGAAGTGAGGAGCACAAATAAGACACAGGCCAGGCAGTTATTGTTCAAACAGCAATGTTTAGTTGTACAACACATAAAGTCTAGCAACATTTACACAACCAGTTTGAGTGTCATTGGCTTGTTTTCAGTTGGGAAATTTAACCATAATGTCACCAAAAGGTTGGCTGGGACTAGTCACATTTAAGAAATGGGTCGTTCTTGCATCCCCTAGGCTTGGGCCTCTTGCTCCATCAGGACTCGGTTGTAGATGAATGGCCCACAAGTCACCAGCCTTTGAGCAAGTTGTGTCCAGGTGGAGAAGGGGAGGGGTGGGCAGGGAGAGATTCCATAAAGACACAGTGTGTGGGGCAGTGGCAGCCGACATTCGCAAACATTCATGCATCTGATAAGGGCCTTTGCCCTCCATTGGGTATTTTCCACTAGCCTACAGTGACCAACTGTGGCCAGACTGATTCATTACTCACATTAATTGGGGAGGGGGCGGGTAGGAATAGTCAATGTGGGTGGGAAGAGATCCTTCTTATTGCTAAGTAGACAGATGGGTGCTTTTTTTCTTCCTAGAGTTCACATCTTCTGGGGATCTGGAGTTTTTTTGTCTGTGTTTAGTTCCTTTGTTTTTTAAGGTTGAGGATAAGGGAGTCAACCCAGAAATGTCTCTTCGGAAAACCACTCTTCCTAAGTGGCTGATTATGGGGTGGGGAGGGTGTGTAACCACACTCTGGGCCAGCCACAAGTGGTGCTTTTTAAAGGAGAGGTCCTAGCCCTTACTCCCCCACATCTGTAGTGACCCATCCTTATAAATAAGTTTTAAGCAATGAAGGAGACACCCTTGTCCCACACCAGGGCTCACACAGCTGACATCAATGAATCTGACAAGCAGAAAAATGGCTTTCTTGACCCTTTAAGGAAGCCAAGAGTAGCTCATGCAGATGGACAGGGAGCAATGCCATGTCCCTTGGAGATGGTAACAAGTAGCTGGTATGGGTTTGCAAGGGCAGAAGAAGCTCTTGATGAGTTCTTTCACCCTACAGATGGGCTGGGACCAGCTGACACAGACGATGGAGGAGGGCAGTGCTGGCGAGGGCTCCATTCCACTGGGAGGAGAGGGGTGTTTGGATAAATGGAGAAGGCGACTGTCCTAAAGCAGCTGGCCCCTCCCACCTGCTGAGGGCCAGGGAGAGAGAAGGGCTGTGGAGGTGGACTGGACAAACACAGCCCTTAAAAGGTCATGGCCCCGCAGCAATAACAGCTGAGAGGAATGGAGGGAGAAGCAGCGCTTGAAATGGCCTTCATTCAGCAGTGGGGCAGGGGGTGGCTGGCACGGGTGGAAGGACAGAGCCCAGGAGGCCTTCTCCCTGCAGGGGGTTGAGAACGGTTGAGGGTGTGGACACCAGACAAATAAAACAGCTTCTCCAGGGAGGCTGAGATCATGGTTTAGGGGCACCACGCCACATTTCCTATTCAGCCTCTTCAATGCCCAACCGCCACCCTTAGACATTCCCTGATAGGCCTAGGGGTCTAGTCCCACATTTCCGCACAGGACTGCTGGCTGTATAAGCCCGGGATCCCTCTTTTGCTGAAATGTAGCAACCTCTGGGCTCTAACCCTATTGCTGTTTTATCCCGACAGGTGCCTACACTGGAATAACTGTGGGTAAGGGAGGATGTGGGTTGGATTTGCAAAGAGCCTCCAGGAAAGATTGAGGCCGTAGGTTTTGGGTCATTGGCGATCGATCACCCACCTCTTTCACCTGGTGCACTGACTCTTGGTCTTAAGTCTTTGTGTTTTCCTAGCACCTGAGTGAAAAGGGACTGTAAATGCTGGGGTTCACAGGGGCCCTGCGAAACACCTAGGGTTGGACCAGGACATGGAACAGGAGGTTGCGTGAGGTCACTGTAAACTGTCCCTCGGTGATTTCCCTTGCCTAAGGCTATATTGTTTCCCCAGCCACACATTTTAGCCGCCTCACTGATTAAAGGAGGAGTAACGTGTTTGTAAAACAAATAGGATATATGTGCATTAATAAATACAGGGCTGAAGGGAAAGGCAAGAAAAGGCTAAATGTATGATTGTGGGTGTCACTGGGAATGTCTACAGGTGTCAGGAGGGGGAACAGGGGAAAGCAGCAGAGAAAGACAGACAAACCAACATGCAATTAGCTTCAGCACAAAAGTGAGAACAGAGGAGGGAAGAGGGGGTCAAGTTCATAGGAAAAGAAGGAAGCAACAGAGAAGCCAGCTTTAAGGAGGAAGAATCCTAATGGAGAGAAATAAGGTGTCATTTAACATTTGTCTCTGGGCTGGCTGGGTTGGCCCAGTTGGTTGAGCGTCGTCCCATGGACCAGGAGGTCACAGTTGGATTCCTGGTCACGGGACACACTCAGGTTGCAGGCTGGATCCCCAGTAGGGGTCGTACAGGAGGCAGCTAATCAATGTTTCTCTCTCATTGATGTTTTCTCTCTCTCTCTCTCTCTCTCTCTGAAATCAATAAAATAAAATTTTAAAGTTGTCTCTGAAGCCAAACTACCAAGAAAGACAAATATTGTACTAGTATTTTGTTCTTGATACTTCTTTAGACTCAGTTCTTCTAGAACTGAATGCCTAAAAACAGTGTCTCACTTGACCAGCCTGCATGCTGCTTTTACCAGACACTAGGAAGCACCTACCGCACTGAGCCTCCTCCTTTGCCCGGGCTGCCCACAAGCTCAGCGCCAGACGCAGCGCTCGCCTGCACACACGCTTTCCCATTCCTGTCGATGGACCTCAGTTCTCATAGTCCCAGTTTGAACCGCCCCATGCTTTTAGCTGTGATTTTATTTTAAGGTGGCCTAAGTCATTTTTGGAAGTAGACTGGGCATAAATTCTAAATATAGAAATGTAGCTAAAGTGGATTAGTCTACAAGGAACTTACAGAAGTGAGGGAGAAGCAGGATGAAGAAATGAGGGGAAGGGAGAAAAAGAGAGACTGTGGGAGCTGAGGCGAGCGTGACGTGTGGAAGCAGCAGGCTGCGACAGGGACAGGCAGTAGCTCTTGGACAGTGAATGCAACACAGACCAAAGGGTGGAGTTCTTGTCTCCACTTCTAGGCACTAATTCTCGCAGGCGCCCAGCTTGGCCTACTTCTCTGCTGGCCCCTGACCTTCCTTTTTCCCAGGAAGTCCTGGCCTTGCCCCAAACCATCTGGCTTCCAGGCAGGGGTAAGTCCGAGCTCCTCGCCCCCTCCCAGGCCTAGCTCTGCTGCCTGTCCTCGGAGAATCTCTGCAGACCCAGAGTGCGGGCAGGTTGAGAGATAAGAAAGAGTTACCTGTGGCTCACCTGCGCCCTCATTTTTAAGTGAAACCTTCCCAGGCCTCTTGAGTGAGGCACACGGCTTGGTTCTGGGACACAAGGAAAGGAGACAGATAATGGACAGCCATGGAGAAACCAAACTTACAAGGGACTTTCCAGGGAGGGCAGTGAAAATACCTCACCCCTGAACAGGCACACAGGCACACAGGCACACACACACTCCCACTCTCTCTCTCTCTCTCTCTCTCTCACACACACACACAAACACACACACATGCACACACACTCACACACATGCACTCACACTGTAGACAAGATGCTCCATGAATACCAGACAGGCCTGTGGGACAGAGTAGAAGGAAGGTGGCTGGAGGTGGTACTGGGGATGTGTGTGGAGAAGTGGGGATGTGTGATGATGTAGAGAAAGGGTCGTCATGGGTTACTGTCGTGGCTTCCCTCTGTGTCCACGCTCACCGGAGGGAGGCCTCCGTTGTCATTGAGCCTCTTGGCCCTGTAGGTCTCATAGTGGATGTTGTGTGTCACTTCCTTGAGGTCCTGGAGGTGAGTCCTGAGGGACACAGGTGAGGGGAGAGAGAGAGGCGATTAGGGGTGGGAGGACGAAGAGGTGACCCCCCACCCAGGGTGAACACTTCCCTTCCATGGCCTGGACCCGCTGGGACTGACTCGGAGAGCCAGCGCTGCCTCTTCCACCCCTTGTGCTTCAGGAGGGGACCTGGAAGCGGGGCAAACGGCCCGTCAGAGAGACCTGGAGACTGAGGCCCTGGATCTGAACAGATGGCCTTCTGACCCGAAATCATTAAGCCTGCCATCGAGGGCAGGGGTTCATCTTACCTGATGACAAAGTCTCGAAGCAGGGCAAACTCACAGTGGTGGAGGTTTTCCACTGTGAACAGAACAAAAGGAAACAAAGCAAAACAGGTGGTCACTTCACTGACGCAGCAACCCAGCAGGTGCGCTTCTGTTCAGGACATGGAGGCAGTTAGGAGAGAGCCAAGGACAGCGACTAGCCGTCAGAGGTCGGCCTATCTTGGCACTTCAGTGCACTCGATTTCACTCATGGAACAAACATTTATTACGCAGCTACAAGGCACAATACTGTTCTGGACTCTGTGGAATAACACTGGCAGGGACTATTACATGCCCCACTTCATAGAAAAGAAAACAAATACACAGGGAGACTAAGAAAAGACATAGTTCCTATCCGTAAGGAGCTTATAATCAGACTGGAGGATAGTGACACATAGAAAATAACAACCCAGCCATCTTAAAAATGGTCGTGCACTACATGATAAATCTAGTTCAACATAAACTGATTGCCTAGGATTTGCAAATCATTTGTCAACGATTGTGGGAGCAGAAGAGGATTAAGACATGTACCCTGCCCTGGCTGGTGTGGCTCAGTTGGTTGGAGTCTCGCCTATGCACCAGAGGGTTTCAGGTTCAATTCCCAATCAGGCACATGCCTAGGTTGCAGGTTCCATCCCTGGTCAGGGTGCATACAGGAGGCAGCCAATCGATGTTTCTCTCTCACATTGATGTCTCTCTCTCTCTCTCTCTCTCTCTCTCTCTCTCTCTCTTAAAAATTAAATTAAAATAAAGACATGAACCCTCTGGTCTCATAATCTAATGGGTAAAACAGCCATTCTCATAAATAGTTCCAATTCAAGGCAGATAATGAAAAACGCTATTAAAAATATATAGAGGATGTATATAGAATTGTACCCCTGAAATATATTTAATTTTACTAATCAATGTCACCCCAATAAATTCAATAAAAACAAACCAAAAAAGAAAATGAAAAAGAATTTTCAACAAAAAGTCATAGGGAAATGAGAGACAACATGATACAATGGGATGAACTTGGTTTTGGAATCAACATGTCCAGGTCTGAAATCCCAGTTTCACCACTAACAAGTCATGTGATTTGGGCAAGACATTTAACCTGTCTGAGATTCAAGAGCTTCATCAGCTGATGCTCCGAAAAGTCACACCTACCCTGCTCCCCTTAGGCAGTGGTTCTCAACCTTCCTAATGCTGCGACCCTTTAATACAGTTCCTCATGTTGTGGTGACCCCCAACCATAAAATTATTTTCATTGCTACTTCATAACTGTAATGTTGCTACTGTTATGAATCATAATGTAAATATCTGATATGCAGGATGTATTTTCATTGTTACAAATTGAACATAATTAAAGCATAGTGATTAATCACAAAAACAATATGTAATTATATATGTGTTTCCCGATGGTCTTAGGCGACCCCTGTGAAAGGGTCGTTCAACCCCCAAAGGGGTCACGACCCACAGGTTGGCGACCCACAGGTTGAGAACCGCTGCCTTAGAGGGTTATCATACGGAATGAGATCACTGAAGCAATTCTTTGAAAACTTTCAGAATCCTTACGACCTTCTCAAGGTCACATCCGTTCATAATAAAACGAAAATGGCAACATCTGCACAACCCTTCAGCAATCTGTCAGGTCACATCAGCTTTCATGGGAAAGCCTTTCTCTGGCGTGTCCAGTCCTTATTAATCTCCCCACGGTCTGAAGACCGTTGACATGTGAGTCGGTGCCTCCCAGACAGGTGCGAAATCAGTCTTTTATTGCTTCCGGCCTTGGGAGTCTCATTTCTCAATTGGACTGTAAGCTCCTTATGGCAGGGTCTGCCTGGCACTCCTTTTCTATCTTACATCCTAGCACAGTGCCTTGACCTAGACATGCATAATAAATCAGCATAATTGGCCAGCAGCCGGTTCTTCAAAAAGGTGCGCTGGGTTACCTTCGATGATCCCCCAGGGAGTCTTCCTGCCGAGGACCCGCTTGCCGTTCACTTGGTATTCCTTGTCGCTTCCCACCACGGCAAACGGCATGCTCTCCTGCTGACAAACCAGACGCGTGCGCACGTCATCCTCTGCCATCTGGGCCCCCAACCCTGAACTGCACACTTCTGAGGTTCATTCAGGGACCCCACTGATGGCAAGGGCAAGGCTCTTGTCATTTCAAAAGAGCACTGGAGCCCAGCCAGTGCGGCTCAGTGGTTGAGCATCGACTTAGGAACCAGGAGGTCAGGGTTCGATTCCTGGTCAGGGAACATGCCTGGGTTGCGGGCTCAAACCGCAGTAGGGGATTCTCTCTCATCATTGATGTTTCTATCTCCCCTCTCCCTTCCTCTCTGAAATCAATAAAAATTATATATATATATATATATATATATTATTTTTTTAAAATACGTTTTTATTGATTTTAGAGAGAGAGGAAGGGAGAGTGAGAGAGAGCAACATCAATGTGAGAGAGAAACATCCATTAGTTGCTTCCTGCATGCACCCTGACTGGGGATTGAGCCCAGGCATGTGCCCTGACCAGGAATTGAACTGGCAACCTTTCAGTGCACAGGATGATGCTCAGCCAACTGAGCCACACCAGCCAGGCCTTTTTTTTTTTTTTTTTTTAAAGGGAAGTCCTGGATTTAACCCTGACTGCACCCGGCCTCACTGGTCAGCCTCAGTAAGTCGCTTTCCTTCAACAGGAGAACGCTTGGGACTTTTCAGAGCGCTGTCCACGTTTGGTTTGATCCGGAACAACTCTGTGAGCTAGCTAGGATGGACAGACCTCTCTTAAACGACACCCACGCAGCGGACGGCCAGAGTAACATGCTTTTACACGGCCTCCCATGAAACCCACGGGCAGAGGCCCACGCCCGCCGGGAGGCCACCTTCTGGTGTGTAGGCCCCTCTGCTCTGCCACGTGGGCTGCATGCTCACCAAGATGCAGCTGTTTGCTCCCAAATGCAGATGCCTGCTGTGTGCTCGTTGTCGTGATTGAATCAATTAACTATTATATAAGCTGAGGGTAGATGTGTGTAGAGAACTGTCTCTCTGAAAATTAAGTTGAATGTTTCAGAAAAATTTGATAAAGGTGAGTTGCTTCTGCACGGACAGTAAACTTAGTCCCCAAGAAGAGGAGAATGTTTACTTAATAATTTAGTAAAATAACTATTTAAACACAGGATGCGTATGCCTCTTTTAAGTGATTTCATCAATTAACTGACCAACTGCCTGTCTTCTCGGCGTCAGACAAGGGGATGGTAGTAGCTTGCCCACACCTGCCAGAGGAGGAGACCCAAGACCAACGCCAGTGGTGGTTTGTCCCGGGTGACCGTGGGTTAGTAGAAAAGGCCGGACTAGACCCCAGGATTCCGAGGCAGAGTCCCAGGTTGCAGAGGGTTCGAGCTGAGAGACCTAAGAAATCACCCGGGCTGGTGCTTTGTAAGCAGGTTCCCTGCAGCCCTGGACTTCCCAGGAGACACCTCGGGCCGGCTGAGAAGGCTCTGTGCCGACATCACTTAGCAAAGCAGCTCCGGCTTTAGGTTTTGTATATTGGAGTTCTGCCTGGCATTTAATTTCTTTAAAGGGTTCTTTCAGGGGGAAAAAAACACCTATCAGCCACTCACTTGGCCTGACCTCTGCATTTTATAGAGGGGAAACTGAGGCAGGGCTCTGTTTTGCTGAGCCCCGGGGGAGGGAGCGGCTGCTGTGGGGTCTGGGGATGACGGGAACAGCGGCTATGGGTGCAGGGCACGCCGTCCTGGCCGAGGCTCCTAGTCCTCATCCCCTCCCTTGTCACTGCTGGTCGGGGTCAGGCACGGTGAGGCAGGGAGAACGGGAGGGAAAAGTAGGTGGGAAGAAGCCAGAAGCAGCATGTGATACACATCCCACGGGTACCCAGGGGGCATCTGTGTGAGCGGAGCCCCAGGCACCCACCCGGATTTTGTCATTCTCCGTCTTGTCCTCCAAATCTTCATCAAATTCCTTCTGTGGGTAGAACTCAATGCCATGTACTTCAAGCTCCTTTCGAACCTAGAGGTGAGGAAGAGAAGCGAGGTAGCCACGTGCCAGGATAATGGGAGGGGTGTGTGTGTGTGTGTGTGTGTGTGTGTGTGTGTGTGTGTGAGTGTGTGTGAGAATGCGTGCATGTGCGCACACACACTGAAGTCAGAGGGATGAACGCAGCCTTGAGAATCCACACGTCTCTGGACTCAAAGGCCCTGGGCAGCAGGGTGATCCTGAATAAGTGTGAACCCCAGGCATACAATTACCAGAGCTCAGCCTGAGATGCAGAATAGTCTGGGGGTGCAGCTTGCTCACCTCAGGGTCTGTGAGGTTCGGGTTTTGATAAGCATCACCGCTGAGTACAGATTTCACATGGCAGCGCTCATGCCACTACGTGTCACATTCCTGTCTGCAGGGAAGAGGTGAGTCCCCACCCCCAGCCTCTCTGTTTGCCCTCTTTCAAAGCTCCCCTCCCCCAGGAAGCTCTCCAGGACCTCTTCAGTGGCCCACTGGGAGGCAGCAACTGTCTATACTTCTCTCGCCTCCCCCACTCCCACCCCACCCCCATCCCCATCCCCACCTGGATGCTTCGCGTATAGGAGTTTATAGGAGACACCAAGAGGACTAGAGAGCCTTATTGATCACTCCAGTCCTCCAAGCACCTAACACTGAGGAGCGGGTGCTCAGGTTCATGTGAGTTATGGATTCAGTGGTCTTTGGGGCTAAGCTGGAGGGTGGGAAGGAGGCAGCCAGGAGATGCACTAACTTCTCTTCACCGTGGTCCCCAGACACTGTGGGTCCAGTCTCTCCAATGATTCAGTAGGAGCTGGGTGGGAAGTGGGGGGAGGGGTGTAATAGTGGAGGAGAGGAGAGGCTTGGCCCAGAGGAGGGGAAGGCTGGGGGGTGGGGGAGGGGGAGGGAAGGAGGAGGGGCTGTCTCACCCTCTGCTTGAATTCGGACTTCTCCTCCAGCGTCATGGTGTCAGCCTTGGCTATGACGGGGATGATGTTCACCACTTTGCTGAGGTGTTTCATGAACTCCAGGTCAAGGGGTCGCAGGCTGGGGCCAGAGAAGGCGGGGTGTCAGGACCACCTTGCCCTCCCCCACTCAGCCACAGGACGGGACAGGAGGACTAGGAACCTGGCTGAGGCCAAGACGCTGCTCTCTCCCCCCACACACAACCACCGTCTCACCATCTGCAGAACAAGCCTGACTCCGTCCACACACGGTCCACCATCTGCCCTGCTCTTCAAATCCTGCTCCTCCCAAAGCCCCCTCAAACCACCCCCCGTGGCATCTTCTCTGACCTGGAACAGCTATGGAGTCACCCCGCCCGTAGGCCCTTGTGTCATGGTTATTTGTGTGTATCTTGTTCCTACGGGCCTCCTCTCAGCCCCACTTCGTCCTGCAGGCGGCCAATGGGGCCCTGCCCCTCCCCTGGCTAAGGACCCAGCTCCCCCCAGACCCCAGGATCCCCATCTGGCCCCAGTTTATAGTCCAGGGCTTACTGGGTTAGGCTGTCTGCTGCCTTGCAGACCCTGAGCCCAGGTTCTAGGGCGGGATAAAGCTAACCACTTCATTGAATTCCTGGGCCCCATCGGGGAACCCGCTGAGTACCCTGTGCCTCCAAATTTGGGGCCTGCCTTGCTCGGGCCAACCTCTCCAGAATGAACCCCGGCCCAGCGGCCGGGCTTAGTAATGTTATGGGACCTCCCCCAACAGGAAGGTTGTCTGCTTGCCCACGGGGGTCCTCCATCCTCTGCCAGAGTTCCCAGCATGCCCTGCTTGTTGCCAGCCTCATTTTTAGACACCTGCCAAATGCTTACATCTGGACCCCATGCCCCACCCAAACCAGCCCCAATCCAGTAGCCCTGCCCCCCCCCACTTCACCGTTCTAGCTGCCCCCACCCCAGCCTTGTGCAAAGCAGGCATCTACTGAATAAAGAAGGAGCTCTCTGCCCTGGGCAATGTGCTTAGCGGTTAGAGCATTAGCCCATGCACCGAGGGTCTCGGGTTCGATTCCCAGCCAAGGGCACCTCCCTAGGTTGCAGTTTCTTCCTTTCTTTCTTTTTTTGTTTTGTTTCTTTTTCTTTTTAAAAAAATATATTTTTATTGATTTCAGAGAGGAAGGGAGAAGGAGAGAGAGATAGAAACATCAATGATGAGAGAGAATCATTGATCAGCTGCCTCCTGCACGCCCCCCACTGGGGATGGAGCCTGCAACCTGGGCATGTGCCCTTGACTGGAATCAAACCCAGGACCCTTCTGTCCACAGGCTGACGCTCTATCCACTGAGCCCAACCAGCTAGGGCCCAGGTTGCAGTTTCGAGCCCTGGCCTGGTTGGGGGCATGTGTGGGAGGCAACCAATTGATGTTTTCCTTTCACACTGATGTTTCAAAAACCTCTCTCTCTCTCTCTGTCTCTCTGATCCCCTCCCTCTCTCCCACTCTCTTTAAAAATCAATGGGAAAATATCCTCGGGTGAGGATTAACAACAACAACAACCACACACACACACACACACACACACACACACGAGCCATCTGCTCCCATATACCAACTTCTCTCCACAGGCACAATCGTGCCACGGCGCCAGAATACCAGTGGGCAGCGTGGGGGCTGATGCTGGCCAGCTTTACTCTCCTGGCAAGGGAGCCAAACGTGCGTGGGGAAAGTGTGGGGAATCACAGGGCCATGACTATACGGGCCCCATCTGGCCCTCCCCGGCTGAGTCCAGGTATTGATTATCAATTACAGAATAGGCACAGATGGTGCCAACCAGAGCCAGGCCCCGCGGTGGGGGTGGGGCAGGTACATACGAGTGTCCCGTCGGGGAGATGAAGTAGAGGCAGCAGTGGACACGAGTGTCCGGGATGCGTTTCTTCCTGGCGATGTTCACCTCCTCCTTCAGGAACTTCTCGTACTGCTCGTTGATGTACTTCTCAATGGGCTCCCAGCTGCGGGTGGGAAGCAGCAGATGCATGTCCCAGAGGAGCTCATCGTAGGCATGGACCTCACACCGGCTCATTTCCTACTTCCCCTGGGGGGTGGGGGGGTGCAGAGTGCCTGCTGACCATTCTCCCTCGGCCCCCACGAGGGCTTTCCTTCTTAGCAAGGCTGGAGCTCCCCCGGGGACCTGGCCCTCGCCCCAGCTGTGGAGCCTGCAGACCCCGCCGCACCCCAGAAAGCATCACACACTGTCCCCAGCTCCCTTCCTTCTCAGTGGGGGCTCTGGAGAGGGGCTGTTTTCTCATGAGTATTTCTCCCGAGTGATAGTAGTGACCGGCGGGGTGCACACAGGATCAGAAAGGAAGGACGTTCAGTGGGGAACGTAGCCGTGGCACGCAGAAGTACTCGGTCACGGCGACAACTCAGTCATGACCACGGTCCTCGTCATGATTACTTCTCTGCATCAAGGAGCATGCATACAACCAGAGCAGAGGGCACCCGTCACTTCTCTAAGGTCGTTCTAAGCTGCCTTGTTCGGCGGCCCTGCCGGTCAGCGGCAGAGCCCGGCTCCCTCACAGAAGCACTGCGGTCTCCGTCCCTCTCTGAAAGCAAACTTCTGCCTAGAACCTTCCATCTTGGTGGCTCGCGGACTGCAGCTTTGCTCTGTGGATCCCAGAGGCTCTCTCCTCATGGCCACTCCCCTCCCCCCTCCTGATTCTCACTCCCCCTCCCCTGACCAGGCCAAGCAGCCTGCGGCCTCAGTGCAGCCTGGGTTTGCCCCCAGGTCCCCTTGCTCCATCTGCCCGGCCCCGCGGCCACCTCCAGGGCATCCCTCCGCCAAAATTCCCTCTGCACTGTCCCCTCCACCCCCTCGCCCAGCCCCCCTCTGGACCTCTTCCCTCGCCTCCTTCAAACCCCTCTCCCATCCTTCAGGGAGACACAGCCCTCAGCGTGGAGGGCCAGGTGGTTCTCAAGTGGATGCACCTGCACCACATCAGCGCCTCCCTGTGGTCTTTAGGGCAGAGAGCTCCCAGGCAGACACGTACCAGTTTTCATTGTTGATCTGGTCTCCAAAGCCAGGCGTGTCGATGACGGTCAGCTTCATTTTGACGCCTCCCTCCTCTATCACTGGGGGGTGAGCAGGAAAGGCATCAGGGGGGTGACTCCTCCAGCTGGCGCAGGAGCCCTGCCGCCCCCCAGCCAGGGAGACCGGGCTCCTTCCTTCTCATGACCAACTATGAGAAGAGTCAAGTTCGGTGACTTCCGCACCTCCACACCTTCGCTCATGCTGTTCCCTGCACCTGGAATGGCCTCCCTACTTCCTTCTGCCTGCCCACCTCCCACGCCGGCCTTAGCGTCCAGCCTGAGCCCCATTGCTTCCCTTCTAACCCCTCCTCCTCCCCTCTCTGGCCTTGCAGTCTGAGGAATTGGCTCCATAGAGTTTAGGGCAGGGGTCCTCAAACTTTTTAAACAGGGGGCCAGTCCACTGTCCCTCAGACCGTTGGAGGGCCAGACTATAGTTTAAAAAAAAAATGAACAAATTCCTATGCACACTGCACACATCTTATTTTGAAGTAAAAAAACAAAACGGGAACAAATACAATATTTGTATTTGCATGTGGCCCGCGGGCCGTAGTTTGAGGACCCCTGGTTTAGGGCTTAATTCTATTCTGTATCGAGGTTGCCTTTCCTTCGCCTCACTCCCCACTAAGCCCCATTCCCCCGCCTTCCTGGCAGAGGCCCTCTGGCCAGTGCCCGGGGTCCCCGCCGGCCCTCACCGTGCCCAATAGCCTTGATCTCCACGGTCTTGGGGATCTTCTCCTCGCGGTTCCAGCTGGAGGCCTTGCGGCTCACTTGCGATTTGAAGAGCGTGTTGACCAGCGTTGACTTGCCCAGTCCACTCTGACCTGAGCAAGACAGGGGGATGAGAAGGCAGGGCCCCCATGGCCCGTCCTGAGCCCGATTAGCTCTCCCAGGCGCTTGCAGAATTCTGGAGCTGGCCACGTCCTGTTTGACGGGGAGGGAGGGGCTGAGCGGGGATTGCAGACTGGGGGGCGGGGGGGGGGATGGTTTCCTGTGTGCGGGAGAAGGACTGGGGCCAACCTGTTAGAGCCCACACACTCCTGCCTGGAGCCCCAGGACCGGCAGCAAATGGGCCCACCTCTGCATTTGGGTGTGTTTTTGCTTAAGTTTCCAGTCTTCACTTTAATACAGAAAATCATGGCGGAATTGCTTGGCACCGACACAGCCTCAGTGCGTGCGCAGTTTCACAACGGCCTTCCTTCAGCCCCTCGAATCCCACAGCAGAGCTACCTTTAATCCCTGCCAAGGTGTCCTGTAGAGATCGAGCCCCACCTAACGTAAAAGATGTGCGAGGCAACCTAACTCATAAGTGCAAGACAGGGCCTGGAGCCCCGGGAGCCTCTTGGCCCATAGCCACTCTTCACCCTCGTGCAGCGGTGAGCATCTTGTGGAGATCAGTGCCCGGAGGACCCTGGGAGAGGAGGAGGAAGCTGAGTGGGCAGGGCCCACCCCTCACCTCCGCTTCCTTCACCAGGGCGCCCTTTTAGGCCATTTTACACGCACAGGCCGACAGATTTCGATCCGGGTGTAAATGAAAAGGTGCCCCACAACGAAAAGGCACTGAAACCTTTTAAGTGCCTGGTCCGAGCAGCGCTTCTCAAATTCTAACGTGCACAAGGATACAGCAAGCCTTGGCCCCGATGAGCGGCCTCGGCATCGCCTGGACGCTGGGAGGAAACGCTGGAGCCCAACCCCCTCCCCCCCACCAGCCCTGATATTTTCAGAATCTGCATCTTAACGGGCTTCCAGAAGAGTCATGCGGACAGGAGTCAGCGCTCCTGTGCTAGATCAGGGGCAAGGGCCTGAGTTCTAGACCCAGCTGTTCTGTTTCCCGGGTGCCTAGGAATGGCCGTGTTTGCCCCTCTAGTTTCTTTACTGATAACGTGATGGGAGGGAGGGGACTGCATGAGACCAGGGACGGCAAATAAGCTGCATTTCTCCTTCCAACTGATCGACTGGTTGTAGCCACCAAGCCCGATCTGTTAAGGAGGCTACATCTGGGCTCAGACCGCACGCGCCAGGACGCAGCCGCAGTGTCTGCCATGGCGCTGCTGGGGACAGAGGCGGCCCACACGTCTCGTACTCGCCGTTCATGTCGGGACGTTTCCTAAGGCCATTTGTTCACTAAGTATGCGTGTGCGCCGAGTGCTGTGCTAGAAGTGGAGACAGAGTGAAAGTGAGACATCATCCTTCCCCTCGAGGACCCATTCAGTGTGAGAGAGACCAAAACATAAGCAGACAATTACAATATGTTGCCATGACCACCACGAAAGAGATAACCACAGGGTGTTATAGCAGCAAAGGGAAGGGAATCCAATCCAGTCTCTCTGGGATCCAGAAGGACTTCCAGGAAGAAGCAATAACTAAGCCGAAAGCTGAAGAGTGACTTTGAATGACCCACGAGAAGCTGGAAGGGGTTTCTAGACAGAGGGAACAGCATATGCAAAGGCTCGGAGGTAGGAAAGAGTATGGCAAGAACATCCAGGAGAACTGTCCCTTGTGAGTAGAATGCTACATGGAGGTGGTAAGAGAAGTGTGAAGAGGCAGTACCAGGCCAGACTAGCAGTTCAAACCCTTACACTTACCATACCGATGGGTGGCCTGATGAGTTTTGCAGTTGGAAAAATTATTCGGATACTGGTGGACAATGGATTGAACAGGAAGGGAGACAGGAGGGGGTCAATGCCCCTCAGAGTGTGGCTTGCAGCCAGGGTCCATGAACCAGTTGTTACTGGTTGTTGAGAGAAGAAGTTTGCACCAGAAAGTACGTCAACGATGTCACTAAGTACACTGTTTAGCCGATGTTTATATTAGCACGATTTTCCAGAGGTCTGCACTCCGGCCCAGCAAACACCTGGGCCGTAATCACTATGAGCTGCACTGAGTCAGGTGGCCGTGGCAGGCCAGGTGAGAGGCTGGCTCGGCCCAGGGAGGTAGCCGTGGAGATGGGGAGAAGTAGACTGACCTGAGAGAGATTTACAAGCGAAACTGACAGGACTGGATTGATTGGATCAGGACATAAAGGAAGAAGGATGATGCCCAGCGACGGACCGAACACCTCACCGAGATCACTCTGTGACCTGGTGACACTGCTTAGCGACCGGTCGGTGCCCCTAAGCTTTAAAGCACTACTAAAGGCCAGAAATAAGGCCACCCTCCACCAGCTCTCGGAGGTGGGGGAGGACACTGATGAGTCCCCCATGCACACCCCTGAAAGCAGGCTGGACATGGCTAAAGGCTGCCTATGTCCACCAGCTGGTGATGGGGCCCGGCTGACCGTCCCCCACAGCTCCCAGCCCCGGATCAGCGAGCCTTAAGGGGAGAAGGGGGTCAGGCCTCTGTGATCTGCACAGTGAGATCTTCCCCCCTAGAAAGAGCTCATCCTCAAGAAGCCAGGGCCGAGGTCATCCCTGGGACAGAAAGAGGTCCCCCGTGCTACCCCCACCCGGGGGGGGGGGGCCGCAGCCTTCCGTACCGACGACCATGATGTTGAAGTCGAACCCGGTCTTCATGGTCTTCTTCCGCATCTGTTCGATGATGGTGTCGATGCCAATGTAGCCCAGCAGGTTGGTGTTGATGCTGACGGGCTTCATGGGCACGGCCGGCTTAGGCCTGGGCTCGGGCACCAGCTCCGACATGGCTGCGTCCGTCCTGGTCTCTGGGAGCCCTGCCAAGGCGGGAGGGTGGGCTGCTGAGGCCACGGAAGCCGCAGTGCTGCTCACCGACACAGGGTCATACAGGGCGGGGACGGCGAGGGGCCTTAGATGTCATCCGCTGCGGGTCCCTCATTTCACAGGCAGGGAAACTGAGGCCCGGAGGAAAGGACTGGCTTAAGAGCACAGAGCCAGTCAGGTGCGAAGTCTGGACCAGACCCGTCCTCCAGCTGCTGGGGCCGCCTCCAATGCACTCGGGGCTCCAAAGCACCACAGCTGGGTGTCTGACCCAGGGCTGTGTCCTCTTGGCACCACTGACCATTTTGGGGGAATAATTATTGTGGGCAGCTGTCCTGCGCCTTGCGGGATGTTCAGTGGCCTCCCTGCCTCTACTAGATGGAAGAGCCCCCCAGTAGTGACAAGCAGAGGACATTGTGCCGGATGTCCCCTGGGGGCAGGTGGCCCAAGTGGAGAACCCCTAGTCTAAGCGATGTCTGGGGTTACTCCAACCTGCGTCCTGCCCCCACCACCCCCATATAAAGGGCCAAAACCAGTTAGGACGCTGGACCTAACTTCAATGGACATCTGCCACTGACCGCAGCTGCCTCCTTTAGAGGCAAACAGGGCCAGCCCTCTGCAGGGTGAGCGTCAGTCCGTCTCCCAGCCTCCGTGCCCCTCTGTCCCACAGGCACCGCTGCAAACCAGGGTGTCTGCGCCCTGAGGAGCCCCAGGCACCCTCCTCCCTAGAGCTTTGAATCTGTGGGAAGAATAGGTCTCCCCTTTTGACCAGCGGGGAGAGGATGAGACCCCGGGAGGGGCAGTCACTTGTGTTCTGGGGATGGTGGGTGGCAGAGGAGAGGGGTGGCAGAGGAGAGGGGAGGCTGAGGAACAGCCCTGCTCCAGTGGGGAAAGGCGCCCGTCCCGCTGGGCTGGCAGGTCCTGGGCATCTCCACACACAAGAGAAGCCTGTGCGTTTCCCCCTCGGGCCACTGTCCACCAGGCTAGGTTTCAGGACAGCAGCCGCGTTTCCCCATCCAGAAAACGGGGCGTGTGTGGTGAGGCGGGAAGAGCGTGGCTCGGCTACTCGCCAGCTCTGTGGGCTTGGGCGAGGCACCTGCCCCCAGGAGCCCACTTCCTCGTGTGTAAACTGCTTAGGATCATGGTGAAGGCTGTGGTGAGCATTACATGAGGTATGAGGCCTAGAAGCACCCACACGGCGCCTCCCAGTTCCAGCCCCTCTGGCCCCTCCCACTTTCAAGTTCACTGGCTTGTCAGAGGGGGAGATGAAGGGGTGCGTGTGAAAGCACGTGTCCAAGGGAGGTATCCAGGTGCTAATTACACTGCGCAGCTACTGGACGCCACACTCGCTCCAGCACCCCTTCCAGTCTGCCATTCCAGATCCTATGGCTCCGCCCTGCAGCCTCAGGCTTACAGGGGGGCTGATGGAACAGCCGGTGGGCAAGAGGGCGAGAGGATGAGAGCTCTTCCATCCTCTACCCCCAAACCCAGCCAGGGGTCTGCTCTCATACCCCACCACCTGGTCCTTCCCTGGGTCTTGGCAAGACTCTCTCCCAATGGGAAAATGTTCTTTCCTTGTCACTCTGCGACACAGCCAACTCTGACAAAGCTTCGGGTCCTCCCCAGGGCCTGGCTGGGCTCCCTCCTGCTTCCCAGGAAGCTGGTGCTAGCCAGGCGCTGGCAGCGAGAGATTGGCTCAGCCCCGCAGCAGCTGACTCTCAGGCCGGGCCTGCTCCCCAGTCTCCACACGTGGCTCGCAGTCAGCACCCCTGCACTGGGGCCAAGGCCCCATTTTTCCTGCCCAGCTGCTCACATGCTGGCCCTTTCCATTTCCCTGGTGCCCATTTGGTCTCCACAACCTGTGCTGGGAGATCTGGGGGAACAACCCATTTCACACCCCTGGAAAGTGAGTCTGGTACTTATTTATGGGAGTTTTTCTAAGTGTTCTTATAAAGTGGGTGTCCTCACCACGGCCTGCTCAGCCCTGGCCCGTCAACGCGCCTTCCTAAAAGGGCATTATTCCCCAAAGACGGACCCTGATTCCCAGGCAACTCCTCGGGGCTACGGCAGGCGCGGCAGGTCCAGCGCGTGAGCAGACATCCCCGTCCTCCTCCCAGCAAGCACCTGTCCACACCTACTGTGTCCCTGTGAAGAGCACCTGCTGGCAAGTCCCCCCAACACGTGCCAATGACACATTAGTTACATGCTAACACCCTCCAGCCATGAGTGCGGAGAAGGCTGGGCGGTCACTGTGTCACAGCCGCTGCTGAAGGACCCTGCCCTCTGCAGCCGCGGGCGAATTCCTGCTCTCCTTTCACCATCGGCTCAAGGGCTACCCCTCGGGAGCGCCTCCGCTTTCCCGCGGGTACAGACGCCCTTCTTCTGCGCAGCCTCAGCCATCTCGGTACCCATCTCATTCACTCATCCATGCACCACGGGTTCCATCCACCCCTCCAGGCCCTCTCACATGTGGTCAGATGGGAGCCTCCTCCAGCCGAACCCTAGACTAAAAACCAAGGACACTTTGGGTCCCCAGACAAGGTCATTGCCCCCGGGGGTCCTCTCTCTGCTGAGAGTCCCTGACAAGTACACAAAGACCTCCAGGACCGATCGCTGTGCCCCAATGTCCCTAGATAACACAGGCACTCAGCAATGAATGAATGAATGAATGAATGAAGAATGAATGAATGAATGCCTCACTGCGAGTCAGCTGTCACTTTTCTCCTCCCTCAGAAGCTCCTCTAGCAGAGCAGCTGACACCCAGCCAGCAGCCAGCTCTGTGTGTGGGTCACCGGCAAGGGGGTACCGGGTAGACTCTGTTAAAGACCTGCTTCCTCCCCCACAACAAGGGTCACAGGGTCACAGCAGGACACAGTTCAAGCAGGCCACCCTGCCTCCATGGTCCTTGGCGCCCCTCCTAGGCTCCCAGCTCTCCCAGGGCCCCGGGAGGAGGAGAATCTGTGCGCAGCACCGGCACCCCCTGCCAGGAGCCACCTGCCCCATCAGCGCTCCCGGCTCCCGGGAGAGGCAGCGGCACTGTCCACCTGACTCAGTTCTGAGTCCCCCACAGAAACGGCACCTCCGGCACCTGCCCAGCCAGGACCTGGTGCTTTCTGTCACAGGCAAATGAGTGGCTTTGTCTTTGTCTGGCACGGGGACCCCACCCCTCAATTGGGAAGGTGGCAGCAGGGGGAGGAGACCTTCCGGAAGAGCACCTGCCTCCTGCGCTCAGTGGGGTGGGGGTGGGGAGGCCCTTCCTTCCTTCCTGAGCTTCAGACCGTCCCCAGACCCCACCCCACCGGCACCCGCACCCTCAGAGGCAAATTCGGTCCACCCCATCTCCAGCCCCCGCTCTCGGAAAAAGAATCACAAAAGCTATCTTAGTCCTGGCCTATTGGCAGGAGCCACGGGCCCTGGGACACCCCTTCCCCCACCCCGCTCTCCGGAGGCCAGCGAGTTCCCTGGGAGACCACCAGCTGGTGCCCGGCGGGTGTGGGGGAAGGGGCCGCCTGCGTGTGAGCGCACAGGTCTGCATCGGGTGTAGGTGGCCTGATACCTGTGCGTGGCGGGCATGTGTGTGCGTGTCTGGGTGTGCGCCAGTGCGGGGCGTACTGTGCGCATCTGGGTCCCGACTTGCGTGTCGGAGGGTCTCGGTGCCGCCCGCATTCCCGTGGGTGGATTCTCCGGGAATGTGTATCTTGGGGTGTGTGCACCGTGTGTGCGTGTGCCTGTGCATATGTCACCGCGCGTGGGCGCCTGGCGCAGCCCCCCTCCCCCTGGTAGCACCTCCAGCCGGGCTTCTGGGGGCCCTCACCTCTTCCCGGCGGGCGCCGGTGGCCCGGCCAGAGGCCCTACCTTTGGACATGAATCCTCCTTTGTCTCCGTTCCTCCCGGGAGATGCTCAGGGCGCGGGCTGCCAAGGCTGAGCGGGCGGGGGCTTCCTTCCTGTGCTGAGCGGTCACTGCAGCCGGGCCTCGCCCCTTCGGGCGCTC
>NW_005871287.1:262155-296901 GCF_000147115.1 Myotis lucifugus
GGGGGCCCCGGGAATGTGGGGCCTATGGACCTTTGGCTGGTTGGGAACTTCCTTGAGGCTTTATTTTTCCCATCAGAAAAGTTTTGTGGGCAAGCGGAGCAGCCTGAATGGACAAGCGCGTGGCCCAGGCCCTGGGGGAACAGGGGATAAGGGTGGCCATCCCCGCCCTCAAAGCTTAGGGCTTGTAGGGGAGGCAGAGGGCCGGACTTTCCTTATGCAGGGGTGGGTACGCCCAGGGGGCCGTGGGGGCAGGAGGTGGGCACCCTGAGGAGTGGGAGTGTGGAGGACTTCCCGGAGGCAGCAGGGCCTGGATGGAAAGGGAAGAGGAGGTGGGAGGGCAGAAGGAAGGGCACTCTGTGGAGAGGGGGCGGCAGAGGGAGGAGCCCAGAGGTGGGAGCTGCCTGGTGTTGGTGGACGGCTCAGTGCTCAGTGCTCCCAGGTGCAGCGACGCAGGGAAACTCCCAGACAGGGATATGGAGCTAAGAGGCCGGGGAAGCTGGAAGCCAGGTTAAGGAGCTGGACTCTAAGGGGAGGTGATGGTGAGTCACAACTGTTAGGCTGTGAGCGCTGCCGTCACATGAGTCCGTGTGGCAGCTGTGAGGAGGAGGGAGCGCCCTGGGGGCGGGACGGGCACAGAGGGAGAGGAGGGGAGGTAGATCGACAGCTGGAAATAGACTGGATTGGCGGGAGGAGGACACCCCGGTTTCTGGGTGGAGCGGGACAGGGAGGGCAGGAGGCAGGAGGTAGCTCTGGGAGAAAAGGCTGCTAGAGGGGTGCAGCAGGCCCTGGCTGCCTGCACTTCCGGAGAGAGGGGAGGCTGACGGCCCAGGGAGGCTGGAGACTGAGGCTGCGTGAGCTCCCCCAGACCAAGTGTGCAGTGTGATGGAAGGGGTCTGGCACCCAAAGCTCCAGCGAGGGTGTTGGACGGGTGCCTCCCCAGCATCCGCCAGATCCAGACTCCCTGAGCCTTGGGAATGTTGGGGATGAGATGGCCCAAAGCAGAATTCCAAGATCTGGGTTCCCCCTTAACTCACTGCCACCAGCCACTACATGGCTGTCAGCGTGTCACAGCCTCTCTGAGACCAGACGGAGGTCTGCTCGTGTTGGGCTATTGCCGTTCTGCATAGGACTTGCATATGTGCATGTTTCCAGCTCACTTTTCAGGACGAAAGGGAAGGGAGAATTCCAGGTGAGGCACCTTTAAGCAACAGATCTCTGCCTGAAAGGCTGACCCCCAATGACCGAGAAGCCTCAGGGGAGGTCCCTGTTCGCATCTGGGGGAACGCAGCAGGGAGGACTGTCAGACAGTCGCCACTTGTTGAAGCGCTGGGCTGTGGTTTTGTGTACCTGTAAATCACCTGATTACCCCGCTTCAGGGAGCACCTACACCACCGTGGAAGATGCTAAAGGAAGGACTCAGCACAATGGGTCCTCCACAAGGTACCCCGCAAACCTCCCTTCTGGTGACTCCCCTCAGCCTGATTCTGACTGGCAGGGTGGGCCCTGGCTCCTGGCCCTGTGGTCTGCCCCGCAACCCTGCCCGCCCCCCCCCCAACCAGTGCACTTGACTCTGACCTTAGAGTCCACCCCCCTTTCCCACCTACCCAAGTGTAACCTATCTCCAAGCCCTCCCCGCTCCCCTCCCTCCCCACCCCCAGTAGCCCAGTGCATCCCAGCCAAGTTCTTTGCATTTACCTGTGGTTTTCCTGGCCAGGTCTGTGGCAGCGTCTGCTGTGGACTGGTCCAGGGCTGAGTCTGTGCTTCTGCTTGACGTCGATGGGTAGGTGGCAGTGTCCGACGTGGTCAGGTTAATGGCACTGTCGGGTGTGGCCTCTCCAATGGCCGGGTTTAGGGTGGCCGGCACAGCCGAACCCATGCCTGTGCCCAGCCTGCTCTTGTGCAAAGCAGGAGACCCCGCAGTTATGTCCCGCTTGGCTGGATCGGCTCTGTCCAAAGCCAGGACTCTGTCTGGCCTGGCTGTGCCCAACTTGACCGGGTCTGGGGCTGCCACATCCTCGGCTGTGGCCCCTGTAGCTGTATATGGCTTGGCTGTGCCTGCTGTGGCTAGGGCCTTGCCCAGCTTGTCTGGGTCTGGCCTTACCAGGCCCTGTTTGGCTGTGCCTTCTGTAGCCAATTCTGTGGCTGTGCCCAGTTTGGCATCCAGAGCAGGGAACTCCAGGGAATTCTGTGCCTGTGTTCAGTCTGGGTGTGTTTGCTGTGGCTGAGTTGACAGCCAAGCGGGGTCTGTTGGTGGCCATTGTGGCTAAATGTCTGCCCGTGCCTCTCATTGTGTCCAGAGTCGCCAAATCCATGGCCATCGCCGGCGCCACGGTAGGGATGGCCCTTTGGAGATGCAGCCGGGGTCTCAGGGTAGCCCTGGACCTGGGCCTGCCTCTTCCTGAGGAAGCTCTGGCAGGCACATGGGCAGCCGCTGGGCCAGGGTGCCTCTGACCCGCTGGTCCTGGGCCTGCGGGGCCTGGTGGGTCCTGGGCCGGCCGGGGTTGGAAAGGTAGGGCCAGGTGGGAACTCACCAGGGGCTTCGCCACGGGCATCCTGCTGGGTTTGGCCAGACCTGGGTTCCCTGGGCCCTCAGAGTGAACCCTGCCCCCTGGCACTAGGATCAGAGATGGTGAGTCTGGAGAGGGCAGCCTCCCTCTTCCATGGGCAGCAGCCTCCCTGCCCAGGGTGGGCACCTCTTCCCAGGCCTGGCTGGTGGGCTGGAGCGTTAAGGAGATGGAGCTGAGCTTCCTGGGCACGATGCTGTTGGCCGTCTCCTGCGGGAGCACGCTCCGGGCCCGGGCTCCGAGACCTGGCCGGCCGGGAGCCTGTGGGATGTAGCTTGGCGAGAAGGCATCCAGGCGGACGGTCTTCCTGAGGACAGGGATGAGAGGGGACGCCCCTCCAGGGAGCCTTGAGGGGTGGGCAGGGCGCCCCAGCAGGTGGCCTTGGGAGAAGGAGGGTCCAGGGCCTGGAGATCCACGTGGCTGCATCTCAAAGTCGAGGTCCTGCCGGGACTTTTGTCTTTCCCTGAGGCAGTCAACAGAGAGGGCCAGGCAGCTGTGAGGCTGGGCTCAGAGTGCCCGCCCTCCCCTCCTGGCCAGCAGCTCACACTGCAGGTCCGAAGGGGCCTCGCTGGGGTCCTCAATGGAGTACGAATGTCCCTCCTGCAGTCCCCACACCTCCGCCTGTGACACCTGCACACCTCACACACGGGCCCTCATCCACCCCTGCCCGGGCACCACACCCGTGGACATGGGGAATGTTCCACCAACACGGCCTCCAGTGAACAGGCAGCTCCTGTTAGGAGGGAGCTTGGGGGCCCAAGTGTGTCCCCTCTCTTTTTTAAAAATATTTTTATTGATTTCAGAGAGCAAGGGAGGGGGAGAGAGAGATAGAAACATCAATGATGAGAGAGAATCATCAATTAGCTGCCTCCTGCACGCCCCCTACTGGGGATCGAGCCCACAATCCAGGCGTGCACTCTGACTGGGAATCGAACCCAGACCTCCTGGTTCATAGGTCGATGTTCAACCACTGAGCCACGCTGGCCGGGCCGTGCCCCCTCTCTCCATGGACAACTCCGTGGAGGTCACACACTGTGTTCAGGGACTCCGAGAAGGGCAATGGTTAGGTACCTCTGCCTCTTCTAGAAGGTGCCAGAGGGCTCTGGGTTCCCACCCACAGCAGCCACAATAGGAGTCAGGCGTCCAGGTAGGAGGCTGAGGGATGAGCATTTACTTGGGAGCAGGGTCTGCATCTGGGGCTCCTGTCCTGAAACCAGAGAGAGCCCTGGGCTGGCCTGCTGCTGCAGCCGGGATCGGAGCCTCAGCTGAGGACCCGGGGGAAGTGGGCTTCAGTGGAGAAGTGACAAGTGCTCACAGGATGACCAGTGAGCCAGCCCTGTCCCTGCCCCCAGGGGACCTGTCAGGCAGAGGAGCAGACAGGGCTATGCTAGAGCTGTGTGTCAGGATCGAAGCAGGGAGGCTGGGCCTGGGGCGGGGGGGGGCGGTCACACGGCAGGCCCGAAGGTCAGGAAGTGTGGCATCTTCCTGAAAACCCACCCTGGGGGTCCCAGACTGTATCTGGGAGCGGGGGCAGGGCTGCAGGTGCGCTGGAGCCCAGGCCAGGCCCTGGGAGCTGACCCAGTCGGATCTGCGGGTGGGAACGTCACCCCGGAGCAGTGTGAACAGAGTGACAGAGCAGGGGAACAGAGTGGAGGCAAGGGGATCGGCAAGAACATTTGGAAACACGGTGGGCTGGGAGTGGGGCGCAGAAGGCGTCATAACTCGGGCAGAAGCCATGGGACTGCCTGCAGGTGGGAAGCAGGGGAGAGAAGAGGTGGTGAGGGCTCCAGGTGGTGGTCTATGTGGATGAGAGCCCTTCCCTCTGCAACGAGGCTGGAACATGATGCCGGGGGCCAGGCCAGGGCCGGCAGGAGGGCGCTGGGAGAGGGCGCTGCTATAGCCAGGTCCCTAAGGTCTGAGGCAGGGGCCTTCGCCATCCCTCACCTTGGTGCCCACCCTTCATCCCTCTGCAGCATATTTGTACTCAGAACTGCCGACCTCCATCACCCCCTGCTTGACATATCCCTGCAGCCCTGCCCTCCTGCCCTTCCTTATTCACAACCACCGTACCCGGGCACATGCATTTACGCTGCACGGTAAACATCTGCCCTCAGGGTGCACGCCCACACCGACCAGACCAGGACAGGACTTCCAGACACCACTCTCCCCCCAATCAATCCCTTGGTGCTATCCCTCCCCCTCCCCCTAAACACAAAAACACCCGCCCACCTTGATCAGAGAACAAGAAGGTCCCTCCTGCGGTCTTTGGTCTGGGAAGTTGAGGCTGGTGCAGGCCCCTCACCTCCTCTGTGCCCCGAGTGTGGCCATGGCAACGAGCTCAGGGGCCTTGTCCCTGTGGTCCCCTCAGTGTCCAGGCCGAGGCCCAGCCCTCTCCTGACCTGTCCCACCAGCCACACCCCAGCTGGGCTGGGCTCTGGGGCAGGGAAGGGCTGGCTTCTCTGGAGTGGGCGGCGTGAATGGCTGCTCTGGAATCCCGAAGGGCCATGGGAGGCTCCTAACGGTCAGGCTGGGCTGCCCTGGAGTCAAGGCCAGCTGGGGCTCTGTGCCTGCTGTCTGCCTCCCCCCCCCCAAATCTGCTCTCCCACAGACTCTGGCCCCTGGAGAGATGTCTCCAGCAAGGAGAGGGAGGGACACTTCAGATATGGCCACACTCAGGCCGAGATGCCGACGCCTCTCTGACCGTGAAGGGATGGCAGTGCAAACCTCACTCCTGCTCTCCCTCAGCATTGCCCCCACATCCCTAGTTCTGTGACCCTCGGGCCACCTTGCCCACCAGCTGAGGTCTTTCCCCCCGAGCTCCTGGAGGCTAAAGGAGGGGCTGTTCCCTGAGCCCTGCCCTGTTCGCTCCGCTGGCCCCTGCCCTGAGGCCCTGAGGACTGGAGCAGAACCCAGCCCTGGGCCCGTGGGACCCACAAGACCACCCAGCCTGGCTCGGCCTTGTGGGCTGGACACCCTCTCTGCCTCTATCCAGCAATCGTGAAAGTAAAGATGGTGATGATAGTGGCTACCCTTTACTGAACACTTACGAAGTGCCAGGGCTGGGAAGGGGCTCAGAAGACGGTGTGTGGACCGCGCCTTCCGGAGACTCAGACCCCAGGGACCGTAGCCGCATCTTCCCAGGACTCACCCTGCACCAGGGCCCGGGCTGAGTTCTCCTGGCATCTCCTTTCATCGCCTCGTCACCTGCCTTGTGCTGGTGAGGACATCGCAGCCCACACCACGCTGTGCGGTCAGTCTGTTCCCCGGGGCACTGCTCTCCTCAGCGAGTGCGCTGCTGGGGCCGCGCTGGCCAATAGAACGTTCTGTGATAATGGAAATATTCTATATCCGCGCCGTCCCATGCGGTAGGCGCTAGCCATGGGCGGCTATTGAGCACTTAAAATGTGGCTACAGAGGGGAGGAAGTGAGTTGTTTATTTTATTTTAATTAGTGGCTATCGTGTTGGACAGAAAAGTCCTGAAGGGCCTGGATTCATTCTTCACGGGGTCCCAGGGCCTGGCAAGAATCAGATTCAGCCAAAACCGGTTTGGCTCAGTGGATAGAGCGTTGGCCTGCGGCCTGAAGGGTTCCCGGGTTCGATTCCGGTCAAGGGCATGTATCTGGGTTGCGGGCACATCCCCAGTGGGAGGTGTGCAGGAGGCAGCTGATCGATGTTTCTCTCTCATCGATGTTTCTAACTCTCTATCTCTCTCCCTTCCTCTCTGTAAAAAATCAATAAAATATTTTTTAAAAAAAAGAATCAGATTCAGTAAATTTCTCTAGAATCCATGAATCCATAAACGAATGAATGTTGACTATAGGGACCTAGAACCTTCCCCTCATCCATTCCCTCCCATTGGAGCTAAAGGTTTTCAAACTTGCCTGTGCTCTTGTTACCAGGGCAACCTGCTGGCTGGCCAGTGGGTGGGGGAGGGGAGCCGTCTGGAGTTCTAACCCCCTTCCCTTTTTGCTTTGAGGCCTGCGGGCCAGCAGGACTTGAGGAAGAACAGAGGGTATGAGGGAGGGGTGGCCCGGCTAGATAGGGTAGGGGAGACCAGAGAGGTGCAGAATCCTGAGCTGAAGTCAGGGGCTCTGGTCCTCTCCCCACTTAGGCCAGCAATTCATTCTGCAACTTCTACCAGATCACTTGCCTTTCTGGGCCTCAGTTTGCCTTTTCTTTTCTTTTTTTAAATATATTTTATTGATTTTTTACAGAGAGGAAGGGAGAGGGATAGAGAGTTAGAAACATCGATGAGAGAGAAACATCCATCAGCTGCCTCCTGCACACTCCCTACTGAGGATGTGCCCGCAACCAAGGTACATGCCCTTGACCGGAATCGAACCTGGGACCCTTGAGTCCGCAGGCCGACGCTCTATCCACTGAGCCAAACCGGTTAGGGCCTCAGTTGCCTTTTCAAATAGGGACCAGCTGTCCTCATGTAGCCGCTTCTAGCTTGAAATCTAGAATTCTCTCATCTCACTCCCTGTCAGGCTGTTAAGACCTTGAGAGCAAGGAATGAGTATCATTCATCTCTGTATCCCACCTGCCCATCTGCCTGGCTCTCTCCTCCAGTGGTGAGGGCCTGAAGGACATCACCTGCCCAGTACAGTCATTACAAACCTGGGTTCCGCTGCCCTCTAGTGGCCCAAAGTGACAATTCGCGTACACAACCTTGCCTGGAAGTGGCCTCGGAGGACAGATCACCAAAGCAAAAAAGTCACTGTGGTGGCCTCCCAGACAAGCGGCACAGGTTGTGGAGTCTCAAACCTGGTTTGTTATAGCTGTGTGGTTTGGAACAAGTCACAGTCTCTCTGAGCTCCAGTTCCTCCATCTGTAAAATGGGGATTATATCAGTCAGGATGGGTTAAGTTATGCTGCAGTAACAAACAATTCCAAAATCCCAGTAGCTTTTAGCAACTAAGTCAGCTGAGGCTCTGCTTCATGTCATCTTCATTCTGGGGCCCAGCAGCCACCTTCAGGAGCCGCTGTTCATTGTGGCAGAGGGGAGGGAGGGTGCTGAATCGTGCACTAGCTACTAGGTGCTTTGGCCTGGATTCATTTCTGATCACAACTCGCTGGCGAAAAGTAGTCTCAGGGCCCCACCCAACACGAGGAGGTGTAACCCTGCCGCGTGTGAGCGCTGAGGAGCCAGAAGGAGTTGGTGAACAGCACTGTGGACCCACCCCATGGCTGTGAGAATGCAGTGAGAGGGGCAATGAGCTCAGTCCATGTTAGCCATGAAAACTGTTGCCTTGCAATTCTGATGTCCTTTTTTATTTATCCTCATCATTTCCTTTGACTTCAGGATCAAGCCCAGCTGTTCACGGCTGAGGACAGAGAGGGGACTGGACTTGCCAAGGTTCACACAGTGAACCAGTTGCTGGACACTGGGTCTCCAGGGTCCGAATTCTGCGCCCCTCCCCCATTACAGGTGGGGCAGGAGAGGTCTCGCCCGCCCAGGGTTCTCGGTAGGGTGCTGACGGACATCGGACGGCCTTTTGAAGGAGACTGCAGCCTCTGCCCCGCCCCAGCTCTGGTCTCTCAGCCCTCCCAACCCTTCCAGTTCTGCCAGAGTGGAGAGCCGAGGGGGCGGAACAATGACAAGCCTGTGCCACCCCACAGGCCAGAGTCCGAGCATTGTAGCCATTCCTAGCAGGGACCCTGCACATTCCCCTCCTGTCCTCCTGCTCTGGGCCCAGCCCAGACACACCCACCATGTCCTGGCAGCTCCCAGGACTTCGTAAAACCTCCCAAGGCATTTTATTATTTTTTGAAATATTTTTTTATTGATTTCAGAGAGGAAGAAAGAGATAGAAACATCAAAGATGAGAGAGAATCATTGATCGGCTGCCTCCTGCACACCCCCTACAAGGGATGGAGCCCACAACCAGGGCATGTGCCCTGACTGGGCCCAAGGCATTTTAAAAACGTGCACAACAGCTTGACCCCCAGGAAGCCTTCAAGTCTCTCTAAATCTTAGTCTCTAAGCAGGTGGGTAGCTTTTGGCAAGACTGCCAGAGAGACTGGCTCCATGCATCCAACATACCCTTTCACGGAGGCCCAGCCCAGTTCCAGAGGCTTCGGCCTGAGACACGAAGACACCGCCACTGCTCTCCGCAGACACGTGCACAAACTCACAACACAACACTAGGCTGGCGTGGAGGAAGCTGCTGGTGGGGTCGGGAAGGCTTCCTGGTGGAGGTGGCAACTCGAAGTTCAGCAGGCCCACTTCCTGGACTTAACCCTGACTTGAAAAACCACTTTCTGGCTGTTCAGTCTCCCCCTCCCACAATTCCCTGCTTCTACCACGTGACACCTCTCACCAGTCTAAGAAAGGACTGGGGTTCTCTTTAGTCTCTTGCCAGCTCCTTTTCCCCTTTCAGGGAAAACTCTTATTCAGCCTTCAAAACCCAGCTCAGCAGCTATATCCTGGGCAAGGCCCTGCCCCGGGAGTTAGGCACCTCCTCAGCTGGGTTTTCCGATTCCCACACTTCTCTTGCTACAATTAGTTTTATAATTTGTTTACACATCCATCTGCCCTCCCATTTGTCAGCTCTTTTGACTCAGGGGCTCTATCTTCTTGGTCTTTGCATTCTTGGTGCCAGGCCGAGTGCTGGGGTAGAGCAGGTCCGTGACAGGCCTCTGCAGGGCCCCATGTGCATAGCTGTACGTGCATAGCATCTACACGGGCTTTCTTCCCATCTCCTTTGATATTTGCCACAACCCGGTGAGGCAGGCAGGGCAGGGGGGATGGGAAAACACCAGGTCTCTGTGCAGACTCTGACGTGAGCTGAGCACAATGTCAGGCTCTGGGGAGGGGACATTTTTCTGGATGTGAATCATCTGTGATTCTCAGTGTCCTGCACACAGAACTGAGGGGTGAATTCGTGAGTCTGAGAGCTAAGGAAACTTGCCCAAAGTCATGCTATTTTACTCATTCATTCATTCATTTACTTATAATTGTAGCCCATTTCTTCCTTGGAGAACTTAGGAACTTCTTTGCTTATTTTATTTTACTGATTTTAGAGAGAAAGAGAGGAAGGTAGGAGAGAGGAAGAGAGAGAGAGAGAGAGAGAGAGAGAGAGAGAGAGAGAGAGAGAGAATCATCAATTTATTTCACTTATTTATGCATTCATTGGTTGACTTTGTTGTTGTCAATCCTCACCCAGGGATATTTTTTCCATTGATTTTTAGAGAGATGGGAAAGGAGGGAGGGAGGGGGAGAGAGAGAAAAAACATCAGTGTGAGAGAGACACATCAGTTGGTTGCCTCTCACAAGTCCAGAGCCTCCTAATGTCAGAAGTTTATTCCTTCCGGGAAGGGAGCCCAGAATACACTGGGGCTGGCCGTGCAAGAGAAACTGAGGCAGTGCTGGGCTAGCTACCCGGTGGGTGGTGCTGGTCCCTCCATTCTGGAGCGGGGTCATCTGAAAGGTGCTCCTCAGAGTTCCCTCTCACCTGCCACCTGCCTCTGCCACCCCCCGACCTGGCAGCCTGTGCTCAGAGCCCCGCTCACCTGCCCACCAAACTCTGGGGGCTCCTGTCTACCCTCCCCCTGCTTCGGACGTCCAGTCCCAAACCCAGGGGGCAGGACCCCCGGGGGGCCCTGGGCGGCTTCTCCCTGAGCTGGTTTCCTCCTCCCTGTAACAGGGTCCTCAATACTTCTTGGGGTTTTTTTTTTTCTTTTTTAAATAATTTTCTTATTTCCAATGACAATTGACATGCATCATTGTATTAGTTTCAGGTGTTTACCTAATCCTTCTTGTTTTTCACCAGCATCTCTCCCCCTCCTTTAGGTCGTAGCCGCTACCAACAGCCTCAGGCGTGACGGTAGTGGGGACCAGAGCTGCCTGGCAATCGGGCACCCCATTCCCTGAGCTCATGAGCCCTGGGGGCCCATGGGAGTCCACGCCCTGGGCTTTGGCAGGAACAAAATCAAGGCCCTGAGGGCTGCGTGAGCTGGGACAGGGCACTTAGGCTGCAGCTGCGCGGAAGCAGGACTGAGAGACAGAGATGGAGCCGGTGACGGCCTGGAGCCCTAGGTCCAGCTTGAGTCCAGAACCGACCCCTTTTCTTTCAGCCGTTTTCTGTCTGGTCTCTCGTGCCTGCCAGAGTCCGGGCCGTAGTGAGGGAAGCGGCCTGGTGTGGGAGGGTTCGGAGACCCCGGCTGTGAGGCTCAGAGGTGCCCGGCACCGGGAACTGCAGGGCGCACTCAGCTGTGACCTGAGGGGCCCCTCTGGCCGCATCCTCACCCGCTCGGTGAGACAGCTCCTGGGTCTGCCCAGGGAGGGAGAGCAGCAGGGCCCTCGAGGTGAGAGCAGCCAGCTCTGCCCTCCCTGGCTCCTTAGAGGGGACGCGTGCAAGAGTGAGCCCTGGCCTGGGGTCGGCAGAGCCAGTCCCTCTCAGCCCACTGTCCTGTGGCCTCAGACAAATCCCTATAAAAATGGAATGGTAGCTGTCTCACCTGCTCCCCCTCATTCAAGGAAGTGGACTTTTTACGTGGACATGTAGCCACCCAGCTAAAGACTACACTTCCCAGCCTCCCTTGCAGCTAGGAGTAGCCAGGTGACTAAGTATTGACCAGTGAGAAGTAAGGGAAAGTAGGGGGTGCTGCCCATCAGGGAGGGTCTCTCCAGGGAGGGGGCGGCCTCTTCCACCCGCCCTCCCCGCTGCTGGGATGTAGAGGAGGCCCCTGGAGGGGCCAGCTTCCTGGTGCAGCGAAGCAGCCAGAGGGGAGCCACTCGGGTCCCTGACCCCTGCGTGGACCCCACCACGACACCAGCACTGGACAACCTCCCCCCGGGGTGTACCATGGTGTAAGGCCCTGCTGGTTTTTATCTCTGTTCCTGAATTTATCATCTAACTGGTTCTCTACCCCAGGGATTCCTGGGACGGGGCAAGTGCTCCTGGCGGAGACCCCGAGGTGTTCAGCATCCTACAACACGGGACAGCCCCCACGACAGAGCGGTCCGGAACATCACGGTGCCGCTGTGGAGAAATTCTGCCCTGCCCTCTCCGCGATCCAGCATTTCCACCCCTGTCTTGAGTCCTGCACGACCCCAGCGAGATGATTGGCGTGACCCCGCCTTCAGGGAAGGAGACCGTCCCCCAACGACAGCGTGAAGTCTTTTATTGCAATAAATTAAGATGGAAGCCCGAGGAGGAGAGGGAGGTCCACAGGGGGCTCCACACAGGAGGGGGCCTCCGGGGTGGGGTGGGGGCTGGGGCGCCTGGCTCAGGGGTGCTGGGCTCAGCCCTGGAATGCAGTGTAGGGAGAGGGAAGTCCCGCAGAGGGAGGGAGAGCTGCTGCTGGCCCCCACACTGCCCACGGAGCTCACCCCATCCCACACCTCCCATCTTGCCTGGGCCCCCACTTTCCCTCTCACATACACACATGCCTCCCTTCCACGTGTCTGTCCACTTTATTCAGCCTCTCTCTCTCTCTCTCTCTCTCTCTCTCACACACACACACACACACACACACACACACACACACACCTCCCTCCCCTGTGGTCTTGCCCCTCTCACACCTCCACACACACCAGTGCCAAGTCTGAGTCCGGAGGGGCGGCTGGGCCTTTTCCTGGGTCATCTTGGGAGCCTGCCCGGAGGCTGCGGGGGAGGTGCCATCTGAGTGTAACGGGATTCAGTGGGGAGACGGGGGACCAGGAGGCTCAGGACTCCAGGTGGAGGGAGGGGCAGGACAAAGGCACTGGGGGGGGCAGTTGGGGGAGTCCCCCGAGCTGGGGAAGGCGGGCAGGGGGTGAGCTAGCTTGAGGTGGGGAGCAAGCCCTGGGTCAGCGGTGACACCTCAAGGCATCCGGGTCCCCATCTTTGCACAGCCAGGGTCTGCCTGGAGCACCCAGGGGTCTGCGGGAGGGACGGCCTGGAGGCCCGGAGGTGGTTCCCCCTGCCCCCGGCCTCCGGGCTGGGCGGGCTGGGAGGGGGCCCAGTGCCCAGCCCCCCGCCCAGAGCCTCCAGCTCAGACCTCAGGGCCTCCAAAGGCCAGGTTGTCGCGGACCATCAGTGTCTTGCGGAGGTCACGGTCCACCGCGGGGCGCTGCATCCGCCACCGGTGCGCCTCCTGCAGGCCGGGCTCGAAGTAGTAGATGCAGGCGCCGAAGCCCACCAGGACGAGGACGGAGATGACCAGGTAGACAGGCACGAACCAGTCCAGGAAGTGCGGCATCGTGGCGGCCTCGCTGCTGAGACACGGGTGGTGAGGGCCGGCAGGCCACCCTTGTCCTGCCCGCCCATCCGAGGTCCACAGAGGTCCACAGAGCCAGGGGCCCAAGCACCACTTCGTAGACGGGAAGCCTGAGGCTCGGGAGAGTGGGGGGCACTGTCTGATCAGGACCGGCCCCCCGGCCAAGCACAGAGCTGCCCCATCACAGGGGCCGCCGGGCTCCTACTCACCGTGAGGGGAGGCTGATAGCGCCGGCTCAGCCCTCTCGGGCACATCGCCTCGGGCAAGGCACCGGCCCTCTCTGGGCAAGGCGCCTGCCCCCAACTGCACCGTGAGTTACAGAAGCTGCCGCCTGCCAGTCCCTCGCAGATGGGTGGGTCCCCGGCCACCCACACGTCCTGGCAGGTGTGGCTGGTAAAAGCGGGGTGAACACACACCCGTCCCCGGGGGACCTGGTTGAAATGAACAGGGGCCACGGAGGCTCCGGAATTCAGGCCCATGCCCAAGTTCATAATTATGCGAGTATGGATGCAGGCGCCAGCCCAAAAAGCTTGGGCCTTGGTTTCCACATCTGTAAAATGGGAACGAAAATAATACCTAAGGCCACAGGGCTATTGTGACCCTTTAAATGAATTAATTTATGTGAAATGCTTAGAGCCAGTGCCTGGCACATACGTGTTATATAGTCAGTTTGTTCTTATTCTCTGAGCCTCAGTTTCCTTACCTGTAAAATGGGGATCAAAGTAGATCCCACTTCCCAAGGTCACTGTGAATGGTTAACGAGACAATGCCTGAAGCGCAGTGAGCACCGAGCTGCCTGGCACGGAACCAGCCTCAGTGAATACTCGCTACTGTGTTGTCATGTCCCGTGAACCAGAGGCAGGGAAGGGGGAGGTAGCAAGAGTCAGGAGCGGGACACACCAACATTACATACACCCAGGCTGTTAGCATGGCCCGAAGTGCTCACACCGCTCTCTGCCAGCCCCCCAGCCTCAGCGCCCACCCTCCACGCCGTCCTGTGGAGCGGCTCTCAGACCTCTGGCTCCACAGCCCCGCCCCGGCACATGCTCTCTTGCCCCTGGAATGGCCTGTGCATTCGTGTTCACCTGGCAAACTCCTATTCATACTCCAAAAGCCAGATCACAGAGCATCTCCAGAAATGGGATAAGCAGGACCATCTGACCCACCCTCACACCCTCCCTGAGCTGGAAGGAAGGGTGGGGCGAGGAGCCCCTCTGCCTGCCGCCCTTTGGAAAGCGCTCAAAACCCTTACAAAGGCCGATGGGCTGGGGGTGGCTGTCCACACTCGACAGAAACTGGGGCCCAGAGAGGTTCACTCACTTGACCTGGGTCACCCAACCGGGAGGCGACAGCCAGACCCCAAACCCCAGTGACGTCCTGAGGTCTGAGTCCTCCACCTTGGCCTCCGGGGAGGGAAGAGGGGCGGGATGAATGGCCTCCAGGGCAGGCTGAGCGCAGCCCCGGCTTCTGGGGTCTCGTCTCCAAGCTCCAGGGCCCCTTGCTCCCTGCTTGCAGGTGGGTCTGCGAGGCGGACTGTGACCCCGGGGAGGGAGATGCTGCTTGCCCGTCCTGCGCCCATCGAAGCCCGTCCCTGTCCCCAGGGTCCCCGCGGGCTGTCTGAAGCACAGGCCTGGCCCCGGGGCCCTGCTCATGGAGCAGTCAAGTGAAGGGCGCTTTGACGGCGCGGAGTCAGGCCAGCGCGGCGCCCTCCTTTCCAGCTGCCTTTCTGGAGCATCAGAGAAAGTTCAGAGCTGCCTGCTGCTGCCTGGGTGGGGGGAGCGGGGCAGGGGGTCCCCAAGCAGACAGGCTGCTCCGAGCTAGCCTGACTAAAACCAAGGCGGCTGGTGCCCCCTCCCCTGGCCCCAGCCAGGACCCCAGTCTCCTTTCAGCTTAAACATGAGCAGCGGGGCCTGGCAGAGCAGAAGTCATTCCCTGTGAAGCAGAGCCCAGGGTCCCCCAACCTCTGCAGCCCTAGGAACAGAACCCAGGCACTCGGGGGCAGACTGAGGACCCCTGGCCTCTCGGTGGACGGGCCTAGTCGCCGCAGAGCACTCACAGGCTCCTCTGTGACCTTGGGCCGCTCCTCACCCTCTCTGGGCCTCAGGCTTCCCCATGCACGGTGAGGGCGGGGGTGGAGTTTACCAGGTGATCGATCAGGAATTTTCCAGTCCTGTTCCTGCCAAGGTCCCGTCCAGACAGTGTGAGGGGTGCACAGCCCTCTCCCTGCCTCCCACGCCATTGACACCACTCGGCGCCCCACCCCCGGAGGCCCACAGACCCACCTCACGCCCTGCAGATGCCTGTTCCGGGGGCTCTGCACTCAGCACACCACCTTAGCCGGCTCAGCGGCTCAGCACTGGCCCGTGGACTTAGTCACGGCTGTTGTCCCAGAGTCCCTGCCGGCTGCGGCCATCCTGGGTGCTGGAGGCAGAGGAAGGGCGAGGACAACGCCCCCCACGGGAGATAAAGCTTCCCAGGCCCAGGGCTTCGGGCGGGGCCAGAAGGGGACAGACCTGGACTGGCTGGGCACCCTGGTACCTCTCCCTGCCCATCCGAGACCCTTCCCTCTGGCCCCAACCCTCAGGATGGCAGGAGGCGGGACCTGTCTCGGCCAATCAGCAGCCTAGCCGAGCAAGGGCTTTATCCTCCGTTGCCCAGGCAACTAGCCTTCTCATCTGGATCCCTCGCCCTGTGCACGTGGTACAGAGATGACAGGCAGGGCGGGTTTGGGGGAATCCGGACAGGAGGAGGGGACCCCGACTGAGATAGCTGGGAGGGCCTGGAGGCTTGCCCTTTGAAAATAGGGAGAGACTGGGTCCCTGGCAAGTGGGTGGGGACACCAGCCGTGGAGCCAATGGGGGAAGGCTGGTGGGAAAGGCTGTGGGTGAGACGACTCTGGGTGCCCCACCCATAGACACCCTGCCAGCTCTGGAACCGTCTGGGCCCTGCAAGGGTGTGGGTTCTCTCCAGCATCTGTGGGGCAGAGAGAATGAGCTGGACTTCAGTGGGAGATTTTCATTGACATATAAGGTACATACAGGAAGATGCAAATCTTTATTTTATTTTTATTTTTTTGTTAATCCTCATCCAAGGTTATTTTTCCATTGACTTTTAGAGAGAGTGGGAGGGCGTGGGGGGGGGGGGAGAGGAAAAACAAAACAAAACATCAATGTAAAAGAGACACATCGATTGGTTGCTTCCTGCACCCACCCCGACCGACCAGGGCTGGGGATCGAACCTGTAACCCAGGTCCGTGCCCTTGACTGGGAATCGAACCCTAGATCCTTCGGTCCATGGGCCTGACAATCTAACCACTGAGCGAAACTAGCCAGGGCAAAAAAAAATGCAACTCTTCAGTGATGAATTTTTAAATGCAAATCCTAAATGTACACACTTGTGAACACCACCCAGATCAATGTCTGGTATATTTCCTCACCCTAGGCGGCTCCCGCCTGCCTTTGCCAGTCGGTACCTCCTTCCCACAGGCACTCGCTGAGCTGACTCCTACCACCATAGATTAGTTTTGCATGTATTTGAATTTCGTATCCATGGGATCACACGGTGTGCACTCTTTTGTCAACTGGGAGGGTCTGGAGGCTTGCCCGTTGAAAATAGGGAGAGATTGGCGCTCAGCACAATGCTTTGCCTTCATCCATGCGGCATGGATCAGTGCACCACACCTTGTTTCTCTCTTCACCGCCGAAGGATGTTGGGGCTGTTTCCAGCGCTGGGCTATTGTGAGCAAAGCTGCCACCGCGCTTTCCACAGTTTGGAGTGGGGGGCAGAGAGGAGTTGGGGGACGGATGACAGAGGGGCATGGAGAAACTCGAAGGGGGGAATGGCTTTGCTCATTATCCTGACTTTGGTGGTAGCTTTCTAAGTGTACACATATATCCTAACTTAGCAAAGTATATACTTTAAATATGTATATGTCATATACATATTTATATGGTTTTTTATATGCCAACTATCTATATATATAAAAGCCCATAACCAGAATGGTAGAATGACCAGTCACTAAAGACGGCAACCAGGCCGATCTGGGCCCCAATTAGCCCCCCTGCAACTTCCTGTGGCCCCTCCCCTTGGCCAGCCCCACCCCAACTGGCCCCCCACCCTGATCATGGGCGGGGCCAGCCGGCCAAACATCTGCGGTCCATCCCACCACCACCAGGCCCCAATGGCCCCCATCAGGGTGGGCGGCCAGACCCCACCTGTGCACGCACTCGTGCACTGGGCCTTTAGTACATTAATAAATCTGTAAAAAATGGGATCAGTGGCCTTTAGATATTGTTTTAGCCTCATGATTCCTTTTTTTTTTTTTTTTGGTCTGTCCCCGAAGCCCTGGGCCTGGGAAGCTCTATCTCCCCTGGGGGGCATTGGCCTCACTGCTCACGAGGCGGCGCCTCCCTTCCTCCCTCCTCCCCAGTGGCGCTTCTCTCTCTCTCTCTCTCTCTCTCTCTCTCTCTCGTCTTTGGCTGCTTCGAACCTCAGGCCCTTCAATCCCCAGGCCGATGCTCTATCCACTGAGCCAAATCAATCTGCACTCTTCTCTCTTTTTTTTTAGGGCCTAAAGTAGAGGGTTTCAATCACCTTCTTTTTCCTGGGAGATTCAACTGAGACCACTTGTTGAGGTGAGAGAGCTGAAGCACTCACATTTGCCTCTTGTTGATCACTGAGAGAGAAAGAATTCTACAGGCCCCCTGTAGTTCAATTGTGAAATCCCTACATGAGGAGAGAGAAAAGGAGACTATGTCATTTTTTCCCATGTCTCTAATATTCAGAAATATTCCCCCGAGAAAATTGGGGAGAAGAGACAGGGAATAAGGTGATGTGTGCCTAGCTGCTGATGAGCCTTCTCAAACTCTGAAAGAATAACAGGATAACTCCCTAGGACTAAAAGGCATCTCTGGTCAGCCTCGGTCTTGAAGAATGTCTTGGCTCAATAGTCCTTTTCCAGAGAGCAGGTTGCCTAACTTAGGGAAGGACTTGCACCATGGGTATGTTTTCCATCCCATTCTTTTGACCGCATCTTCTTGGATTTCTTCTCCGCAAAGCCAATTGAACAGTTGTATCTCAGACTCAGGCTCAAAAACCTCTCCGATGAGTTGTCACACCTATAGACTACTCTCACCTCACCCTAGCATAACCATGTGTACATGTTTATCTACACTAAAAGATGGTGAGAACATCAAGAGAAAATATTGGGAGAGCTATGGGTATATTGACTACTTATTATCTCATCCTAATCTCTAATTTATTATGGCAGTTCTTCCAGAACACTAGTATTTTGCTGTGCTTTTCTCTGAAGTTTTCCCTGCCCCTTTACTTCACCATGGACGGCACCCACTCTACAGGGACTGTCATGTGTTCAAAGCACAGTGTAACTAATAGAAATAAAGAGTGCAATGCCCCCTCCCCTAAGGTACTCCTTCTACATGGAGTCTCTCACGGATGATCAAAGACAAACAACAGGGTAGATGGATGGTAGAGGGTTCAGTGGGAATGGATAGCAATTGGAGAAACAAAACCTTAAAAGAATGGTTCTTTCTCTTGTTCTTTTCCTTTTTCTTTCTGGAATGACCCACCTGTTGCAACTCCAGTGTGACTGGTTGAATGAGAAGGGACTGGGATCTTCTCTCCCCTGTAAGAATGAGCTTCCCTTCTGAAATGCTCATCGACTAAGACTTTATGAAACGCTGACGGTGGGGTGGGAGGGAGAAGAATGCTTAGACCTGCCAGCAGGGAAGGGAAATCATGTGGAAAGGGAGAGGAAGGTGACATTATGTCCTTCTTGTGAAAAAGTCAGCCCTTAGATTCTAAGAATATGGGGTTCTCTTAACAGAAATAGGGTGGATGAACAGCTGGGAAAGAAAGGTTCTGAATTGGATTATATATATGTTGATTTTATTAATCTTTTTGCTGGACATAAGTAGGTGGATTGTTGGTTCCCAGGAAACTTCTCGTTGAAAATACCCGTCAGAGCTCACCCCTTTCTCTGGGGAATCCTTTTTCTTTCCCCCACCTTCCCCTCACACCTACGCATAAAGCAAAATGCAGTCATGTGATTTGTCTGGAAGCAGCCATTCTCTTACTTGACCCTGTCTTCTTGACTTTTATAATGGAATAAGAAGAGCACTTGACTCATGCGGGACCTCTCGGTCTCCACAGTGATTGGATATGGGATTGACATAGGACTCAGCCTGAACCTACGAAATAAGGGTGTCCCAAAATTCACGCAAGAGGTAATTTTGATAGAAAACACAGGTTTATAATTAGAAATTGTAAATTTTTTATTGATTCATAAAGTATACAGTATAGGGTTATGTATGGAATAGCATATCGGGTAAATGGATTATCATGTCGAGATAGCAAGCACCATTAACTGTTATTGCCTGACCGGCCGCATTAAAGGGTGACGGCATTAGGAAGGTTGAGAAGCACTCTAATTAGAAAAGAGGATCAGAGTGATTATTTCCATCCAATATGACTAGAACCATGACAGAGATAAGCACAGGATAGCACTGGGCCCCAGGAGAGAGGACCTGGCACAGACAGGAAAAGGTCATTAGAAAGACTCTCCTGGAGTACATACCCTTGACCAGAATCGAACCTGGGACCCTTGAGTCCACAGGCCGACGCTTTATTACTGAGCTAAACCACTCAGGGCTCTTCTCCTCTCTTCTCTTTCCCTAGAAGAAGGAAAGGAGGAAGGCAGGGGGTTTTGAATCCGTACCAAAAGGAGGGAAAAAGAACTCTACATGAACACAGAGCAGTCCATCTCTCTCCCTTCCTCTCTGTGGAAAATCAATAAAAATATATTTTAAAAAAAAAAAAGAAAATTGAAAACAATTCAGGCCTTAGTCAGGATTTTCACCTTTATCCTGAGAACAATAGGAAACCATTTGTCAGACTTAATTAAATGAGTGGTCAGAGCAGGTTTTCTTTTTAAGTTGATTCTCGTTGCTGCATTGAGAATGGTCTGAGAAGGAGTGGACAAGAAAGATTTGGACAGAGCAGTCGCATGGTGATAGGTAAGGGAGATCATGGTGAACTGAAGTGGTGGTAGCAGTAAGATAGAAGGAGTATTGGACAGGTGTGGAAAGTATTTCCAAGGTAGAATTGATAGGTCTTGCTGATGGGTTGAATGATCTTTTCCCCTCTCTGCATCCACCCCCTTGGGCATTTAACTTTGAAGTGTCCTCTGCCTCTGTCTCTGGACTTGACCACGTGCCTGGCTTTGGGTAATAGAATGAAGCAGAAGTGCAAGTACGGTGCTTCTAAGTCTACAACTCGAGAGGCCTTGCTCTTCTTGTGCTTCTGTCATCTCTATGAGGACATTCCTGAGGTAGCTACTGGCATGGAACAGATACGTGGCAGAGACTTGAAGTGCCCAGTCAGCCCAGTTGAGACTCGTTTAGATCAGTGGTTGGCAAACTCATTAGTCAACAGAGCCAAATATCACCAGTACAACGATTGAAATTTCTTTTGAGAGACAAATTTTTTAAACTTAAACTATATAGGTAGGTACATTGTTATTAACTTAATTAGGGTACTCCTGAGGCTTAGGAAGAGCCACACTCAAGGGGCCAAAGGGCCGCATGTGGCTCGCGAGCCGCAGTTTGCCGACCACGGCCTAGGAGGAGGACGCTGGGAACTTGGAATAAAGCTGGAGATGCGCTCTTTCCCAGGTCTGTGGTTTCCAAGCACCAACTGAGACTTTGTTTAGAGGCTTAGAGCGACAGTAGGACTTCCTGTTACCTAAGAAAGAGGAGAAAAGTTCCGGGACCTGCCTGACTTCATCCGGTGGAGGGGACAAACCACCCTTCACAAGCCAATACAGGCTTTAAAAAGATGCCTTTGATTTTACTTATGCCAGTGACATGTGTATTTCAACGGCAGATTGGCTGGTGGTTTGGCAGGTGGCTTTCTTGGGTGTGAACACTGGAGGCAAGTGGATGGACACTGCTTGGAGGCAGATGAGGTCCGATTGCAGTGGTTCTCAAAGTGAGGTTCCAGAGTCTGTGGGTCACTGAGGTCGCTTCAGGGGCTGTGCACAGGCATTCTGCTAAGATTTTGGCTTTTCTACTCTAAATCTTTCATGACAGTTTTGCAGAAGTTACTTGTGTGTGATTGAAACAGGGAATGCAAAACAGACATGAGGATCCAGTTGCCTGCTATTTAGCCAGACGTTAAAGACATTTGTAAAATTGTAAAACAGTACTTCTCTTTTTTTCTTTTGGGAAAATGCGGTTATTTTTATGAAAATTATCATTTATGGAACATGTAATGAGTTTATTATTGGTAGTTTATTTTTTAAAATATTTTTTATTGATTTCAGAGAGGAAGGGAGAGGGAGCGAGAGATAGATCCATGATGAGAATCATTGATTGGCTGCCTCCTGCACACCCCTACTGAGGATCAAGCCAGGCATGTGCCCTTGACTGGACTGGAATCGAACCGAGGAGCCTTTAGTCCGCAGGCGGCCGATGCTCTATCCACTGAGCCAAACTGGCTAGGGCTAGTATTGTAAACATTATTTTTAAATGCCAATGTGACCTTAGTTCTATGATGGCAAACATTGACAGGTATAACTTACATAAACAAAAGCTCTTCCGGCTCCCCACTAATTTTCATGACCCCAAAGACCAAGACTGTTGAGAACTGCTGTGCTATGAAATCTAGTAGCAGGTACCCCACAGGAGGGTCTGCGCCTCTGGGAACAGATGGAGGAACACCACGTGCACAGAAGTTCTCTCTTCCTTTTAAAAGTAAACACACACGTGGAAACCTGCTATTCTGATAATCACTGGGCTCAGATCTCCCTCCCAATGCACCAGAGGCAAACCCTGCAGCATGTTCAGTCCAGAGGATGGGGGCAACGGGCCCCTTGGAAGCAGGGGGTCCAGGTAGAGGGAAGGGGCTCTGGGGGACGGTGGGAGAGTAAGGGCTGGAGATGTCTCGAACCACAGACACACACCCACAGGTACTCCTTTTTTCCAACCCTCACCCGAGGATATTTTTCCATTGATTTTTAGGGAGAATAGAAGAGAGAAGGAAAGACAGAGAGAAACATCGATGTGAGAGAACCACATCGATTGGTTGCCTCCTGCATGAGCCCCGACCAGGACCCGGGCCAGGGAGGAGCCTGCAATCAAGGTACCTGCCCTTGACCAGAATCGAACCCAGGACCCTTTGGTCTGCAGGCCAACAGTCTATCCACTGTGCCTAACCAGCTAGGGCCAGCTCAGAATGTTCTTTTTAAAAAATATATATATATATTTATTGATTTCAGAGAGGAAGGGAGAGGGAGAGAGAGATAGAAACATCAATGATGAGAGGGAATCACCGATCGGCTGCCTCCTGCATGTCCCACACTAAGGACCGAGTCCAAAACCCAGGCATATCCCCTGACCGGAACTGAACCGTGACCTCCTGGTTCAGAGGTTGACGCTCAACCACTGAACCACGCTGGCCGGGCAGCTCAGGGTGTTCTTGATCCTAAACCTCCAGGCCTGGGTTGGCCTTCCTGCCAATCCCTGCCTTTCTCAGTATGAATGCTACACACACTATCTTCTATTGCACTGTCCATGTGACAAGCACCAAGTCAGCCGGACACCTCAGCCGACAGTCAGCTCCCCAGCGCAGTGTCGCAGGGGCTCCCATGTGGAGGGATCGTCACACATCTCCGTCTGGGCTCCTGCTGCTCCCGGTGGCTGTCCCCCACTGTGCTGCGTTTGGCTGTCGTCATCTGCCCACGCTGACAGCTCCCTGGAGCAGGGATGACGCCTCTGGTGCCAGGGTCACTCGCCCAGCACCGGGCCTGGCCCAAGGCAGGCACTCAGCACACATCGACTGAATGGCTCTCAGCTCAGCCCCTTCTAGAAGGTGCTGACCAGGGTCCAGAGTTTTTCCATGACTCTCCAAGGGCCTCAGTCACCTGGGTGTCAATCACAGGCCTCCTTGCTCTTCCTCAGAAGTGTCAGGAATGCTCCCCGGGTTTCAGCACTGGCTGCTTCTTCAGCCTGAAGATGCTTCTTCAACATAGCTCATTGGCTCCTCTCACTGCATTCAGGCATCTGCTCCAACATCACCCTCTTCCAGAGGCCTCCCCTGACCTAAAGCACGTCTTCCCACGCACCTCTACCTGTGCCCTCACCTGCCTCACTTTATTTTCATAGCACTCGTTACCACCTGACTCCCGGGAGTCCCCTCCACCCCCGGCCATTGGGGAATCAAAGACTCGTCTGTGCTGGGCAGGGGTTCCAGGAAGCCATTAACCGCCAGCTCTTTCATTTGCAGTGAGAAGAATTTAGGTTAAACAGAGAGGGTGCATCTGCTCTCCCAGGTGGCACAGCAATGAGCACACTGGGAGGTCTCGGTCTGACTTCCCAGTACATTGGGTTGATCAATAATGTCTGATTCATCCATGTTCTTAGGGTGGGGCATTGAATAGAAATCAATCCATTCATTCAACAAATACTTATTGAGCAACTACCATGCCTCAGACACTCCCCCTGCCCCCCGCCCACCACTGCTTTTCAGAGAGAGTAGCAAAAAGGGAGGGAGGGGAAGAGAGACAGAGAGAGAGAAACATTGATGTGAGAGAGACACATCCATTGGTTGACTACCAAACAAGCCCCAACTGGGGCCAGGGATCAAACCTGCAACCCAGGTACGTGCCCTTGACTGGGAATAGAACCAGCGACCTTTCAGGGCTCTAACTGCTGAGCAACACTGGCCAGGGCTGTACCAGACACTTTTTAAAGTGCTGGGCATACAAACTGGCACAGTCTCTGCCCTCTTGTGCTCTCATTGCAAAGATAAGGAGCAAGTGCTTATATAACTGTTGGGAGAAGACGTCTGTCACGGGCCCTGAGCATCCCTCAGCCTGCCAGAAAAGCAAGACCCTGAAGCCCTGAGCATCCCTCAGCCTGCCAGAAAGGCAAGACCCTGAAGCTCTTTGCCCAGGCCATTTCTCAGGGCTGTGCTTGCAGCCGGCAACCTTGAGGAACGAGGTAACATCTCCCCCGGGGAAAGAACAGGCCTCCCACTCATTATAAAAGCAGCGAACCTCAGATCCTGTAATGCCATCCACAGGCGCACAGGCATCCGTGACGGGTCCCTGGTGGGGGCTGCAGGACATGGGAACGGACACAAACACAAAGCCGTGGCTGCTGCTTTCATCGAGTAATAAAGCCCTTTGTCTCTCACCGAGGAGCCGCGTGGCTCCTGCCAGCATCCGTGAAATGGTAAGGCTACTACCAAACCATAGTGAACAGTTTATTAGTTTGTAAGTGTGGTAAAATCCCAGAGGCTGCACAGTTTTTGATGATGTATTAAGTGGGGATTAGAGCTATTGAGAAAATAGAGCAGAAAAGGGTAGATAGGGAGCTGGAGGGGCTTGCTTGCTATTTTGTTTATTTAGTTATAATTGATTTTAGAGAGAGAAAGAAAGAGAGAGTGAGCGAGTGAGAAATGTGTTGCTCCACTTATTTAGGCATTCATTGGTTGACTCTTGTATGTGCCCTGACCAGGGATCGAACCCACAACCTTGGCTTATTCAGAAGATGCTCTACTTGCTATTAGAGAGAGGAGAGGTAATTAAGAAAGACCCCCTCTGACAAGGTGACACTTCGGCGGAAACATGACTAAGTGAGGAAACAAGCAAGGCGACTACTTGAGAGAAGAGCATTGCAGCCAGAGGGGACCACGGGGGCAGAGGTCCTGCGGCAGGAGGGTACCCTGAATATTTGAGAAACAGCCTAGTGGCCCGGGTGGCTGGAGGGGATGTCAGACAGAGGAGCCGAGGATGAGGTCAGGGAGATGAGCAGGAGATGAGGTCGGGGGCCAGAGCACGCAGAGCCTCAAGGCCACGTGAAGTACTGCGAGATGGGAAGGACTGGTGGGTTTTGATCAGAGATGCGATGCGGCCCATTCTGATTTCTGCGGTAAAAGCATGACTCCCATTGCTGTGTGAACAGCCTGGAGCCCTGGGGACCAGGCTGCAAACGGGGAGCCCGAGAGAAGGCTGTGAGAGGTCCCAGGAGGCGATGGCAGTGGCTTGTCCTGGTGGTGGTGGAGGTAGTAGGCGAGGCGGCGAGACGTGGTCACCTTCTGGGTCCATTTGAAGATCAGAATCCGCGGGCTTGCTTAGGGACCGGTTTGGGGTTGAGCCCAGAATGACCCCAAGGTTTTTTCTGAGCAGCTGCGAGGCTGGTGAATGAGCATAAATGGACGACTGCATCACTGCACACCTCCTTTCTCCGAGGCGTGAAACAGGAGGCCTGCCCCATGGACTGCACCTTCGGAGTGGGGGCCAGGGCTGGAACACCCTCAGAAAAGCAGGCAGCGGTTCCTTTAAAGGGCTCGGCGACGGGAAACCCCGCCCACGGAGGGTCACGTGCCCCTCGGGGAGCACTAGGGCGGGGCCACAGCGGGGTTTGAAAGGAAGGCGCGCGACCTGAGCGGCGGTTCGGCCAGCGACTGGGATGTCGGTGTTGCGGCCGCAGGACCAGCTGCCGGGCCTGAACGCGGCCACCATCTTGGTAGGCGCCCGCAGCCGCGCTTCCCCGGCGGGGCTCCCCTCCCGGGCTGTGCTCCCGCTGCCCCGTTCTCGGCGCTCCTCAGGGGGCGGGCGCGCGCTGTTCCGGAAGAGGCGGTGGGCGGGACAGCCACATTCTGACCCAATCGGAACAGCCGCTCTCAGGCGGGAGGACGCCCCCACCAATAGGTGCGCAGCGGGCTTTCTTCCCGGTTTCTGGTTGGTTTCTGGCCCGGAGGCCGAGTTCCGAGCCGGGCAGGGACTTGCTGTGTCTGAGTCTGAGTCTGGTCTCCCGGAGCGGCCCGGCGGTCAGCGGGAGGGTCGGGAAGTAGCGAGTCCTGAGCGGGAAGGACCGGGGAGGGTGTAGACCGCAGGCGCTCAACCCGTGCCGGTGGAGTCTTCTCTCGGTAAACGGCGCCCTGTGCGCAGGAGCCAGAATCCTGGGGGTCGTGGCCGCCTTCGGTCGGTGCCCGGATCCCCATGTTCTGCAGAGGGACAGCGGCCGCCTTCTCTCTCTGGGCAGCTGGTGGGCAAGGAGGATGCTCTTCTGCAGCCGCTGGCCGACTCGATGCTCAAGGAGGACTGCGCCTCCACACTGCGGGTGTAAGTAGCCGAGGCTGGGGCGGTCCGATCGCTCGGCTGGGGCCTGAACTCGGGCCCGGGCGGGGGGGCGGGCGCAGGTGGAGCGGTGGGCCAGCCCCTTCACCGTCCCTAACTGCGCGGTCAGCCTCGCCGACCCTGCCGGCCTCTGGTAGAGCCGGTTCAAGCTATCCTCCATCACTTGTTCTCTTCCTCGAACACTTGTCACCGTAAGACATTTCCTTGTCACTGTTCGTTTCCTTGTTTCCAGTCGACCAGGCCCTGGACCCCAAGGCCAGTCTCTTGAGGGCAGGGACTGACTTTCGTGCACTGGTGACTCCCAGTGTCCTGAGCAGTGTAGATGTGCCCTCCAGATCTGGAGAAAAAGTGAGCAAGGAAGTATGCTTTGTTTTCCTTCTTCTCACTGATGGGAAGTAGAAACAGCTGCTGAGGGGGTCAAGCGACTAGGTCTGTGTAAGCTCCAGGTCCATGCTGAAGGGGAATGACCCATGCTGAAGGGGAATGACCAGATCTGAAGGCATTTCCTCCATGGGAACTGGAGATGGCCCTTGCCAGGCAGAACAAACCTGCTACCGCACTTTGATGATCTCCCATGAGGGAACATCATCTTTTTCTTCCAAATATCTGTGCTTTACCCATCTTGCCAGTCTCTGAACACAACCAACAATCCCAAAGCCATAGCTTAGAAATAGGAAAGGATTTTTTAAAAAATATACTTTATTGATTTTTTACAGAGAGGAAGGGAGAGAGATAGAGAGTTAGAAACATCGATGAGAGAGAAACATCGATCAGCTGCCTCCTGCACATCTCCTACTGGGGATGTGCCCACAACCCAGGTACATGCCCTTGACCGGAATCGAACCCGGGACCTTTCAGTCCACAGGCCGACGCTCTATCCACTGAGCCAAACCGGTTTCGGCTAGGAAAGGATTTTTAAGAAGAATTCATTTCATTGGCATCGGGGTAAATGGAAAATGTGGACAACATTGCCTGCATTGAGCAAGACGGAAAGGAGTGTCATGGGACCCTAGCCGGTTTTGCTCAGTGGATAGCGCGTCGGCGGTTTTGATTGCAGTCAAGGGCACATGCCCGGGTTGTGGGCTCCGTCCCCAGTGGGGGGTGTGCAGGAGGCAGCCAATCAATGATTCTCTCTCATCATTGATGTTTCTCTCTCTCCTTCTCCTTTCCTTTCTGAAAAAAAATATATTAAAAAAAAAAAAAAGAAGAAGAAGTGTCATGGAAACCCTTGCCAAAAAGGGTAAGGATTCACCTGACATGCAGAAATCTGATGAAGAACCCACTCTGGGAAAAGAAGAAAGCTCCTTTTTGAGTATTTTGTGGATTGAGAAATTTAATAAGAACCTGAATTTTTAAGAGTCATTCAAAGACCAAATAATAAAACAACAGAATGAGAGGAAAAGGGAGGTTGCTGAGCTAAGGACAAAAAAGGACCAAAAATAATGCCATACGGGATCTAACAAATAGGAACAGCAGGATCAGAATAGGTGCGGTTGAGCACTTCATTGCCTACAAAGAGGAAAGATTTGAGAAAACCACAGCAGAAGTGTTCAGCGATGTAATAGAAGAAAACTCCCCTGAAATGAGTGAAGAGTTTAATTTTTCCATTAAAAAGGGAATATAACAAAAAAGAATTTTTAAAAAGGGAATATATATCTTATTCCAGGAAAAACAGACACAGCATTTGTGTCAAGTTAAATTGTTGAACTTCAAGGGTAAATGACTCTTCAGACTTTTCGCAGGAAAGGCAATCACCCATCCGCTGATTCCGTTGCCAGATATTTCCAGCTTCTGCATTTGGAGCCTATGGCAGGTTTCGGAATTGCACTTTTTGACCTTTTGTGGTTGTGTGGAGCCATGTGACTAGTTCTGGCCAATGAGTTAAGAGCAGAAAAATGATCGTCTCTTTATTGGTGAGCTATTTAGTTGACAGTGAGACCCTCCTCAGAAGGCTTTGTCTCTCCCATGGTGACCAGCAGGGTTCCAGAGTGGCAGCTTGGTCAGCCTAGGTCCAAGGTTATAGAGCAAAATGTAAACATATACTAATAGCTCTCATGTCTCATAATGGAGACTCAAGCCAATATAGATGAAATTGAAACATATAGTTTCAAATGATAACAAGTTATTAATTTTTTTCTTAATTCAGTTCTTTCAGGAAACAACCTTTGTGATTAAAAAATATCTAAGTTCATGTATTTTTTTCAGTTCTGCTTTAGTTATTTTGCTTTCATTAAATGCAAATTAAATTAATACTATTATCCTATTTTTAGATTATATCTATTCTAGTGTCTGAATGTTGTGTACATGAAGAGATGTTTAGAAAAATGCTCTAAAGTTCACTAATGGTAATTTCTAGGTAACTGGACTTTGTGGTGTTTTTGTTTGTTTTTTAAATATATTTTTATTGATTTCAGAGAGGAAAGGAGAGGGAGAGAGAGAGAAATATCAATGATGAGAGAGAATCATCAATTGGCTGCCTCCTACATGCCCCCTACTGGGGGTCAAGCCCGCCACCCAGGTGTGTGCCCTGACCAGAAATTGAACTGTGACTTCCTGGTTCAGGTGACCAGGCTCAGGTGACCACTGAGCCAGACCAGCTGGGCAGTCCTTTTTGATGTTTCCTGAGTTATAAGGTAGGCGATGGGAGGAGCTGGGTAATAGGAATACATGGAAATGGGCAGAAATCGAGGGTTCCAGGAAAACCTTCAGGTGGGTATCTGACCACCAGGGACCAAGTCCAGGAGAACGATGAGGTGATTTATCCAAGGTCACACAGCTGGTCATTTGCAGAACTGAGATTTGAACCCGCTTCTGTCACACTCCAAAGGAGTTCAGTCCCAGCCCCTAATCTTCACAGTTCAGCACCCGCCTCGGAGCCTGGCCTCCCTCCCAGCGTGCAGTGTAGCTTGCTAGCCCCATGCCATCTTCTACCCAAAGCTCCCTCTTACCGAGGCGGCTACTACACAGAACTCCTTTCTGGCAGAGGAGTCGGAAGAAAGTCATCTGGGTGGGACCAGCCCTGCCCCGCCCCGCCCCTCTGCTCGCCAGAGGAGTCTTGCCCAGGAGGCATCAGGTGAAGGGGTGAGGCGCCTCTGGCTGCATGTGCTGGTCACGGGAATGTGGGCACCGGGATCTTTAGTCCTGCAGTTTCTTGTTTTCCAGCCACTTGGCACATTCCCTCCCTCTGCCCTCCGACGTGAATCGCCCCCGAATTGACCTGATTGTGTTCGTGGTCAACCTTCACAGCAAATACAGGTGAGAGCCAGACGATGGGGCTCTCGGGGCTCAGGTGGCCCTCCCTGGCTTAGGGACAGTGACGTCACTTATGATGGGAAGGAGAGGAGGCAGGGAGAGGCTGCCTGGGGTTAACCTAGACCAGTGATGGCGAACCTATGACACACGTGTCAGAGGTGACACGCAAACTCATGTTTTCGGTTGATTTTTCTTTGTTAAATGGCATTTAAATATATAAAATAAATATCAAAAATATAAATCTTTGTTTTACTATGGTTGCAAATATCAAAAAATTTCTATATGTGACACGGCACCAGAGTTAAGTTAGGGTTTTTCAAAATGCTGACACGCCGAGCTCAAAAGGTGACCTAGATGGTGAGGTGGTGAGGAGGGGGAGCCGTGGCCAGTGCAAGATGTTTGAAAGACACTGATAAATCCTAGCAGTGTCACCTGTCATTTAGCTAATGCGCTCTGAGGTCTACTCTGTCCCTGACAGCGGGCACAGAGATGGAGGAAACAGACCCCTGACCTCGGTGTGCTCCTGGTCCATTGCAGGAGGAGGCGGGGCTTTCGAACACTTGTGAGAGCCCACACCAGACCTCTGACGCTCAGGACTTAGTCAGGGCAGACTTTCTGGTGGAGGTGACACCTGACAGATGGGACGGCTTTAGCCAGGCAAAGATGGGAGTGAGCACCGTGTTCCAGGTGAAGAGTTCATGTAAAACCAATAGTGTGTTTAGAAGAAAGACTTTCAAGGCCTGTGCGAGGTCAGGAGCCCAGTCTAGTGTGGGGCCATGGCAGTGGCAGCAGGAGTGGCCCGGCCTGGCCCCCCTGTGGAGCTGGCAACCCTGGGGACAGGACTGCAGCCGGCCTCTGGAGCGCAGAGGAAGGTCTGTCCTCTCCCTCCTGGGGGACAGCAGACTGAGGTGTAATTAAAAGTAGTTTGAAACAATGAAAGGACAAAGTACTCCAATACTCGGGGCAGAGTCCTGTCACCCCTCAGTCTCTGGCCGCTCTGGGATGGGATGAGAGGCGGGGCGGGCGGGGGTGAGGAGGGCACTGCCTTCTCTGTTGTAAGGTTTGTTTTCTCGCCCGGGCCTGGCCTCCCAGCCTGCAGAACGTGGAGGAGTCCCTGCGCCACGTGGACGCCACCTTCTTCCTGGGGAAGGTGGGCTTCCTGGTCACAGGCGGTAAGTGCACCCTCCCTGCTGAGGCGCCGGGCTGATGGGAAGGACCGGGCCTTGGCATCGGACCTGCTGTCGGTCGTTCTAAGCGCACATCTGAGCAGGTCACTCCGCGGAGCGGGTTCTGCTGAGGTCATTGCTTGGAGTTGCCGAGTGGTTTTAGAGTAAAACCCAAACCCCTGTCAGGGCGCCGCGTGTTCGGCAGCGTGGCCTCTGCCTTCCCGCCCGCCTCACCTCCTGGCACCCTCCGCTCTGGTTCACCGGTGGCTCTGTGAGCACGTCCTGCTGTCTCCATGGCTGTTACTAACAGCGGGGACGGTGTCCGCTAACCTTCACTGAGCACCCACCGCCCCAGCACCGCTCTGAGCGCGTGTTTGTGTGTCACTAATCGTCACAAGCAACCCTTCGAGGCGGGTATCCTCTCTCCTTCGTAGCTGAGGAGACTGGTCAGAGGTGACGTAACCTGCCCAGGGCCCCATAGCTAGAAAGTGGTGGAGCTGAGATTCAGACCTAGATACTCATACTCCTGAGCCAGGCCGCTTCTCTCAGAGACGCTTCCTGTCTGTCTCGCTAACCCCTCTTCTGCGTCCTGGGGAAGGCCTCCCTGACCAGCCTGCAGTCTGGGCCCTGAGGGCCCCCATCCCGCACGGATGGTGTGTCTGTGCTGAACTGTGAGCCCCTTTTGGGGAGGGCCTGGCACAGCCAGTGTGGCTCAGTTGGTTGCCGTCATCCCCTGCACCAGGTTCCATTCCTGGTCGGGGCACATGCCCAGGTTGTGGGCTCGATCCCCAGTAGGGGGTGTGCAGGAGGCAGCCAATGGATGTTTCTCTTTCTCTCTCCCTGTTCCTTCCCCCTCTCTAAAAAACTCAATTAAAAAAAATTTTTAATGAAAATAAAAAGCATTGGTGAATAAATGAGTGCCAGGTCACTCATGTATCGATTCACCGAGTCTCTATAGTGACTCGGTGGGGCTGCTACCATCCTCACTTTATAGATGAGGAAACCATGTTTCAGAGCCCTTTCCGCCTGCTCTGCTAACTTGATGATCTCGACCGCCCTGAGGAGAAGGTGGCAGGATTGTCACCCCTGACCAGTCAGAGACTGGGGCCCAGGGACGGGGCAGTGGGCTGCTTTGCCCAGGCCTCCTCAGTGGCCGCCGGCAGGTGGCGCTCACAGCGTAGCACTCTGGGCTTCCTTGCAGCCGGGCGGGACAGCCACTGCAGCGTCCACCGGAACAGCGTGCTGAAGCTGGCCCAAGCCTACCGGAGCCCCCTGCTCTTCTGTGACCTGGAGGTGAGGCCTGGTCCCGGCGCAGGGAACAGGCAGTCGGCACTCGAGGGGCTGCTTGGAGGATCCCCGAGTATCGGGGATCCGGGGTTCTTCTGGAGCCCGTGGACCCCCTCTGATCTGAGTGTAGAACTCAGGGGATCTGTGGACTTGGGCAAGAAAAAATTACGTATTTTACTTTACTAACCTCTACGTGAAATTGAGCATCATGGGGGTAGGCAAGAGCCGTTGTGAGTTTTAGCAGAATCTGACTGTTGCCAAAAGAAACGGCAGGTGCCTGTGGGTGCTAACCTTGTGGTGGGTGGTGCCGTTCTGTGTGTGGCCAGTAGGTGGCAGGCCACGCCAGCCCTGGGCTACCCTGCGCTTGAGAACTGAGAGGTCTGCGGCCTGCTGGCTGTTCCAGCCGCAGACCGCTGAGAACACAGACCTGGCTTCCCTCGGAGGGAGCCCCAGTGTGGACAGTCTGCACCCCTCCTACTCCAGTGGGCTTTCGGGGCACACGCCTCTGCATAATCAAGTTTGGGTCTCACTGTAGTTTGAGGCCTTTGCGTGGCAAGAATTATCGCCCCATTTTACACATGAGGAAACCCACTCAGCGAGGCGTGGGATGCGCCCAGTGAAATGATGTTCTAGCCCGGCCCAGAGGGCCCTGGGCTGGTCCCTGAGAGCACAGATGAGTCAGGCATTGGCCCTCCTCTCAGAATGTAGTGAGCTGGACCGACACGTTGTACATGCACAGAGGAGGGCTCATCGTCTCTGGGGTCCCCGGAGGGTGCTGGAGGGACTCGGAAGCTGAGATGGTGGAAGCTGCTTGGAGAGGTGTGCTGTGCACAGGGTCATGGCCGTGGACAGGGTCATGGCTGTGGACAGGGTCATGGCTGTGGACAGGGTCATGGTGCACTGAGCTGTCCCCACATCTCTGACCCAGCCCCTTCAGGCAGCCTGTGTGGCCACTCTGACCCTGCTCTCCGCTCTCCCCGCAGGTGGAAGGCTTTCGAGTCACCATGGCGCAGCGCCTGGTCCGCATGCTGCAGATCTGCGCTGGCCACGTGCCCGGCATCTCGGCCCTGAACCTGCTGTCCCTGATGAGGAGCTCAGAGAACCCCTGCCTGGAGGACCTGTGAGGGCCTGGGCCAGGGGTCACTTCCCCACAGGACCCTAACTCTGTGCTCCCGCTGGAGGGCTGGGAGGAGCCCCACGGGTGGAGCAGCCCACCGCCCACGCCCTCTCCACCGGAGCCTGTCTCTATCCATCGGACTCGGTCCATTTCCACTCAAGACTTCATTTGAACAAAGAGTCTGTGACTAAAAACAGCTAGAAATTCATTGGTCTCATCCACCGCTTTGATTTGCAGATGAACTGACTCAGAACACTCACGCGCAGGGTGGGAGGGACCCTGGCCTGACCCCACAACGGGCCTTGCTGTCCTTGGAGCCTCAGTTTCCCCGGGTGAAACGAGCTTGTTCCCCTCGTCGCGCTGTGGGGACTGAATGAAGTGACAGCGGTGAAGGGCCCGAGCTGGTGTGCCCTGTGCTTGCTCGTGTGCGGATGATAAACTGCTAATGCCTCGCACGGGCCCAGGGAAGCGCGATGAATGGTGACTAGTGTTTGAATTCACCCAGAGCCAAGTTCACACCCTGGTGCAAACCCGGGACTGCACGTGGGATTCCTCAGGGCGCGCGGGGAGTGAGAGGAGCTGGGTCTGGGTTGGCAGCGAGAGGCTGTGCGTGCCCACTGCCCGCCTTCTCCCTGGGGTCCGAGTAGAACCTGGGGACGTGCGGGGCTGGAGTCAGAAACCCTGTCAGCCCGCAGGGAGCCTGGGGGGTTTGGGGGGGGGGTCTGCTGGGAGAGCAGGTCGAGGCTCCTTGGAGCGTGACAGCACCTCCACACCCCCACCCTCCTGCACCAGGACCTGCCCTCCATCCTCGGGCATCAGGACGGCTCCCGCTTGATGCCCGGGCAGGGCCAGCACCGCAGGGCCTCTGCTGTGACATCAGCGTCCCAGCCAGCGCTCGTGGTCTTCACTGAGGGGCCAACCTGGAGCTTAGGAGGGTGGGGCCTGCCTGCCCCTCGCCGTGGCTTCCTTCCAGAACCAGCCCTGCGCTCAGGTTGCACACACACCTGCCTGTGTCTGAGGCAGCCTCCTGCCCCGCCGAGCACCTCAGCTGCGGAGACTTCCGGCCGAGGCCCCGCTGTCCCCGACATCGGCGGGGCACGTCACGCTCGCGGAGCTCTTCTCAGTCACCCGTCTCCTCCCAGCGGCCTGCGAGCTTGCTGTTTCCCCATTTCACAGCGAAACCGAGACCGTGATCAGAGGGTGTCCGCTGCCTCGGAGCCGGTCGGCGGCAGAGCCCACCTTGGCCGCAGCCCTCTGCTTTTCCTCCAGTTTTCTTTTTAATATAGTTTTTAATAGTTTTTAATATATTTGTGTTGATTTCAGAGAGGAAGGGAGGGGGAGATAGAAGCATCAATGACGAGAGAGAATCATCTCTCTATCAGATGCCTCCTGCACGCCCCAGACTGGGGATCGAGCCCGCCACCCGCATGTGCCCTGACCGTGACCTCCTGGTTCACAGGTCGAAGGTCAGCCACTGAGCCACACCCCCTGGCTCCAGTTGCTTTCTTACTTGGCTAACTGGTGAACAAAGGCCTGGGCGTCTGCTCGGCAGGCCCTGAACTGGGAACACAGAAGCGGAGACGTGGGCCTGTGCCTGGGAAGGCGGCCGTGGGGGTCTGCCCTCAGGACAGGACTGCAGGAGAGGCCAGCGGGGAAGGAGCCCGTGCCAGGACAGCCAGGCGGGTGGAGACCAGGGGAGCTCCCGCCTCCCCCTCCCCCAGCCAGCACGGGCACTTCCCTCGCCAGTCCCGGGCCATGTTTTCTTTGCCACCTGGTGCCCTTTAACGAGAGAAGTGGCATCTCAGCCGAGGACCTGGAAGCCGGCCAGGTGCTGGGGGCACATGATGCTGTGCCTGCTGCCAGCGCCTGCGAGCCTGCGGGGCTGGGACCCAGCGGCCAACTCGCCTCCCGTGGAGCTGAGCCCCTCCCGCAGGTCACAGTTCTTTTGTCGCCTGGGCCACCTGGCTGTGGGCAACCCCCGGCCTGTCCCA